>NC_053028.1:664658416-664977052 GCF_003073215.2 Triticum urartu | reverse complement strand
CTCTGATAACCTCGACAGGGATAACTTATACCCCGGGAGCCCCCCCCCCCCCCCGGGCCCTCTCGCTCGACCAAAACTCTCGAGGACACACCCAAACCCTAGAAAAAAACGATGTCGGTCTCCTACCCCCTCCCGCCGCGCCCCTACCCTTGAAGCGTTGCCGAGGCCACCCCAAACCCAGAATAAGCTAGGTCTACGTTTGCCACTAATATATCAACATGCTGCCATGTTTGTGTAATAATTGCCATGTTGTAATATTTGCAGAAACAATGGAGCACGGACGAGACGAGGAAGCAGAAGAGGTGTTGGGGGACATAATCTTAGCCGGAGGTGATGTCTTGTCGTATCTTAACGACATTGATGGTCTGGAAGAATAGGGTGAAGAAGCAGGCTACGGTGATCGAATAATGGAGGAGGAAAGACATGATTACGATGGCTCCGGTGACCCAATGCTGGTGCAAGAAGGAGCCCATGGTGACGGCTCCGGTGACCGAACAGAGTCCGACCAGGTAAATATATTAGTTAAGCCTGTGCTGACTAGCTAATTGATGCATTCATTGTTTTGGTATGTACACATATTAATTAACTCTCGTCTTTCTTCTTTTTTTTCTAGCCCTCCGGATCGAGCACAACTTCAGTAAAGAGACGAGGCCCAAAGAAAAAGTTGCGCTCGGATGAAAGGTTTGAGATCACAACAATCGCGCGCGACGGCCAACCGATTGAACCCATCCGGACAAAGGAAGCATTTGTTGCTCAGTGCGGGGTTCTTGTTAGGGACAAGATCCCGATCAGCATCCACCAATGGTATAAGCCTAAGAACAAAGACCCTGAGGTGTCTTATGTCAATGATATGCAGAAAGATGATCTTTGGACTGAGCTGAAGGCAAATTTCACCCTACCGCCAGAGGAGGATCCGGAGAAGCCAGTTAAAGAGCAATTAATCAAGTCTCATGCTCTTAAGAAGATGGCAGACCTATTCAGGAGGTGGAAGAATGAGCTGAAAACGTTTGTCGACAAAGAAGAGACACCAGAATTCATCGGCAAATATGAGAAGATCATAGATCACTGGCCCGCATTTGTGGCCCACAAGACATCGGAAAAGAGTAAGAAGATGTCGGCGACAAATAAGAAAAATGCTGCGAAGAAGCATCACCATCGCATGGGGTCAGGTGGCTACCTCAAAGCCCGGCCTAAGTGGGCCAAGGCTAAGAATGATCTGCTTGATAAAGGGATCGAACCAGATACAATGAACTGGCCAGACCATTGCCGGACTTGGTTCTTCGGGGCTGGCGGAACCTTGGACCTTGTATTAGGGAAGTGCGTTTGGACGGACGAGCAAATGAGAATATCAGTCAAGAGGCTGAAGCACTATATCGATGCAGCGCAGCAAGGGACGTTCGTTCCAGACAGAGAGAACGACGAGCTCACAATGGCCCTCAGGAATCCTGAGCACCCTGGACGGATATGAGGCACGCCAGGCTCCGTTCCGTGGAAGGCTGGTTTTCCGGATGCAGGCGGTTACAAATGCCAAGAGAGGAGGAAAAAAGTGGAGCATGCCCAAATTCAGACGCTGCACGAAAGGGTTCAAGCACGAGAGAAACGAGAAGTAGCTCGCAGCAAGCGACCTGCCGAAACTACCCCCGAAGCTACCCCGCCATCTCAGCGGAGAAGCAGCGTGGCTTCCACCGAGCTGCTTCAGCCGGAGCATGTCTTGACGGCTCCTGCTAGCTACCCCATGGATGCTATCACGGAGTCTCAACATTGCCACCTTATGACGCAATGGCAGAACTTCAAATTCAAGGCGGCTGTCGGCTCTGTTCGACCTCCTGAACCCGGCGCAACTTTTCACTGTCGTCCGATTCTAGAAGGATATGCCAGGGGGACGGTGGACGAAATAACGGAGGGATTTGAGGACCTCCATCTTGACCACCCTACCGGTGAAGGGGAGACTCGGTTGGGTTCTGCTCTGAAGACTCCATGCCTATGGCGGAAGGAGCTCATCAACCTTCCGAACTGGACGCCTCCGCCTCCTCCTCCTCCTCCTCCGGCGAGTAAGGGCACTCCGCCTCCTCCTCCGCCTCCTCCTCCGGCGAGTGATCAGGGCACTCAGCCTCCTTCTCCGGCGTGTGGCGGCACTCCACCTCCTTCCCTGCCTGCGCCGGCACGCCCGAGCAGCCAGCCTCTTCCTTCTCCGCCTCATTAGTAAGGGCGGAAGAGACCCGCCGCTGCTCCGGCTGCTCTGGCGCGTCGTAGTCCTTCTCCTCCGCCTCGTAAGCAAGGAAAGAAGACATCCGCAGCCGCTCCGTCTGCTCTGCCGGCGTCTAGCAGTACAGTCAGAGGCGGGAGGCAATACAGATTCGGTCCTTCTCTGAAGACTCCAGAGAAGTTACCATACGAGAGGACCCCGGAGGAGAATGCGAAGATCGCGCGAGCCGAAGTGACGAACTTCTTTCAAGGGGTGAAAGCAAAGAAACATCCACCTCCGGAGGAGAAGGTAGATCCGGTGAAAGCGAAGCTCACTCTGGCTGCCCTGAAAAACCCACCAAAGTCTCCGCCGAAAGGCAACTATGAGCACATTATTGCAAAGACATTTGTCGAAGCAAGCGATCGGGAAGTACTATAAGTGATCAAAGGATAAAAGAACGATGAGCTGGGAAAAAAATTGCCCAGCTCGGCGAACAAGCGAACCAATCGTGCCCCCCGCTCAAGGTGTCTAGCGACATCGTCGCTAATGATCCGAGGATGGTGCCCGGTTATAGCAATCTTGGAGATTACCTGCCCGACGATGTACATTATGATTTCTTGGAGGTGGAGGAACACAAATACGAGTACGGGAAGCCTCTCGTCAAAGATGAAAGATCTCTAACAACGATGATGCGAAGATTCCATGATTGGTACATGAAAACCTGCAGAGAGTCCGGGGGGAGGAATACTTTGACGCTGAGAGTTAGAGAGGAGCATGACCTCGTTGGAATTGAACTGTTGAATGTTCCATTTGAGGAGTTCTTCCAGTTTTTCAATCAAAAGGCCCTCGATAAAGCAACAGTCACTTGCTACTGTCTATAAGTAGTACTACTTCTATCATTAAGTCTCTCTATATAGGTCAGCTCTTTCATTGCATGTATTTATAATTATCCTCACTACATTATGCAGATTGAAGATCGCCGAATTGAAGAAAAGACAAATCGGTGATATTGGGTTCATTAACACAAATCTCATAGATGCAACTGAGGTTAAATATCGTGCCGAAGATACCGAGGCCAACTTGCTATGATCGTTGGTAATAAATGAAAACAAAGATATAATACTCTTTCCTTACGACTTCAAGTGAGTGTTACTATCTTGTGCATATTCAGTTTCCCTTATTAGTCCAGATTATAGTAATGTAATTGATGAGTTATGCATGCGTGCGCAGCTTCCACTCTATTCTCCTAGAGATTAAGCTTGAGCAGGGACTAGTAACCGTCTTAGACTCGAGACAAAAAGATCCCCAGCACTATGCGGACATGACTCAAATGCTCGAGAAGTAAGTTAAATCGATCATTATCCACCATATCAGCAACTTTGTTCATTTCCTGATATCAAGTAATTGTTTTCTTTGTCTGGCAGGGTTTGGAGAAAATTCGCCAAAAAAGCTCCGGAACTGCCGAAGAAGCTGCAATTTAGACACCCAAAAGTAAGTACTATAGTAACATGTTCCGCGCATCTCTTAGTGATTCAAGCGCTAGTTTCATCAATACCATTTGGCATGCCTGCTTATCAGTTTGATTGACCTCTATTTCTTGTAAAGTGGTTGTGGCAGGAACAATGGAATGATTTCTGTGGATACTACGTTTGCGAGTCCATCCGCCACACGACCTGTGAACGGGGGTACACTGACGAACAATATGAAGTGCGTAAGCAATAATATTCACAATTTTATTTAATTACCATCATTTGTGTTGGGTTTCATTTATTCATATATATATATATATATATATATATATATATATATATGTATGTATTGACCCCCTTGTTCAAATCGATCATTATCCACCATATCAGCAACTTTGTTCATTTCCTGATATCAAGTAATTGTTTTCTTTGTCTGGCGGGGTTTGGAGAAAATTCACCAAAAAAGCTCCGGAACTGCCGAAGAAGCTGCAATTTAGACACCCGAATGTAAGTACTATAGTAACATGTTGCGCGCATCTCCTAGTGATTCAAGCGCTAATTTCATCAATACATTTGGCATGCTTGCTTATCAGTTTGATTGACCTCTATTTCTTGTAAAGTGGTTGTGGCAGGAAGAAGGGAATGATTTCTGTGGATACTACGTTTGCGAGTCCATCCGCTACACGACCTGTGAACGGGGGTACTCTGACGAACAATATGAAGTGCGTAAGCAATAATATTCACAATTTTATTTTATTATCATCATTTGTGTTGAGTTTCGTTTATTCATATATATATATATATATATATATATGTATTGACCCCCTTGTTCAAATTAGATCTTTCGGATGCGGGATGAACTCCTACCACCAGATCGTATGTGAGCAATTCAGGAGGAATTGGTGGCATTCTTACTTGACCACATGATCGCTGAAGACGGAGAATACTATGTGGACCCTGTGTTCATATATAATTAGGAGATTATATTGTAAGAGATAATTATTATATATATGTAGCCGGTAGTGTCGGATAGATATACGAGAACTTGTTATTCGACCAATCTCTTGGAGAAGGAGAGGTGGTCGATATCACTTCTCTCTGTATGCATATGTTCATGACGATCTTTTGTTTCCTTCATTTGCTTACTAGCTAGCGTGTCTAGTCCTCTCTATACGTATATATAGCGTCAACCAAGTACGGACATAAGAGAAGACACTTCTCTCTATTAATTAGCTAGCTAACACAATATATGAAACACCTAAATTAAAGGGAAACACTTCTGGTCATACGTCTGATAGCAAAGAAACATCAGACCAATTGCTCACCGTTCATTCCACACCATCCCACGGTCGTGATCTCGCTGGAAAAACCTGTTTAAACCGCCCGATTACCACGCACCCAGCCTCCCATAATTCTCGTTCGGCACCTCTATCCCCATATACCTGTTTTAGTCGTTCCTCTCCGGTCCTCACGTCGCCGACAAATCTTCATCCCGCAGTGCTGCCCTTGTTCTCTTCTCCAGCACCGCTTGACCCTGGTCACCATCGAGCTCAACAACCCAGCCCTGATTGTGGCGCACTGCGCGCCCGGCCGGCCACCTATATCCTCCCGTTTTCAGATCCAGGACGACCAGGTAGGTATGTACGTGTGCGATCTATTTCTTTCTCTTAGAATTCACGTATGTTCTAGTGGTCCAGAGTAAATTATTTCTTTGAGATCTATGTAGGATGTTAGATTCATAGCAAATATAACAACTTCTCGTAATCAATCTGTGACCAACGGATCCTGGAATGTTAGAGGTGCTTCTTAGATCTGTTGGGCTCACATATATGCTTCTTGATTTAGCAAAACAAATTTATAGGTTTCAATTTGTTTTCCAATTTTATAGTCAACTTTGAAGCTTTTTGTGCATCTCATATATGTCCTGACAACACCAAATTATTTCTTCTTGTCAACCATGCTTCCTACCTTTATTTTTTATTGCAAATATTTGTGTGGTAGTGAATTTTTTGCTTCAACTGCTACTAATGTGGGCTTCAGTCACTGTAAACTTAATTTGCTCCCCTCAGAAAAAATTTGTTTCGAGCACTATCTGTGTGTTGTTCCTATTGTGCTTCCTTCCTTAGTAAAAATTTTTATAATATTTTTTTCAAGCACTATCTGTGTGCGGTTCCTTGGTTCGCTGATGATTCTATTTTGCAGACATTTTACGACGCCTTATTCCAACAATGCATTCTTGCTTCCAATAAAATTCCAATGACGTTACAATCACACTGAGTTTGATTTTGAGGGACAAGACATCGATTTATGTTTGCCGGCTGCGCTCATCCAAGATCAACCAGTTCAGCACGCACTACGACATAGGCTAGGCGGAAGTGCAAATATTGTTGTTGTAATAACGTTTATGCAAAAATAGATGTAAACTGTTACTCATATCGAGTATCTTTGTATACATGCTTCATGAGTTGTATCATGCTTCCACACGAGGTTTGAAGCAATAGAGACAATTAGGAAGCAAATAACATGAGCATGTGCATACATGTTGGTTTACTATTGAAGCAGAGAATGGAAGGAATTTTTCAGCATGTTTGGTTTCGTTATTATTTGTTGAAGAAGCACAGAATGAAAACTTACGAAGCTTCACAAAACTATGGAGGAAGCAAGTAATGAGCTGCGTACATAACACACCTGCACAAACATCGAAACATGATCTTTTATATTTGTTGCATGATATAAAGTTTTTTATGGTTGCATAATATAAAAGAATTTTATGGTTGCATAATATAAAAGTTTGTACGAATGAATATATATGTTGCACCACTAATTTCATGTGAAGCAACCAAATTACTAGTAAACTGATGAAAAACTATTGAAGCATTGGCGTGATTGAAGGGTGTTGTTACCAAAACTACTGAAGCATAGGCGTGATTCAAGGGTGCAGTTACCAATAGGAAGCAATAAGCACGGTGCATTTATATGGAAGCAGAATAGAAGATCCACGTCCTGAGCACTAACAAACTTTTAGTCCTGGTTCACAAACCGGGACAAAAGGCCCTCATCAACCGGGACAGATGACCCTTTTTCTACTAGTAGGAGGAACATGGGGATCACGCATCGACTCGCTCCCTGAAGCGCAGATGACTCTAGCAATGGCGGCGGTGGTTGGTTGGGCGGGAGGAGATGCCGGCCGGCTGTTTCGTAAGATCAGCTGTGCCGTAGTGCGAATTTTTAGTCCCACATCGCCGATTTAGGCTCATTTGCACCAGTATATAAACTCATACCTCTGCACAACCATCACCAAGTAGCAGTAGAAGAGAGTTGTTAGAGCGATTAGCATAGGCACAACCATCACCAAGTAGCAGTAGAAGAGAGTTGTTAGAGCGATTAGTATAGACTAGCACATATGCCCATGCGTTGCAACGGAAGATGGAAAAAATATTCTGCAATGGATCTAAACTCGTAAGGATGAGCCTAACAAAATGACATGGAATGTTCATGTCAGAACGACATTCTAATGGCTGCATCAAACATTGATCGAGACGCATGTGCTTCACTGAAGAACGAATGTCAATTTTCATGGAGACACGCGGCATAGCTCGGGGCCTGCTTTTGGACTCGGCGAACAAACTGGTGTCGGTTGAGGTCTCACGACCTGTCTTCACCATCTGTTTCTTTGGATCTTTTGCGACCTTGAGGCAGGTGAGTATGGTACCTGGGGCAGTAGAGATAAACTTATATCGTGCAGATATAGTTGTTGCTAAGCTCGTCCTTGTCCACCTTCCACTATGCAATTTCGAGACGGCAACAATGACACGTGCAGTTTGGAGATAAAAAAGATTAAGGCAATTGAAGTATTTATTGACCTTTGACAAATTAGTTATATTTTAAATACAAAATGATCTAACAATTCGTCTCTTTTTTGCTTGGAGATGTTTTTGATTCCTATAATGTAGATTTGTACGATATGTTGTTAAAAAAGGGTTTGCACATTATATTTTTGTTTCATCGCAGTTCGTCGATGTGGAATGCTTATAGCAGCTTGAAAATGATGCGGCTCGGAATTGGGATCCGAGACGGCATGTGACATACAGGGAAGAAAGGGTTTGCACATATGTTTCGGGTAGACAGCATGGCCTGCTGGGGCGGCTTGTCAATTATATTTGTAGAAGAGTTGTACACAGATACAATACACGGTATATACCAAAAGCTATACAAAGTCTAACATATGTCAATCATGATATATAGAAAATAGAAACTGAAAGGCAAACTCTCTCGAAAAGAAATGGACGGGTGTTTGTTTTACTTTGGTGCATGTGCGTCCAATTAAAATATGGAAAACTCACCACAAAATGAAGAAGTCACATGCATGTTTATCTCTCACAGAGCACGCGGCAGAACCTGGCGCTGCCTCGATTGCCTCGCATGCAAGCTTTCAACACATGTCCCTAGTCCCAACACAGCATGACCGCATGGACATGACAAGCGAAAGGAGGACACATGCATGCGCATGCGCATGGCGAAGAGCGGCCGGCACGGAGGCGTGGTGTTCTGACACGCAAAGGATTAGACCGGAGGAGCTACAGGCGGCGAGGGTGTAGGAGTCCATGCACCAGCCAGCCGCGGTGGCGTTCCACGGAAGGTCCTGCACCAGCGCGGTGGCCGCCTCATGTACAGGCTCTATCAGAATCCAGAAGGCAAGGCCCAGCACTACGGCCACAGAGGTCGCCGAAGTGGACATCAGACACAGCAGCGACCCAGCGGAGGTCGTGAGGTGGCCGACTGCCGCACAAGGCTGGGACGACGGCGCTGATGGGGTTCGGCATCATCGTCGTCACTCTGATGGGGTTCGGCATCATCGTCGTCATCGGCTATTTGGTGATGCACAAGAAGGCGAGGCCCAGCCCTATGCCATGGAGGTTGCCAAGGTTGTCAGCACTAATCTTGATCACGGCCTCATGCAGCGACCTGGCCAAGTCACGTTCGGGCGTGAGTAGCGGCCGGGATTCCATCTACATGCATGGCTGGTTAGTTAGTGGGCTAGCTACAAGGCTGGGCGTGAGCGATTCTAGTGTGCATGCTAGCTGAGTTGGTTAGTGCATGGAGGTGTGGCGTCGTGGTAGTTAGTAAGTGCTGTTAGTGGCCGATGGAGAGAGCTAGAGAGAGATGATGTAGTCTCTGGGAGTGTGTGCGCTCACGGTGGGGTGGTGTGTGTGGCAGAGTTCGAGAAATACAAGGGGCTGCTCATGCGGCCGGAGGCGTTTGTGCGCCGGGAAACCTCGTTTCCTCTCTCTCTCTCTTTCTTGTTTCTTCCTTATCTTCGGTGATCGCCGTGGTTCAGTGAGTAGGCTAGACAACAACATTTTGTATCAGAGCTGATTCATCTTGGGTGTCGTCCCCTTGTGGAGGCTATTGTTGCTCGCAATCTTGTTGTGCGCGTCCGCCGCCGGCGGCCACGTGAGCTCCGGGCCGTTGTGTTCGGTCTATGGAGGTTTCACGCCGCAGACGAGGAGGTCACGGATGGCGCAGGTGGTGGCGCGAGACTGCGGTGGCGCGTCGACCGATGCATGGAGGTGTCGCTGCGGTTGAGGCCGCAGCGGTGCAGGGCAATAAGCCGCTGGCGGCGAGCCGGGCGCGACCGGTGCGTGTTATGGGTGCGCACTGGACGCGTCGGGCGCCGGGACCACGGGCGCGCGTACGAGCGTGCGGTTGACGTTGGGAGGAGGCGTATGTCGCCGTTGTGCTCGAGTCCGTGCTCGAGTTCGGCTACATCCTTCCGGCGTTTGTCGCTGGCGGCTGCCATGGCGGACACGGAGGCGGCGCGGTGAGCGTCTGGTGCGGGCTCGTCGGGCTCGTCGGGTGCGCGCGGGACGTGCGGGACGCACTTGTGCGTCGGGCTCGTCGGGCGCGTCGGGACGTGCGGGGCGCAGAGGGACGCCAGGCGTGTGTCGCCGACTGAGAAGGAGCTTGGCGTGTGTCGTTGCGCCAGGTCGGGTCCGCTGGCTGGGTCACGCCATGACGACGACAACGACAGCAGTTGCAACAACTTCGACGATGACGAGCCAGTCAAGATTAGGAGGGAAATTGTCAGCACTAATCTTGATCACGACCTCATGCAACGACCTGGCCGAGTCACGTTGGTGCGTGAGTAGCGGCCGGGATTCCATCTACATGCATGGCTGGTTAGTTAGTGGGCTAGCTACAAGGCTGGGCGTGAGCAATTCTAGTGTGCATGCTAGCTGGGTAGTGCATGGAGGTGTGGCGTCGTGATAGTTAGTAAGTGCTGTTAGTGGCCCATGGAGAGAGCTAGAGAGAGATGATGTAGCCTTTGGGAGTGTATGTGCGCTCACGAAGAGATAGTGTGTGTGGCAGAGTTCGAGCTCGCCGGAAATACAAGGGGTTGTTTATACGGTCGGAGGCGTTTGTGCGTCGGGAAACCTCGTATCCTCTCTCTCTCATATTTTTTTCCTTGTCTCTGGTGATTGCCTTGGTTCAGTGAGTAGGCTAGACAACAACAAAGGTTGCCAAGGTCGCTGTCGGGCACGGCGACCATGCCGTTGGCTTCCTGTCCATCTACCTGAAAGGGCCTTGCTACCAAGTGCCCTCCTGGAACCGCACGCACGCCTACCATGATTGGATGATCCAATCTATATGTCTCAGATTTTTGTATGGGCGCAAGTAGTACGATGTAATTTTGAATTTCCTTGCAGGGACCTTATACAACCCCAGCTTCCCGCCTCCCGATGGTACATCCACCAGATCTGGCTGGGGCGACGAGTCCATCCTTCTACTGCACAGTGTTCCTGCCTGGTGCCTGCACACTCCCACTCCCACGGCGGTGCCTGCACACGCCCGCCTTCAGAATTGGCATCGGAGGTAAGCAAAATAAAACACCTTCCGTGTGTTAATTCTTCTCTGGCAGTCATTGTTGGTGAACTAAGGATGCAAAATTAAGCCGGTGATGCTGGCGGTCGGCCAAAATCGAGACGGTACGTTGGAGTGAGCGCACTGGTGTGCCTTGTCCTCGCCGTCCGACAGCACGACACGATGTGTCACAGGTCAATGGAGGTCAATCCCACGTAGATTGACAGGATAGGCGCTTAGAAGAATAGGAGGCTTGGTTGCACTATATTTATTGGAGGAGGGGTGGGCGTGGCTGGGTGTGTTTGTGTCCTTCACGGCAAGTCATGACAACATATTGTATTGGGACTTTCTATAGGTGTGGCTTCGGGCGCACGAGTATCAGCTTTTGGTCCAACGCTGCTGAATACGTCAGGGGCAGGTGGACGATCGATAATATAAGGTACATACGGACGGACGAAACCAAAGACAAACGAAATTACGATAGTAAGAAGCAATAGCCCTTTTATTAGAGGTATAGATATAGATAGATATAGATATAGATATAGATAGAAGGATCTAGGTTAGGGTGCGTATACATGGCTAGGGGGGTAGCAAGGCGCAGGTAGAGGGGGGAGCTATGCCCGGGGTGCAGGTGATAGGAGGGACCTATGCCCCACCGAGGAGAGGTGGGTAGGGTAGGGTAGGGGTGGGAGGTATGCCCAGCCGGGGAGAGGCGGGACGGGGTAGGGGTGGGAGGTATGCCTGGCCGGGGAGAGGCGAGGCGGGGTAGGGGAGCGGCAATAGGGGGGTGTATGCCTGGATGCGTGGGACGGCAATAGGGGGGAGCTATGCCTCCCAGGAAAATGAGTTTCAAAAATTCCTCTTATATAAAAGAAGGAAAAGAGAGGATATGATTGTGGAAAAAATAATTATAAAATATGATTATGGGAAATGAAGCAGAGTTAACAGAACTGAGATCACACCTATTTTCCTTTTCTTTTTGACATGAAATCGCCGGCCTCCAAACGAAGTATATTCTCGCATAGTATATCGCCAGGCCGGGGGTAGGGGCAGGAGGACGGGATGCCTGGCCGGAGAGCCGGGCTGGGGGTAGGGGTAGGAGGGGGGCTATGCCTTGCTGGAATGTATGTTCACTTCCAGCAATGGATCGTTGTCTTCTCCTTGTATGCAACTCGCTGATTCTTGAGAGGGAGCAAAGACAGACTCTGACCGGAATGTGTCCAGTGTATTTGGTATCTTGAGGAAAAATAAGAGTGCGAGTCTAGAGAACCTCGTTTTGAACAGACCATCATTTGCCCAAAAGGTTTAGAACAGGCCATCATTTTCCCTCGTTTTGAACCTCGTCTTTCCATAGTTATCTCTAGTTAAAGATGGCAGCAGGGTGGCAATGAATTGATGACAATGGGCACCATATAATCTGCAAGGACTTTCTCGTATGGTGTCATTTGTGTAGCACTGCAGAGATGCTTGTGTATTTAATTTAAGTCTGCTGGCCTCGCACAAATCCAAGAAATGCAGCTGCTGCTACTGCCATGGGGCCAGGAGAAGTTTCCTACAGCAATTCTGTTTTCAGATTTGATTATAGAGATGGGAAGGTACAGTTTCTGCTCATAGAAGTCTCTTTTCGTATTTGAATATTTGACCTGGATAATCAATCTCATGTACATAGTGGATTCCTGCAAGAGCAGTACAGAAATAGTGGATGAAATGATGCTGTGTTTGACCTGGTGGACAATCAACATCGATATTGTTTAATATTTGACCTGTGTTTGCTGTATGTAGAAAGAAATAGTGCCCGATAACTTCTCCTTTATATAACAGTAGGTGCTTGAGCAGTAGAGATTCCTTGAGTTGGAAAGAGAGCAATTGCGACGTAAATAGACCCACTTGGAACTCTTTAGGGCATGTACAATGGTTAATAAAATAGTTTTATATTATAAAGTCTTGCATATAAGATGACAGAAAAACATGTTAATGGATCATCTCTTAGTCTTATGTTAATGGATCATCTCTTAGTCTTATCTCCAATAACTAGTTATTCCTAAAAACGTGGTGATAAAAAAGGTTTTCGTCGAACTGAGGTGATTAAGATCCCTATTCATGGCAAATAATTGTGCCTGAGATTCTGTCATTATGGTGACATTGAAATGGCACACGGACAGTAACCAAGAACCACCAAAAGTCTATAAATCGAACCAGCATCAACACCTCAAATCAGCTCCTCAAGCCCCAGTCCTGAATCAGCTCAGCAGAGAGATGCTCTGCTTTAGTAGTAGTAATAAGCTGAATAAGCTTGTTTATTGCACGCAGTGCCACAAAATTCATGTTGTGTATGATGTTAAGCCTGATCATTGAAAAAAGAACATGAACATCACCTTCTAACTTCTCAAGATCAGAGGGGGCGAGATTAGCTTCTGGTATCACTATCACACATCCAAAATCAACAGGGAAGAAAACCTTCCGGTATCACTATCATACAATCGATGCATACACATACATGTGGTTGGAAACGGTGGCGGAGACGACGCACCGTGAGTAGAGAATATGTAAGCGTAAAACAACCTTCGGTGGTTGCCTCCTGATCACCATCCCAAATACATTGGGTATCTACAATAATCTGCATCGACACAGCCCGGAAAAACAATCCAAAATGTAGCTATCTATTGCTTGTACAAAATTAACCTTTGGTGTAAGCATGACTTTCCAAATTAATTTTATCCAACACCACAGTACATTGAGTACACAGTCCCCAAACACGCACAAAACATATGGAGAATACATGCTCGAGAGTGATGCAAAATTTAAAGTCGGGGAGCTCATCTGGTTCTTGCCACCCAATGCGACGGAAGCAACGTCCATCGCGTCGGAAACTGCTGGCCATGGCCAAGGAAAGTGGAGACACCGGCCGGGAGTGTCCCCTGAGAAAACAACCATCCTCTTAACCGCAAATTGACATATTGTAAAACAGATGCATTATGCGTAATACTTTAGTCTGCTAGAGAAAAGGAACAAAACGAAGTGAACATAACCCCACATATTGTCAATGTTGTTTATTCTGTGGTGTGTGCGGACGCCATGCTTAGCAAGACAACAAAATGGAATGACTTCAGCACCGTTGATCCTGGAGGGTGCTTTGCTGAAACAGAGATCCTGGGGCGGGGGCACGTATGCATGTAGCCATATGATTGAGCCAAGATTCTTAAAGTGATTTGTGATTAGAGCTTACTAGTCGTCCACCCGTGCATTCGCACGGGCTAGTATGAAATGGAGAGGACTATATAAATATGTCTTCGAAGTATGGAGTTATATCGATAGGTATTCTATGGAATATTTGCTTCAATAGTTAATGGATTGGACGATATATGTATGCATTGCAACTTGTTTTTGTATTCTCATCTATGAGTTGTCTTCTATTTATTTATTTTAAGCATTACTCATTGGAGGTTATTGCTTCATCTATGCCACATGAGTTGTTAGAGTTTTTTTTTTGGGTTGCCACATGTACCATTGCAATGGATATTTCATCTGATTAGTAATTTCAGACATGGCTATCTTTGGAATTGATACATATAACACCAAAAGCATATTTTACCTTGTGCCAGAGTACCTACTATTATGCTTTCCACATCTTTTATACTTGGCCTGGGTCATCATCCTTTCTTCCTCTCTCCCATCGAATTAAAAATAAGGTCATGGAGAATATAGACAACTTCCAAAAAAAGGTGCAAAAAGAATAAAGAATAGCACTCTACAGGAAACTTGGAGTAGGGTGCGTCATATCTGCAGGAAGATATATGTCTAGGCTAAGGTGGTTACGGAAGGGCTTCAATCTGCTAAAAACATATATACTTGGTGATTTTTCTTTGATAGCACATAATTGATAATGATATAAGCTGGAACATGTTGCCTTTTTAGATTGAAATCAAACTGGTCCCAACGCACACACGGCTAGCACTCAATAAAGCAAAAGAAAAAAAAAACCACCAAAGCATGAAAAGCGTGTGTAGCTAGCAAACATAAGATTTGCACTTCTTTTTCACATGTCATTTGTTACTTATTTCAAATATACATAACTGAACTTCGCAAAACTAATGGAAAATTGAATCACCTTGCTGCCATGTTGTTTACTTCCATCAAGTCATTTGCCATAAGTACTTTTGAAAATCAATTAGCCTGGTATGTCCGGGGAGCATGCTCCACCAACTACGCATGTAAAAAATCAGTCTTTGAGGCCGCGTAACTGCCCCCGCTCGTCCTCCTCCTAGGGCGACTCGGGCGGCCAGAAACCTAGCCGCCGCCGCCGCAAACTCCCTCCTCCTTTCCTTCCGCCGCCGCCGGAAGACGCCGCTGGGCTAAGCCTGGGGGCCGACGGCGGTGGCGGGGGATCTCCTCTCTCGCGCGTCTCCGGGGTGGGGCGGACCCCAAGGCGTGTGGTGGCGCGACCGATCTGGGATCTGCGGCGCGGCGGATGGCTGCAGGCGGCGGGAGGCCGGCCCGTCCTCGGACGGCGACGGCTAGGCGCGGCGGATGGCTGCAGGCGGCGGGAGGCCAGCCCGTCCACGGACGGCGACGGCTTGGCGCGGCGGAGGCCAGGGCTGCAGGCGCGGCGGATGGCCCTTTGGACCGCGGCGGCTGCGGTCGGTGGCGGCCAGCTTGGCTGCGGTGGCGTGCTTGCTGCCTTCAGATCGGCGACGGCGGCGTGGAGGGCCTGGTGGTTTCGTCGGCGTCACCTCCGATCAGATCTGTTCTGACCGGTGCAGCCGGCGGTGGTGGTCATCTCTTCCGTTAGATGTGGTCGGCGTGAGGCTGGGTGTTCGGATCTTGGGATCCATCATCTAACACCAGCTACGAGTCGGGGAGACGTAGTAGCCGGTGAAAACTGAGCCGACGGCGGGCGATGGTGGCGTTCCACGTCGTTACCTTGATGAATGCATCGTCATGTGACTACCGTTGACCCACTCGTGTTCCAGACCGGACGATGGCGGCACTGCGGTGTCGTTTCTCTCTTGGGAGCATCGTTTTGTGGAGCAGCGCTGGAAGTCAGAGGCAGGAGGTGGAGCGGCTTCGTCTTGCACGGAGCTTCCGTGGAGATGTCAAGTCATGCCTGACCGACAGGTGCTATGCTTGGTCATGCCTGGTCGGCAGGTGCTACGCATGACATATTCTCCAAGGGCTTCAAGCTGTGTCGGCTGGTGATACTTGGCAGCATGGCGCTGATGTGTATCAGTGGCGACCGCGACGTGTTCAGTTGTTTGCGCAGGGAGGAGGTGCCGTTGGGCGCCGTGGTGGCGTCGATGATAGCTGGACCGAGCAAGGTGGATGCATCAGTACAGTTCTGAAGATGGAGCGGTGGCAGTTGGCGGTGGCGGCCTCTGAGAGCACGCCGGACCAGTGTGTGCCCCTGACCCGGCAAGTGGCTAGGTTGGGGTCTCAGGTCTTAGATGTTAGGCTTGGCTGCGATGTCTGTTTGGTATTAGGCCCAGGCTATCTGTGTCCCTTCATCAACTGGATATGTGTAGCGACAGTTTGTTGCTTAGACGACGGCTTTAGTCTTACTGTTGTATGAATTAGTAAGGTCCTGTGAGAATAATTAATAAAATGGTTGTATGCATCATCCAGATGCAGAGGCCGGGGTCATCCTCCTTTTCTAAAAAAACGCATGTGGCTATAATATTTATTATTGTTTATTCTCTCTTCGTACATGAACCTTGAAAAATGCTCATGAATGGAAGGCCCACTCATCCATTTGTAGATTAATTATGGGACAATGGAATTTTTCATACCTTGTTTCCAGGTAAGTCCATGTGTCATGTTATCGTAGGTGGTAGCTAGCAACCATCTAATCCCTAGTGCCTCTTCCTCGGTTGACATCAAACAAATATTACTGGAATGATGGAAGCGAGGATGTATCTTACTATGTTGTCCCTAATCTTAATTAGTGTACCAATATTAAAACTAAGAAAGTTCTAAACCATATAGGGAAACTTTTGCCAAACACGGCATGTCTAACCTCATCACAGCCGTCGCTCTCCATGAAATCACTGCTACCTGTTTTGTTGAAGAAGACATGCTAACATCCTTGTAACCTTCTTGATCTTGACCTCCAGGCATTGGGCATTTTCCAAACTCCACGGGGTATGAAGAGCGCCATGAGGATAATCACCATCAGCGTAATCAAGAACATGGACGCCACTTGAACGCCATCCCGTGATAATTTGTATCATGTGATTTCATGGCTTCATGCATCTCGGATGGAATGTGACATCAATCAGTTCGGAATGGCATCGCTGTTCTTGGCTGCAGACCACTATACATGGCAAAATCAATGGCCTAAACCATACATAATCTTGACGTTGCAGCCTTGCAAGATGATGTTTGAGATGTCTAGATGGACAGCACATCAACATTTATGTTCCATTGGCTACGGCCTAAAAAGAGGCAACGCCTATAAAACGAAAGATCTCTCCAATGACACAGATGAAGCATTAGAAAACATAACAGTAGAATAGTCATGAGATGACCAGTTTCCAAGCCTAAGACATCAAGAAATACATGATTATCAGTACGTGGGGAGTAGGGTATTACTAATTAACTGAGTTTCCAACATGAATCCACTATGAGCAATAACAAAGCTTGCCACAACTCACATGTTCGTCATTGGTTACACTTCAAATAACATGTTGCCAACCGACTCTCCTCCTTGTTGTATTTCTTAGCACGACAATGATGTGAGACTGATTAGGAGGAGTCCGAGCTAATTCTCAATGATGGCAGCCATGATGTGCGCCCCGTACAATTTAGAAGAAAATGAGAAAATCTTTGTAATGATATTCGAAAGAAATTTACAAATTAGAGTATCGACAAAATGTAGTATTGACTTTTTCATTATGAGAAGCTTGAACTGTACGTACCTTCCAGCATCTTAATCACTCAGTATAGCAATCTTTAAATGGTGAGATGACATACGCATCTTTATCACTCAATTAGCATATTCACTGTACAAACCAACTGACAGGTACGATACCTGATGGCAACTTCAATCTGTTTAGTAAAACATCACGTATCAACTAACCATATAATAAACTAATTATACAAACTGAAGAAAAAAAGGAAGAAATCATAACCTAAAGCAACATGTAGTCTGGGCGCTCGTACTATTGGAAAAGCATTCAATACTCCTGCTCAATGATGACCTCTGTGACCATGAACTCGGCTGCACAAACAACACAAATTTAAAAAATCAGCACAACCCGATCTTCTCAGCTTCAAGACGCCAACCAAACTTCAGTCAAAGCTGATCAAGATCATCATCATCGTGCATGAAGTCCACACAAATAAATCACACAAAATAGGGCGCCTTTGTCAGATCGAGAAGATTGAATTAATTATCTGATGGTTTACTTGGCTGTGACGGACGCTGCAGAGAGATGAGTCCACAATAAGATGGTTGGAAGGACTCGTAGTTGGACTGTGATCCCACGGAGAGTTCGACATCAGCGACGACCAGTTTCCCATCAAGCTTGCCTGGGGCTGCTCTTCTGAATTGAGGGAGACCACGGATACCTGGCAAGGAGAAGAACACCTCGCTCGCCATAATGATGCGGCCGAGGACCCGCACACGGGGCAAGCAGCAGAGCAGAGGACGGTGAGTTATCCTCGATGGATCCTCTTTTTCTTCGAGGAGAATCCATGGCTGGATGGCAAGTGGCCGACCGAGAAGCTAAATTATGTCGTTGTTCTTCCAGAACAATCGTCGTGTTACATGAGAGATGCAACCATGCACGTGAGTCTGGGATTGTTTTTTAACAGCTACACTATATGTTGTTGTTTTCTTAGATCGCAAGCCTCAAGTTGTAGGAAGTACGATATACAGGTTATTCACGTACCCAGTTTTTTTCCAGATACATTACTTTTTTTTTCCTTAGATTGCAAGGCTTATATGAGTGGATCTACACCGTTATAATTCGGCCCCAACAAATTAACGTGGTAATTTTTAGGGAGTCTGTGATTAGTATAGGCATAGATAGAGGTATAGAAGGCTCTATTTTGTTTGAGCTTTTGCTTCTGCTTTTGTAGCTTTTTCACTTTGACCAAAAAGCTATAAAAGCTCCTAATTCTTGGATCCATGCAGCTTTTGGTATAGATTTTGGCAGAGAGTGCATGCCCCACCCATCCCATCTCCTCTGTTTTTTTTTCTTTTTGACTTGTAAATTTGAATCCATTATATCTTTTGAATTAAAATTCCGGTTTATTTGTTTGCATATTGATGTTCCTTGTGATGATGGCTTTGAAATAAGACGAATTTAGAATATATTTCGACACGTTTTTAAAATATCGTTAAGTTTCTATTGCTAGAACTTCATAAAAATGAACAATAAAATCTGTAAGTCTCATAACTGAGACTTAAACTACCCGCAAAAGAAAAAACTGAGACTTAAACCATGTGAGCCCCAAAGTTTTGACAAGCTTCAAAAACTTAAGCAAATGAAACTTTGTAAACCTTGGTGAAACTTAATGAAACTTTGTAAACCTTGGTGAAACTTAATGAAACTTTGTAAAACTTAAAATTGTGACTATTTTTTTTAACATTTGAAACTTCGGTAAGTTTTTTGGAGAAAATGTGTCTAAATGCTTCAAAATCCACCTTATTCAAAAGTACTCATTGCAACGAACACAAATATGCAAACGATACTTAATTTGGACTTTCGGTTCAAAAGATACAATAGGTTCAAAATTTAAAACAAAATGGAAAAGCATGGGAAGGGAAGGTGGGTGACGCACGCAACTCTGCCAGAAGCTGGCATGTATGGACCCCGGTGGAGTGATTTTTAATACCATAAACTAGTGCACCAGTCAAATGGATGGCCGCATGCACGTGTGCCAGGCGTGCGTGCCCCTTTGCAATTTTCTCGATTAAAAATTCCAATAAGGAAAATAATAGACGATGACGATGATGGCATTCACGATCAAATGTTGTCTCTCACAGTGATTATCGTGGATCGTTTTTTTAGGGTGTTCGTCCAGGATCTTGACTAGCCAGAGCTAAAGAATAAACCTGTTAGCAGCCATCTAATCTGAATCATAATGTACGTTAGCCGCCACTTGAATTTAAATGGTTTGGACAGAGAAAAACCGCGAACCCCACAGTTGCCTGGCTAAATAGAATTAATACATTGTATGACTAAATAGAATTGGACTAAATACTCCTAAATATAATATATACAATATAGCGCGACTGTTCTTGTTAGTATAAATATATGTTTTCGCAGAAAATGAGTATAAACTTATGTTTTAGCTATAGAGCATGACACGGCTAAGCTAATTACAGCTAAGCTCGCGATCAATTGTTGAATCTCACAGCTCACACTGATCATGGATGATCTTTTCTTCAGGGTGTGATCATAGATGATCTAAAACTAGCTAGAGCTAAGAAAATACCTGCTAGCAGCCATCTAAGAGCATCTCCAACAGGCGTATGGTTGCAGCGCGCACTAAAAAACTTTTACATTGCGAAATAGCGTTGGTTTGAGACCAATGTGAATTGTTGAAACCAATATCCATAGTTGACATATATGTGTCATCATTAAAACTACAAAGTATGATAAAGGAAACTAATCAAGCTATCCATATGTATACATTTATCTAAAACAACAACAACAAAAAAAATGGGGGGGGGGGGGGGGGGGGATCATACCTTGTGGGCATTTCCTCAAACACCTTGTGGGCATCGGCTGCCGGCGCAACAAATTGCGAGCTCTCCGGCGCTTTGGGCGGCGGAGGCGCAGCCGGTCGCGCTGCAGGATTCTTCTTCGGGCGCCTAGAAGCGCCGTCCGCTTTCCTCTTCTTTTGGGATGCCGTCCCCGTCGCCGCCGCCGCCTTCGATCAGCTCGAGCCGGAGCCCCGTGGCTTCAAGGTGGGTGGTGGCGAGACGCTACCCTACAAGGTCGTCCAGGGCGCCATGAAAAGGCCGCGCGCGAGACCGGTGCTTTGAGGAGGAGGGGCGCCGGCGGCGAAGCTGAAGGTCAACCCCGCGCTAGGGTTCGCGACAATGGCGGAGGGGTCGCGAGTGTAGGGAGGAGTCGGGGGGATGTCGGCGCGGCCTTCCATCGGTGCAATTTCGCCGACGTCGGCGCGGAGCAGCCGGAGAGGTCAGGGCAGCAGTTGGTTGCTCGCGCGTAAATCTTCGCTGTCGAGCACGCGGGAGCTGGCTCCCGAAATAAGCAGCGCACGATGCCATTTTCCCCAACGCGCTGAACCAACTTTACCGCGCGCGCGATTTTAGTGTGGCTGCTAGAGTGCCAGATTCGGTTCTGCGCGCAATATATTTGTTTCTTACAGCGTGCGGCTAATCTAGCGCGCCCGTTGGAGATGCTCTAATAGGGATCATATCATAATGCATGCTTAGCCGTCGCATGATTTGAATTATTTTGCCATGTGAAATAAGTAGCCAACCGCACAACAAGAAGATAAAAACGTCGGATCCACAATTGCTCAGCTCAATAGAAGGGAATACATTTTTGCTAGAATCGTTCTAGATAGAAAGGACCGATTTGTTCTCCTTGGAGATAAACCGCCCACGCCACGGCTCGGCCGAAGATGCCACTTGTCCCATGAGCGGGTTGAAAGCACTCATTGGGATTTTTGAGTCGGCCATCGACATTCCCAAGTATGTAATGGGGAATGAGGCCAGTCTATAGTTTAGGTTGTCCGCAATCCGTTGTTGTTCCTCCGCTAAAAATTCTAGGACGACGACCTCACTCTTATCAAAGTTAATCTTTAGTTCCGACATAGCCTCAAAGAAGAGGAGCAGGAGCTTAAGATTCATGATCTCCAGGTCTGACCCTTTCACCATAATCATGGTGTCATCGACATATTGTAAGTGAGTGACCCCTCCACCAGGGATCAAGTGCCCAACTACCCCCGAGAGATGACCTGCCATCCTAGCTTTATCCAGGATGCCTGCTAAAGCATCAAACGAGGTTAAAGAGAAGTGGGGAAATTAGATCCCCTTGCTTAACTCCCGTAGAGGACATAAAGAATGGACCCACCTCTCCATTAATATTAATCACTATTTTACCAGACCGAACCAACGACATGATCCAAGAACACTGTCTTTCTTCAAAGCCCCGACGCTGAAGGACTAACCGCAAGAAGGACCAGTCCAGACAATCATAGGCCTTCTGAAAGTCCAACTTGAGGAAAACACCCTTATGTCCACGTGTCCTAACCTCATCAATAATCTCGTGAAGGGCCAGGATACTGTCATGGATCTGTCGTCCCTTCAGAAATGCCGTTTGAAGGGGGTGATCCAGCCCCTCAGCTACATGGGCTAGTCGTGTCGCGCGGACTTTGAAGAAGATGCGTTCAAGTAACATTGATCACCCTGATAGGTCTGAAGTGTCTAATGTCCGTAGCCCCAACAACTCTGGGGATCAGGATAATAACACCAAAATGTATTGAAGACATGTCAAAAGTCCCAATATAAAATTCATGAAACATTGGCATGATCACTGGTTTCAAGACATTCCTGATTTTTTTGGAAGAAGGCCACGATCAAATGCTGGATCTCACAGCTCACAGTGATTATCGTGGATCATTTATTTAGGGTGTTCGTCGAGGACCTTAACTAGCCAGAGCTAAAGAATAAACATGTTAGACTAGCCACAGTTGGAGTAACTTCAGCAATAACATCGAGTCCAACTTAGCAAATTTGCTTATGTGGCAATGAGTTAATGAGGAGAGAGGTAGTTTGAGTAACTTGGCTAGTTACTGTAATATCACATGTCCTAATGCAATATGAGTCTATAACCTAATAAATGAAGCTTTGCATGACACCACACTTCACTACCCACTATAAAGGTAGTAACATAGTTTAGGGATATGTGTATATTACTAGTGTATGTTACTCTCCATTGTGGCTAGTCTTAGCAGCCCTCTAATCTGAATCATAATGTATGTTAGCCCTCACTTGAATTTAAATGGTTTGGACATGCCAAGTAACTACCAGGCGCACCAAGAGAGAAAAAATGCAAACCCCACAGTTGCCTGGCCAAATAGAATTAATACGTTTTATTTTATGAATAAATAGAGTTGGGCTAAATAATCCTAAATATAATATATATACTACTATATAGCGCCACTGTTCTTGTTAGTGTAAATATATGTTTTCGCAGAAAAGAGAGTATAAACCTATCTTTTAGCTGTCCAGCATGACACGGTCTAAGCTAATTACGGCTAAGCTCGCGATGAATTGTTGGATCTTACAGCTCACATTGATCATGGATCATCTTTTCTTCAGGGTGTGATCATATAGGATCTTAAACTAGCTAGAGCTAAGAAAATACCTGCTAGCAGCCATCTAATCTGGATCATATCATAATGTACGCTTAGCCGCCGTATGAATTTGAATTATTTTGCCATGTGAAATAACTAGCTAACCGCAGAAAAAGAAGATAAAAACGCTATCAAACAATTGCTCATACCACCAACATATATAGAATGAATACATTTTTGCTACAGTAGAATCGTTCTACACAGCACACACTTGTATATCTAACTGATTTATCTATGTAGCATATCTAGCTAGCTGTCCTACTCTACAGCCCATCATATTTGTGTCCATTGGACAGCAGCTGCGTGATATACACATCATGTGCTGTAAGCAATCAAGATCAGGCACACCACCTTCCCAGCAAGTCAACTAGAATCAAGTGGCAGGACGAAAAATCCATGGAATCACCTCATCATGCGGGGCACGAGCATTAAACTATGTTAAACCAACCCTAGCCGTATCTCCAAGCATTCCATCTGTCCCAATACTATATTCCACAATATCGTTGGACATCTCAACTCCAGTTTGCTCAATAACTGACTATCCATGCTTGCAGTTCACACTCTTATATTATTTAGTTCATTTCTTCTAGCTAGCCGTGCTAGAGCTGTCTATGCCCCCTTAATAATCCTTCCCACGTGCACCTCGAGCGTAAGATACTCCTTTAATTATTTAGAGCACATACATTTTCAGACGACAGAATATATTGGTACAAAGTAATATCATAGAAAAATTGATTATCCAACCTCATATATAAGTTCGTTCCCGCAAAAAAAAAACTGCATTTTATGTCGTGTTATATAGCAAGTGTTGGTTAATAGCATCTTCAATGGCTCATGTTAGTCCTTGGTGATTTATCATATCGGATTTTTGACGATGACAAGCTGGGGAAGTTATTTCTTTAACAGGAAATGATCATACCACCAACACACAAGGTTGTTGTTTGTCAGCTAATAATATCTTATTTTAGATACTCCAATCTCTACTCCTATAAGAGACCTCGTTCTTGATGATGGTGGTTTGTTTGTCATCCATTATTTATTTTTCATTCGATCTGCATCAAGCGAACGCAAGGTAAGCTCTGCTACTTTTGCACAAAGACCCCACCACTTAGATTCACACTTTGCAGAAAACCCCTTAGTCCCCCATCCACCTCATGCAAATGAAATAAGATGAATAAATTTTCAGTGAAATCTAACATACTTTTAGAGGTATATATACCAAAAACGAGGGTGATGTTTTCTTCAAGTTTGTGAACATGTATTACTAGCCTCTTTTGGATCTGCTACAGTTAATCGCACTGACACTTTGGTAGTCAATGTCAAATTTCAACCATAACTAAAGTAGCATTTATTTTATGTTGGTCACCTTGAATTTGTCTTAGGCAGGCCGTTTCACATGGTTAATTCCAAAACGCAGGGAGGGACGGAAGAAAAAGTTGGCCAACTGAAAGCAACGGGGTATAGGCCAAATAGTCTTTGGTCAACTCCATGCTGTGCCGGCGGTGCTGGATTTAGTCCACATCCACACACCTTAGCCGCCACTAATCCTCACACAATGCTGCCCATATGGACATGGTAAAATACCCTCTCTTGAGCTTGCCGGTGAACACCAGATGCAGTAGCATCCAATCAAATCTCGGCAACTTGACCGAAAGTCCACTATACCAGCTACACCTTGCGTGTACTTGTCATTTCTCCAAATCTTTTGGTTGCCCCATTGGTCATAGCTGTCTCTCTCGGTCCATGAACTGCTTACCATCATGCCATGGCAAGAATACTAGTCAACTGGTACACACTAGTCGTCACGTCGCTATAAGTAGCAGAGCTCACACTTGGTGTTGTACCTATCTTTCTATCACCAATTCTCAGAAATGGCCGGCGGCGAGGGGGCTGCGGCAGTGATGTGCACCCCGGCGTTCGTGGGGCGGGTGCTGCGCAGCCGGTGGTACGTGGTGTTCGCGTCCATGGTGGTGATGGCGGCGTCCGGGTCGACCTACATCTTCGCGCTCTACTCCAAGGAGCTCCGGTCCGTGCTGGGGTACAACCAGCAGACGCTCAACACGCTCGGCTTCTTCAAGGACCTGGGCACCAACGTCGGCGTCGTCTCCGGCCTGGTGCAGCAGGTGGCGCCCACCTGGGCCGTGCTCCTCATCGGCGCCGGCATGAATTTGGCGGGGTACCTCATGGTGTACCTAGCGCTGACTGAGCGCACGGCGGCGCCGCCCGTCTGGCTCATGTGCATCTACATGTGCGTCGGCGCCAACGCGCTCACCTTCTCCAACACCGGCGCGCTCGTCGCCTGCGTCAAGAACTTCCCCGAGAGCCGCGGCATCGTCATCGGCCTGCTCAAGGGCTTCGTCGGCCTCAGCGGCGCCATCTACACGCAGCTCTACCTCGCCATCTACGGCGACGACGCCAAGTCCCTCGTCCTCCTCATCGCATGGCTCCCCGCCGCCGTCTACATCTTCTTCGTCCACACCATCCGCGTCCTGCCCTACCGGCGACGCGCCGAGGGCGACGAGCCCAACAGCAAGCCCTTCTTCTGCTTCCTCTACATCTCCATCGCGCTCGCCACCTACCTCCTCGTCATGATCGTGGTGCAGAAGCAGGTGCCCAGCTTCTCCCACGCCGCCTACGCCGTCGGCGCCACCGTGCTCCTCCTCATCCTCTTCCTCCCCCTCGGCGTCGTCATCAAGGAGGAGTACGCCGCCGTCTCCCAGCTCGAGGAGTCTCTCCAGCAGCCGCCGGCCATCGCCGTCGAGGAACCAGCTGCAGCAAGCACGAAGAAAGAGGACGACGAGCCGTCGTGTGGTATGAAGGGCTGCCTCACCAACATGTTCAAGCCGCCGGCGCTGGGGGAGGACTACACCATCATGCAGGCGCTGGTGAGCGTGGAGATGCTGGTGCTCTTCGTCGTGTCGGTGTTCGGCATCGGCGGCACGCTCACGGCCATCGACAACATGGCGCAGATCGGCCAGTCGCTGGGCTACCCGCACAAGAGCATCAACACCTTCGTCTCCCTCATCAGCATCTGGAACTACGCCGGCCGAGTTGGCGCCGGCTACATGTCTGAGTTCTTCGTTGCCCGGTACAGGTTCCCGCGGCCGCTGGCACTCACGGCCGTGCTCCTCTTCTCCTGCGTCGGCCACCTCCTGATCGCCTTCGGCGTGCCGCAGTCCCTCTACGCCGCGTCGGTGATACTTGGTTTCTGCTTCGGCGCGCAGTGGCCGCTGCTCTTCTCCATCATCTCCGAGGTCTTCGGCCTCAAGTACTACTCCACGCTCTTCAACTTCGGCTCCGCAGCCAGTCCCATCGGCGCCTACGTGCTCAACGTGCGCATCGCCGGCCGCATGTACGACGCCGAGGCCGCCAGGCAGCACGGCGGGCACGCCGCCGCCGTCGGCGACAAGATCTGCAAGGGGGTGATGTGCTTCAAGCACGCGTTCCTCATCATCACGGGGGTCACGCTCGCCGGCGCGCTCGTCTCGCTCGTGCTCGTGTGGAGGACCAGAAACTTCTACAAGGGTGACATCTATGCCAAGTTCAAGGTGGCGCCCGTCGTCGCAGCCGCCGATTATCAAGGAGGGGAGACGGTGGAGGGCACCGTCGTTACAGAGGAGGACGAGGCAAAGAAGCAGGGGAAGAACAAGAAACTGCAGGAGGTCAACAATGACGAGTTCAAGTGATAACTAACTAATTTCGTTCGATTAAAACAATAGTACTTAGTTTAGAGAAGATGTGGATGAACCTGTACTGTTTCTGATGTTACTCTCTGTCAAATTAATGTGGTAATACGGTTTCCAACTTTCCACGGCAAAGACTCTTCTTAGTATGGTACGACCAGGCATGCATGTGACTGCAAATAATTCTAGCAAAGATCGTGACAGGATCATCATGAAGATCGGTGCACGGGATGGGGTGTGACAGCACTCCAAAATGATTTCAAATATCTTTTCTTGGCGCATTGATTTTTTTCCACAACTTCTACGAAGCGCTCAAAACATTTATACGTTGGGTGTGGCTAGGTCACCAAGTCTAAGTAAAGTGGTATAGTATGTAAAAAGAAAAAAGAAAAAATGAAAAGCATTTTTGCACGAATCTCCATGCAAAATCAAAGAAAGATACTATTGACTGAGACATAACGAAGTCTAGGTCGACTGAGACATAGCAAAATTGTTATTCGTTTGTTTGCCATAAAAATATTTTTTATTATTTTTAGGTTTTATAGCTAAGAAACATGTCATCCCTAGCTTGAGGTATCCCGCGCATGGTTTTCAATTTCAGTTTCAGCAAAATTTCACCAATCAAAATCACTGAAATTCACTAAATTTCAGTTATTTCAGTTTGCATTTCAGCCAAATGACCGAAATATTCACTTGAATTCAATTGAAAATTTGAAAATTTGAAAAAATATATTGAAAAATATTTGAATTCTTGTGTTGTACTGAAATTGCTGAAATATTTTGGCTGAAACATAATATTTCAGTGTCTACTGAAATTCAGTGAATTTCGCTGAAATCTCACTGAAAGTGAAAACCATGATCCTGAGTGCAAGAGGGCTCTGGTGCTTGTTGTTGCTTGCAGTTGCCGTCTCCTCGGCACCTGCACCACTGTCGGATATGGTTTCTTTGGAGGTTGCATCGATGGTGTTAGCTTCCACACCGCCACTTAGCCTTGTGCTCAACCTTGACCGAGAGATGCAGATGCACATGTATGGGTAGGCATGTAGTTTCCTGGTGAATCCTATATACTATTTACTTAATCCTCACTATTTCTATATGAGGTGTATTTCTAATATCTTAACATGCACACGTGTCATATCATGAAAGGGCAACCACATGTGAAAAATATATTATTGATTGATCCCAAGCAAAAATTCCACCTCACCACACATGTCACATCATCAAAGGTGCACTACATGCATTTGAGAAGTTTTCATTATATTCTTATATTTAATAATTATTTTGAGCTATACAAAATCAAATACTCAGCTATACAAAATCAAATACTATATCTAATATGTACTTTTTTAGTTCATATAATATCAATTCGAATATTCATTTTTCATACAATCAAATTTCTCGAAATATATTGCAACTGATTCCGTTGCAACGCACAGCGCATCATCTAGTCTCCATGTTATGTGTTCTCTACATCGAGCAGCATTATGAGACAACCAACCAGAACGCACATCAGACACGGTGGAAAGTTGACGGACTTGTTGACAACAGTGATTATACCCTCTTATGTGAAGGGTATGTTTTTCTTCACCATTGATTCAATTAAGAGGGATGTACTGAAGTGGAACCCGAAAAACAAAGGTCATGATGGCATTACGTGGGATATATCCTGTTGTGTCAAAATTTCAATGTTCCAAATAGTCAAATAAGTTTCTTATGCTCGACGAGTACTGGCCTAAATAATACTACAACCGTGTGATTAAACTGCAAGAGCATGGATACCATCAATTATTGAGCAAACAGGAACTGAGATTTCCAACGATATTGGGGATAGAATACTGAGGTAGAACGAGCGCTTGGGAGGTATGATTATATGTTTGGTTTATCATAGTTTAATGCTCCGTGCCTTACATGATGTATTTTATGTATGTCCAGCCACTTGATTCTCGTTGACTTGGGAATGTGATGTGCCTAATCTTGATTGGCGGCACGACGAGACGACTTCATTTTGTAGGAGTTTCTGTAGTTGTACGATGGTGTCTTGTCCGATGAGCAAACGATGAAACACATCAAGTATGACAGCTACGTGATGATACACATATAAATTTATCAGTCAGATATTAGCGTAAGTTATAGGTAGAACATTTTTATTCACCCACAAAATGTACCTTTTCTATTCAGCTGGCAAGTGTGTGGCTGGCTAGTGTCTTCACATGGCACATGTATTTAAATCCAGACCGCGGCTAAGCTACATTATTATTCAGATTTGATGGCTGCTAGCAAGTTTATTGCTTAGCTCTAGATCACCCCTTCAGAAAAAAAAAAGATCCCCGACTATCACCGTGAGCTGTGAGATACAACATTTAATCATGAACTTAGTCATAATTAGCTTAGACCGTGTCATGAGCGGGCAATATCTTCACCATTTATTATTTTTCTGATTGAAATTCTTATTGAAAGTACATACACTTAGAAGGCATTAAGTTTTCTTAATTTTTGTTTATTATATTTGTATCACATAAGAATCATTATTATAACTGTTGTATTTTCTCTCCATAAAAAATCAAACATAATCCAAGAGAATTGATTAGAACTTTGACAAGCACGCCAAGCCCAAAAATATATTGCAATATAATAATGTTTAAAAGTTTAAATATAGTACATCTTCTGATTTAGAGAAGTGTTGCATTAAGTCAAAAAACTTCTACTGATGGTGAAAACTGAAAAGTATAGTCCTATAATATGTGTAAGGAGTGTGATAACTACCAAAATTTATGTTTATAAGCAACAAATCCGAACGATTTTCAGATTCCCTCGATGTGTTCGTGAGCTCCTCCTTTCCTTTTTCTTAATGTGGCTGCCGTGGTCCAAGGAAAAGCAATGCATGTATGTGTACCTCCAAAAGTAAGTGCATGCATGTAAGACAAATTTGATGAGCTGATGTCATCAAAGATTCTTTCGAAAATCAAAATTCAAAATGTTTGGTAGCTCAAATCATCGCTCTGATTGAAAATCCATTTCCATGTAAAAAATTCATCGCGACGAGATCATCGAAACGAAATCCCATGTTGGTATGCTTCCACGACTTTTTCTTCAGGTAAAAAGTTACCACGCGCGTGCTACACAAGTTATCATGTGGGTTGTGCATAAATTATTATGCTATTTACACATAAATTACCGAGCACAAAAATAGTTCCTCCAATCTTCTCTTCACATGTACATGTGTGCATGCATTAGAGGGGGAAAAGTTGATGTCATTCTAAATTCTCCATATTTTGAAACTTTAAAATATTTTATAGCTCAAACCGTCAATCCATCAAAAAATTGTTTTCACATAAAAACTCCATCTCTGTGAGGCCTACGAAACTAGATACGATTTTGATATATTCTGACAACCTTTTTTTTCTACAAATAAATACCAGGCATGAGCTAAGTAAATTATCAGCTTGGATGTGCGTATATTATCATGTTATTTATACATGAGTTATGTGGTACGTTTTCAACAACTTTCTTTAGAATAAAGTTACTGTGGTGTTTGTGCGTGAATTACCACGCTTGTGGTCCATATATTACCACACTATTTACACACAAGTTATCGAGAATATGTTTTCAGACAACTTCCTTCCCCGAGGTCAAAGTTACCACGCTTTCGCAAGGCAAATCGAGCGGACGGCAGAGCTTGGCAAGTGAGTGCCCACGCAATTACATGCCCCTGCGAATGTCCTATCAAGTGAAGTTGCAATTGTGTGTGCAAGAAACTTATGTGGCTTAATCCATTTTTTGGGTAGGATTACATGGGACCTGTATATGCATTCCGTGTCAAAATTCCTGTGTCAGAAGTAGTCAAATGGGTATCTTACGCTCGAGCTGCACGTTGGAAGGAATTATCTAGGGGCCATTGACAGCTATAACCAAGCTAGCCAGAAGCAATTAACTAAATACTACTACCATAAAGACATGCGAACTGCAAGCATGGATATGATCAATTATTGAGCAACTGGAATTGAGATCTCCGAAGACATTTGGGGGTAGAGTACCCAGACACAACGAATGCTTGGAGATACGATTAGGTTTGGTTTATTCTAATTTAATGCTCCGTGCCTCGCATGATGGATTTTCCGTGCAGCCACTTGATTCTAGTTGATGAATTGGAAAGGTGGTGTGCCTTTTTTAAGCGATAGCAGTGCCCGACTTTAAATTGATAAAGTCAAGAGAGATCAAAAATAGTCTTATAAACCAAAGATAACAGACATAACACCGAGCTAGATAAAACAATTTCTATAGCTCAAAAGCAAAGATCACAAGGCATCCAACACACTATAGTTTGAAGCTAAGGAGCCTTGTATAAATGCCAATCTGATGATCAATGAATGACACAAGTTCATTAGTCCGACTACATTCCGTTCTCCATTCAACACTTACAATCCACCACCGACAATTCAGAGGGTTGTAGAAATCAGATCTTCCCGCATAACGAGTCATTGGTAATATTTGTTTTTGTGTGTTGACACATATTTATAGATTTACCACTCGGAGGTAGGTCTTATTTATTTTAGAGCTTGCATAGGGTTCCAGAAATTTTTTGCCTACTCAACACAGGGCCTACCACCGAAGAAGAAGACTCCTTGGCTTCATGGTGTGTGATATTTGATGGGTCGTGGTTGGTAGACTATCGAGGCTTGCAATGGGAATTGCCTGGTGCTACACACCTGATGTGCGCTCCATCTGGTTAGCGCGAATAACCCAAATAGCAACCGACAATATTTGTTTTAAGATTGCTCACCACATACACCATGTGGTCAGCAATCCTGAATATGAAATACAAGATACAACTTTGCCCGCCAAAAAAAATGATACTACTATATGACACCATGAGCTTGCTTTTGGAAACATCCTAGTAAGAACACCCACCACACCCTGTTAATCTATGAGTTGCTTTAATTAGTTAATGCGGCCCAAAGCCAAAGTGGCTACCAAGTTGCATTCCACGTTATCATTGTTTTTGGCGGGAAAGTTATATTTCACATTGTACAGTAGGTTTCTGTTTGGTTTACTCGCAGTCTCAATCACCGCACCAGCGTCTAGTGCTTGGCAGCGACTGTAGAAAATCACTACAAATGTATCATTTGCTACGCAGCTTCCACAGATTCTGTTGCAGTACCCTGCTTCCTCTGTTCCTCACAATCTTATTACTCCAGCACCCAGCTCTCAGCTGAAGGCAGTAAACCGTAAAGATGACAAGCATGCAGAAGCCGGGCGTGGACGAGCAGCCGCTGCTCGGACCCGCGGAGCGGGACGAGCATGCGGCGGCGGCGGCGGAGGCGAAGCGACTGCTGCAGCTGGCCGGGCCGCTGGTGGCGAGCGGCATCCTCCGGTGCGCGCTGCAGCTGGTGTCGGTGATGTTCGTGGGCCACCTCGGCGAGCTGCCCCTCGCCGGCGCCTCGCTCGCCACGTCCCTCGCCAACGTGACCGGCTTCAGCTTGCTGGTGGGCATGGCGAGCGCGCTGGACACTCTGTGCGGGCAGGCGTTCGGCGCGCGGCGGTACGGCCTCCTCGGCGTCTACAAGCAGCGGGCGATGCTGGTGCTGGCGCTCGCCTGCGTCCCCGTCGCCCTCGTCTGGGCCAGCACCGCCCGGATCCTCCTGCTCCTCGGCCAGGACCCGACCATCGCCGCCGAGGCCGGCGCCTACGCGCGGTGGCTCATCCCGGCCCTCGTCCCGTACGTCCCCCTCGTGTGCCACATCCGGTTCTTGCAGACGCAGAGCATCGTCGTGCCGGTCATGGTCAGCTCCGCCGTCACCTCGCTCAGCCACATCCTTGTTTGCTGGGCGCTGGTGTATAAGGCGGGCATGGGCAGCAAAGGCGCGGCGCTGGCCACCGCCGTCTCCTACTCCACGAACCTGGCCATGTTGTCCCTGTACACGAGGCTGTCCGGCGCCTGCAAGAGGACGTGGACTGGGTTCTCCATGGAGGCCTTCAAGGAGCTTCGCCAGTTCGCCGAGCTCGCCGTCCCCTCGGCCATGATGGTTTGGTGAGACAAAACCCTCAATAATTCTTCTTAATCGTTGGATGCTAGCATACCTAATTCTTCTTAATGTGCAGCTTGGAATGGTGGTCGTTTGAGCTGCTTGTGCTGCTCTCTGGCCTGCTGCCTAATCCTAAGCTTGAAACCTCAGTATTATCGATATGGTGATCAAACCAAGAGACCTTTTTATAATCCACAATTCACCAATTTTTTTGCCTTCCCCTACTTCTCTGAGTATTGCATTACTGAATTGTGCAGTCTTAATACCGGCGCTCTCATGTTCATGGTGCCATCGGGTCTCTGCGCAGCCGTAAGGTGCAGTGAAACTTTCAAACAAAAATGCTTAGTGCTGCATATGTATATGCTGATGGGTGTCTGTCTCTGCTTTTTCCTTCATTTGCAATACAGCACGCGCGTTTCCAACGAACTCGGCGCCGGCAGGCCTCAGGCAGCGAGACTGGCAACCAGAGTGGCCGTGTGCATGGCCCTGCTTGCAGGCTCCGTGATCTCCATCACCATGATTTTGCTACGCAAATCCTGGGGTTACATGTACAGCAACGAGGAGGAAGTCGTCACATACATTGCCAGGATGATCCCTGTCCTGGCCATATCTTTCTTCATAGATGGAATCCACACATCTCTTTCAGGTACATAGATGAAATTCCCCACATTGTCACAGATTTACAACAATATCAAACATAGACACATAGTGACATGATCTTTGTCTGAACATCACAAACAGGTGTGCTCTATGGATGTGGTGAGCAGAAGATCGGCGCACGTGTCAACCTCGCCGCGTTCTACTTGGCGGGCATCCCCTTGGCCGTGTTGCTTGCATTCGTCCTGCATTTGAACGGGATGGTACGTACTATGTCAGAATGAACTTAACATTGTGCCGGGAAACTACATGAATATGCCTGAAAGAACGAAATTGTTGTGGCTCCGAACCAATAGGGGCTTTGGCTCGGCATCGTCTGCGGCAGCCTCATCAAGCTTGTGTTGCTCGTGTGGATCGTACTTTCTATAAACTGGGAGAATGGGGTAATAGCTTGCAATTTGCGCAGCACCATAGAATTTTCTTTGGACAGCAATGCGTGACCCCTCTTTATTTGGTTTCAGTCAACTAAGGCAAAAGACATGGTGTTAGGAACTTCTCTTCCGTTTGCATGAAGATCCTTCGGCTGATTGTTATGTGTATAGACAGGCCAATTTGCTTCGAGGAGTGGGTAGAAAATGTGAATATTGTGGGCTAAGATTATAGTGTCACCAGCATCACTTGATATTGTCAATTATTTTTCTCCTGTTTTTTGAGAGAGTGAGATTGTTAATAATTTTGTAAGAAATTGTTTATTTCCTATTGACTATTTCTGTCATGCGGAATATATGCTTAATATATACTTTGCATTTAGCATAGTTGGAGATGTAGAGCGTATTTTGTTGAGGAATCACACAATGTCACTGTAAGGAACACAGGAAGTTGCCGCTGATAGCACTAGTATATCTCTGAATCTGAATGAAGTAGCTGATACAGGGAGGAAATATTCGGAGAAGGGAGGCAGGGGAAGGAGAGGGAGCAGGTGAGAGGGAGGATAACCTTCTGAGAAGTAAATTTGAGCAGCTGCTCCTCAGAAATAGAGTTGCCAATAAGTTAACAACCCCTAGAAAGAGGTCAATCAAAAGGACCCGAATATCTAGCTAACGTCAGATTTTTAGGCATGGCAAATCGAACGTTTTTCATCGCAATTTGTGGTCTTCGAGGATGACAAGTTTAGTTCACGGGCATGACAAATCTGCCTCGGCTCATTTTTTTGGCAGAAAATTGCCGTGCTTGTATACTAAATTTGTCATCCTCGCGCCAATATAAATTGTCATGAAAAACATTTGTTTTCCCATGTCTAAAACATTTAGGTCAGACATTTCCGAAAGAATAGGGATTGTAAGTTCGATCACAAAATTGCACAGGGAATGAGCACTTTAGACAACAAACTTGGAAGTATAAGACAACAGCCAACGTTTTACATAACACTCTTGGTACACCATTTTTCCACCGCCCAAGTTTTCTGACAGAAGGGCTCCTTCTCCCGGTTCATTCATTGCCTAACTTACATCATATATATATATATATATATATATATATATATTTGTAACGCTACTGTCCTCAGGACACCCTCCAGCTCGAAAAAATGATACAAGCCTGTAACTATTCCTTTCTATCTCCAATTCATGCATCAGCAGAACACCTGCTAGTTCACCTAAAAAAGCACCGCAAATGTCAGGTTTCAAAAGGGGAAATGATTGATTGCAAGCAGATATAACATTTGCAGATCCTGATGTGCCTGTGGCGAATGAGATTTACCTTTGAAACATCTCGCTGCCGTTCATTCACTACGCAGATACAACAGCCTGTCACACAGCAGAAGGTTTTAGAACAGCTGGAGCGTGATCTTGAGCCTAGTCTGCTTCCACTTTGGCAGCTTGGCAAAAGCCTCCTTCGTCATCCCGAATTTCTCCCTGAACTCCGCCGAAGACAGGTACATCTGCAAGGTGCCAATGCAGCCGTGTTAATTAGACTGTCAGGTATGGAGGAGGCGTAGATGATATGGGCGTCATGAGAACAGTAGGATACCTCGCGCCTGGCTTGATCAATGGCTGTGGCAGGATCGGTGGAAGATGTCCTCAGGCGATCATAAGGGTACTCAGGAAGCCCTTCCACGCCTTCCGGTTGACCCTCCTTTGCATCTTCCTGTTTCGCTGGAGTTACAGTCTGCCCATCCTCCACAGCAGGGGTGGTCTCCTTGGCATTTGCCTCTGGTTCAGGTTTGCTTGCTTCAGGTTGGTGTTTGTTTACAGCACGACCTGCTTTGGACAATGATAAGTTCATAGCAGATAAGATGTTTGCAAGGTAGTAAAATGTATTGCTTGCCGAGAATGCTAGCATACCTTTCCTTGACTTCGGTATCAGATTTCGCCTAGGCTGCTCGAACAAAGCGGAGATTGCAGCGATTGATTCACACCTCTGGTGTGACTTCACAGGTTCAGGGGAAGTCCTTGGAGTCGTCCTTGGAGACGGCTTTGTAGCAACAGGTGGAGTTGACAGATTTCGGGCATTTGGGTTCTCAAAGTTGGCAGCCAATGCAGTGAATGATGGCGACCTTCCTCTAACTCTTACATGGTCAGGACTGGAAGACGTAGTTCTCCTGTGAGGTTTATCAGGTACAATGCATCTTCCAGTGTGTGATGATGATGTCGGTCTTCTTTTAGTCTTCTGCCAATTACATAACCAAAAGTTCAGCTTTATGAGAAGGAATGCATATGCCACCTGGTAATGCCATTTGGGCATCTCATATGTTCATACATGATACAGTGTTCAACAAATGCTCAAAATTTACGTCTGATGGTAGTAGCATTTTTATCCTGGCATCTATGTGGTATTGGCTTAAAATATACTACTAGCAAAAACATAGACAATCAGCCAATGGCATCACGAGGTTATTTCAGTTAGTCATGACTAATGAGTACCACCAATATACAAACATTCCTATTACTAATGTTCCAATGAAGAGTGCTGCAATAACTTGGGAGAAATATACAGAGAGAAAATTTAGGAGATTCAAAAGGAAATCAAAAGCTACAGAAGTCTTACATCTCTTATTGGTTTTACTCCATTCTTCACTATAGACAGCCTCCGTTCAAATGAGTTACCATGCATCTGAGTCATTTATAAGACAAAACACATGAGGTTAGCTTCTGAAGTTTACACGATAGAAAAAACATATGAACCCACAAGGAAAAATGCTTACAGCTGATTTTGCAGAGTCCCAAGTGAAGAAGAACCTTGTGAAAAATTGGGGCTCACTTCCTTCAGTGATAACATAAAGTGGCATTTCTTGTGACAAGTTTTCCATTAGAATGTCAAGTTCAATAAATTTCTGGCGGAAATGGAAGCTTCGTGAATCCAGCGTAAACTAAAACAAACTTTCTATATACACTGAGAAACCATGATATTCTCACATACCTCTCCAATGCTCAAAGCACGTGCTCGTATATTTGTGTCCACATGTTGTCCAACCCATATAAAGAGACATGAATGACAGTCCAAAATATATATGTCCTCTGTCATCATATCATCTTGTGTAAAATTGAATACCTCTCTAGCCTGCAACATCAGCAGACCACCATTAATTTCTCATCATGTTTTCTTATCTTCATAATAATAAGTATAAACTTTAGAATTGCTCACCTTAAGCACCCCTTCATTACCCCAATGTATGCCACAGAAAATATTAATTCAAAAGGAGAAAACGAGTAAGTACAGTACGTCGATAACCGTCTAAGAGAAATGAATGGATACGAGAAATGTTATGAACTTTTTTTACCTTTTGAAAAGGTACAAGAGAACAAACGAGAGTCACTTTCTTGATCTCTCGCAATCTTCTGCCTTGGGTACTCACACTTGCTTCCAAGTAACTTCCAAAATTGATCAGATTCTGATCCTTCCTTGAGCAATCTTGACTGGAGATTTGGCTGTGGATGAGCAGAATGGAAAGGGTCAGTGTTATGACATACATGATATATGTTTGATGCCAGCCGTGCACAGCAATTGGATGTGTTACAGCTAAATAAACTATGGTATAGAAGATGTGCTCTAATTATAATCTTGCCACAAAACTTCAGCCAAAAAAAAAAACCTCCCAGAAAGTTTAGGTAAATCTGACCCTTCCGGTCAGTGCCAGCAACCCAACCGCTGCGGTAGCACTACTCACCGGTGCGTTCACATGCCGCAAAGGGCACCAGGTTCTCTGACGAGGATGTTGGGTAGGTCAGTGCCATGGTTGGTCAAATGTTTTGAAACATCAGAACGAATACATGGCGCAGTTCTTTTGCCCAATTCTCCCAGAATCTTGAGAATCGGACCTCCCCTAAGATTCTCCCAAATCTTAAACTCATACCTTTTTGACAACCCTAGCAAGTTAAGATCTAAATAGCTATGATTGTCAAAAAATATGGCTTCAAGATTCTGGAAGAATCGACCAAAAGAACTGGGACACAGTGTGTTGGAGAGGTGCGTTCCACAAGCAGTTTCAAATTTAATTTCACTTGGGAGCTATGAAAAAACATAGTTCAGCAACCAAAAAAGTGAAACGTATAAAAATGGGAGATTACTGAAATTGATGCTGTGTTTTTCCATAGCTCGCGTGTGAAATTTAATTTAATTTTGAAATGTTACAATGTTTGTGAAACATGTTACAGTGTATATTTGACAGAATTTTTGAAACATCAGAATGATATTTTCCAATTGATTTTCACATGTTTCCACCAAAACTTGGTTTCCACTGGATATTCTCTCGGCTGTGCCTCGGGGACTACATTAGTGGAAGGGTGGCCCACCCACAGCTGCACGGAGCATTTACATGTTGCAAGGATCAGGGTCAGGGCCAGGGCCCGTGGCGTTTAGGTCGGGTAGGATAAGGAATGCTCGCTGGCACTGAACTTATACACATAGGGTCAACCGTCCAAGTCACCAGCGAGGATGGGCACCTCATCAGCACCATTGACGATGGTGCTAAGTAGTGCTAGGGTTGTGCTGCCTCAATGCCAGGGCGGCCAGCACTGACCTAAAAGGGTCAGATTTGGCTAAAGTTTCGGGAAGGGGTTATTTTTGGCTGAGGTGTCGTGGCAAGTTCAGAATTGTCAATTTTAACCAGAAAGCAATAAAATATAAATCATCTCCACAACATGGTTCAGGTTCTTATAGTGACTAAGTGTCCATAACATTTTATAAAAATGAAAACTAGATAAGATTGGGAAATAGAAACACATACAGATAAATTAAATATCATATTAAGTCAGTCAGTGTGATGTGGCAGCATAGCAGCTCATTTGAATGATCAAACACATTTGCACGACATGATCGTAGTCATACCTTGAGCACATCTAGCTGCCTCTCGGCAAGCCCGTGGTCCATTGAGGAGCTTAGGTTCCCAACCCAAGTAAATAGTGTGTCTCCATCATGTAGTATGTAACAATAAGAAGAGTTCAGCGATGGTGTTGCCTGGTAAGAAGTACAATATCAAATTTAAAACATCTGGCATAAATAGGAGCTAAGATAAAATGGACTTAATATCATGAGCACAATGCCATGTCCAGTGAAGATAGACTGAAACCGAATGTACCGTGTCAACTTGAATCGCTTGCATATTTTCCGGTCCTGAACCTTGAACCCGGAAAAGTGCAACACCGTTGTCCGAATATGTATCATCCTCAGTGCCATTTTCTGAGACATATTTTTTGTATCCAGTACTAGCACCACCCTGCATTATTGAGATTTTTTCACAATGTAAGGGTGCATATATTGTCAGAGTAAAATGATACATTTGGCAGTGAAGCTTAACAGAAGAGTTAGTAAAAGGCAGACCTTGAATATAACCAAATTCTGAAATATAGTAAAGAACTCCATGGACTCCTTTCCTTCATAAAGGCGAACCTGTGATAACCAGAGCTTTTTTAGGTTGAAATAATCAAGCATGCTTTTACGATTTTTTCAGCCGCAGACAAAGTTGATTATTTTACCAGAACTGCCTGGAATTTTAGTGAATCAACCATCGCATGAGCAAGGGAAGTGGCTGCACTCCTCTCCTCCTGTCGTCACAAAAAAAACACATGATTAGTTAATTATTCTCGAGCTTGAGAGCTTTCAAGTATGTCTAGAAATGTGGCCCACTCATATTCTAATTAATCCAAAGTTTTTCTCCATAAGAGAAAAGGTATGCTCGATATATTCGCACTTACCACAACACAAAGGCATCTTGAAATATTGTATATAGTACATGTTAGTACAGCATGAAGAAAAAAATATCCAAATTGTAAAGGAAGGCAGTGATTGCTGTCATGAATCTCAGAGAGAAACAAATCCGGGGAGGCAAGAGAACTTGCAGTTTACTAACTCCCATTAACCAGTAATCTATCTAGTACATTTTCATGATCTTATACGTTACTTTTGTCTCAGAAACTTACACTCAAAAGATAGCACATGTTAAATAGTTACCTCAATACTCTTCTGGCCAAACCAAGTACCGATAAGACAATTCTCGCCATCACCACCACGGTAGCTATATTGGAAGATATAGCAATCTCCACTGTAGAACTTGCATTGTTCGTAGAACGAAAGGAACGTCTTTTCACAATCATTTACACGCCAAACCTGACAAGTGTTTTCCCACAACAGTTCAACAAGTGTTTTCTCACCACCGCTCAACAAGCAATAATGCAGCAGCTATAACTGCGAAGTATGTGATTGGTCTTGTTGCAAATATTTAGCAAGAAAGGAAATTGGACTGACCTGTAAGTTTCCTGTGCAGTCAATGTGAGCTTGAGACTCTTCCTTCAAAGGAGCAGCTTCTGCCACACCCCTAACATTAAATCCTTGGCGCTTCAGAAGGGCTACAAAAAATTATTTATATATCAATAATTTTAATAGTGTTAGAAAAATAAAAAATATATAATCCATGATTAATAAGAAAAAGTAATCCATGATATCGATTCTAACCTGCAACTTTTCCTCTGCTTTCAACTGACACAACTGTCTCAACTTTCTTGGGCCATTTACTGAACTTCGACCGGAATATAACCGTCTCAAATCCTTCCATGAGATGAATGATGTGAGATCTTGGCCGATTTCCTTCACGGAGTAACTCCTACATAAGTGAGAATACGAGCACCATCATGGAAAAGTTAATACTTGCCACTGCAAAAATAAAATTATTAATCTGGGCCTAACAAAAGCTTTAGGTGGCCACGTTTCCATAAGCAATTATATGGTTCATCACCATAGTGATGCATGCCGTGTCTAACTTAATATCTCTGGGATCCACCTGTCGTAGGATTTTTTCCCCTAACGATAGTTAAGTTGTGGAAACCAATTAAACCGCCTTTGAACCAGAAACTCTCAATCATATATGCCACTCCATTAATCTAAGCTGCTAAATTATCACCAACCATAAAAATTATTCAGTCCAGAGAGCAGAAACAAGAAGATGTTACCTCAGCGGCCAGTCCTGCTTGTTTCCTATCTTCAAGTACTGTTTCTCTACCCATCCAGACATAAAGTTCAGATCCACAGTCCAGAAAGTAGCATTTTGTTGAATCTAGCAGCTCTCTTGTTAGATCTTCACAATCCAAGGGAAATGTTTGGCCCTCATTTACACTGAAAATATAAAGAAAAATGATATTGATTAGTAGGGGAAAACAGATATGCAACCTAACCACAGATTTAGGAGTGCATTTACTGTAGAAAGAATTGAAATCCCCTATGATATGTTTCCTGTAATATATTACCAGAGCAGCTTTGAAGGGAAATCATTATCTTTTCCATCGAGCTCAGAAAATGTCCTTTTTGGCAGAGGAGCAAATCCACCAAAGAGACCCCAAAACTCACCAGCATCAGCGTCTGCCATCAACTTTCCATCATCTGTTGAAAGAGTAAATTATAATTCTGGAAAAAAGGACTTTGTCCAATTTAGACCTTTTGTTCAAACATGAACTTACCAACCATAGCCACATCGCATTTTCCTTCATGGTTAGCATCTTTGAGGTATTGCACAACCTCCAGGGCTTTAGCCCTCTCTTGAATACTCGAATTCAATCCATTGAATTGGAATATCTTTGACTTAGTATCCAAGATAAGTATGTCATCATGGTTCAGTGATGCCCGTGCAAAAGGAACCTGTTATGGGGAAGAGCAACACGGCATGTTAGTTTGGTAGCTATCACAGAAAATGGCAGTGACAAAATACAAGCAGGAAATTTTTACAGGGGAAGCAGATTTTTTTTCACCTCTTTAACCTGGACCGTGTGTTTTCCTTTGCAGACAAATAATCGTGCCACATACTCCCGCTCATTGACTACAGCCTGCCTAAAACCAGATGCAGCTCCACCTTCCACTGGTATGATACAAGGTTTAAAGTATGAAAGAAATCTTTCAGTCTCGTTTCCTTGTACTTCACGGTATTGTACAGCACGTCCACCAAGAGCAGCATCCAGTTCCACAGTCTTGATTGCAGCTATACCAGCTTCATCCTATTTATTAATTAAACTAAAACAAGTGAATTTGCCATTTCATTAACTAGGATATCTGCAACTAGCATGAGAGATTGAAATGTAATAGCAAACCTGACTGGTATCTTTCCCAAGCCAATAATGGATCTCTTGACAAAAAGAACCATTTTTGAGGGCGGACGTCTGTTCCAATGATAAAGTAATTAATAATCTCAATATGACAAATCAATACAAACAACTGCATTCTCACTACTATTACAAACAGAGTAATTAATTCCTAAAGAGGTGGCATATCTCCAATACGCTGACGATATTATCATCATCATTATTACATCACATAAAAAAGATGTGAAACAATCAAACATGTTAGAAAATAATAACTGCATCCAGTATAAGATTGCTTCATTATGGTAAGAAAGGAGGCAGGATAATTCAATATTCAGTGAGGTTGAGATCAAATACAATCTTAGGAATGAAATTAGTTACATTGTTGACAAACATATAGATCTCTAGACCAATTTCTCTTACATAATTAATCACAGAACTTAGGCACATCTACACAATACAGAAAGGGTAGAGTACCTTTAATATTATATAAGAATCTCCTGTGAAAAATTTCCCATGTGATTCCCTGGGAACAGGAACAGCCTGCAACTTTTCGATTCGCCATATCTCCAGTCCACTAAGGGTTGTTAAGGATGACTATCCACGGATAAGTTAACAAATATTATACAAAGCAATGTAATTGTATACCAATTGCAGCATCATGCTCGCTAGTGTATTAACTAAATGTGATATTTTCTCAAGACTTCCAGCCATCAAATGTGTAGCTGACCTATGTGTACTACAAATTTCCTATTGAATACACATCATTAATTTAAAACAGCACCGCATAACAGTAATGAGAAATAAAAATATATGACATAGACCAATATAGGAAAAATAAGTCAAAATTATTATGTAATTCAGTGACCAAATTAGCAATTGAAGGATACTCCTTTTGGCCTGCCCCTTTGAAGACAGGATCCACTTCCCTTATTGAGATCACCATAGTACCCCTAGATTTTGTCTAGTCTAAAGTCTCTTTTGCTTCGATACAGAAGAGAAGGCGTGTACTGCAATAAAAAAATTCATAAGTAGAAATTCCATATGCAGCAGCGAAAGCTTTAAAATAATCTTGAACAAGAATATTCACAAACAGTACAAATTACTTTTCACATACATATTTAGCTAGCAAAAACTCAAAAGCATAAAATGCTTCCTACTCAAACAGCTCACTGAGAGCAGCATGATACCAAAACCTTGAGAGCTTGCCCATAACAGCGGCAGCAGTCCAGAAGACTTATTTTCGATACAGTCGAAGGTTTAGCTATTACAAAACAGATCCAATGTCAACCATCTTGGAGTATACACCAAGAGTTGCTCATATCCAATTGAGCATGTAGTGCAATACAAACCTAAGATTTGCGATGACCAGTTAAATTAATCGATTTCCAATCACTAGCTAATTTACTGAACTTGAGACAATAAAGAGAAGATCTGGACACATGTCTGGTATTCAATAAAGCTGCGCCCAATCTGAAACCGCCCACACCCGCCGGTGGAAACGAGATGCAGGTATGCACACCTGGACCATGTATATGGACATGTTTAAAAATCCACTCGCTGTCAAGTCATTAGCGCCTAAAATTTGAGGTTCTAGGTTCTGAACATCCTTAAGATGAATCCACAAGTCCACAACAGAGGCAAAATTTGATCAACCAAATGGTACGAAGTCAAAGCACACATCATACACTAAGATTTATCTAATCGGTAAATAAATACAAACTTAGGTAAATGTTAGTGTAGGCCTGGGTGATTAATCTAGACAATACGTGTTGGTTTTCCTGCCAAAGCAGCATCGCTCGTCTGTTCTGATTGTCTCTCAGTTCTCAGCTTGTGGAGCCAACCTGTGCAGCAAGGGCACGGAGCAGAGCGAGGGTGAGGCTGAGCAGCGGTGGCGGCGGTGGCGTGGGAGAGCGCGAGGCAGTGGATGGCGAGGACGAGGAGTCTTCCTGACGGTCGCCTCATCTCTGGACGGACGGTGGTTGGGTTCGCATCCATTGCGCCAGCCCCTGTTCACGGAGCACCATGATATGTCATATGTGACCCGCGCGGGCAGGCTTGGCGGCCGATCGGATCTGGGCTGCCGGAGCGCGGACGGGGGCCGCCGCGCTGGGGTGCTAGTGCCGCTGTGACCCGTGATTTGGCATGCGCGGGCGCCGAGGCTGCCGGGATCTGGGCGGGGCGTTCGGAAGGCAGCCATGCGCGGCGAGCAGGGGAATGGCCCGCTTGGAGTGGGAATGACAGCGGCGGCGCAATGGGCAACGGCGACGAGAGAGCACACACGAACGCAATCTAGGGCGGGGCGGGGCGGGGCGAGGTGCGGACACCGGCGGCAACTTGGGTGACGGCGGTGGGTGCAGCGGGCGGCGTCGGCCAGCGGAGAGGGAGGGACACAGGAAGGAAATCGATCTCTTTTCTTTCTTGGATCGCCACAGGCCCACAGCGCCAGAGAGTCGTGGTATCCGGCCCAAATACGATAAACTACTACGACTTTACTTTTTTATTCTCTTCGTACTTAGATTTTCTGCAGTATGCCTGAATTCAGGACCGGACGCCGTCAGGACCGGAGCGAGACAGCAGTTGCAGACAAAAATCGACTTCATGCAGCCACTTCAGGCAGACAAGATTGTCTCAAAAAAAAAAACTTCAGGCAGACAAGAATTACCCCTCAAAAAGAAAAGAAAAAGGGCAGACAAGAATTGAATCGAGTTCCCGCTGCTACACAGATCCAACTCACGGAACAGTTTCTCTGCTAGGCCTGACACCCAGCTTACACTCGACGACGACACCGACGCCATGAATCAGGTTGGAGCCAACGTCTCCAGACAAGAACTGAATCGACTTCCCGCTGCATAGATCCAACTCACGGAAAGAAAAACAACGACGGAAACTCTAGCTACAAACGCCGCCTCCGCCAGACAGATCACGACGGGCACCGGAGGAGAAACGAAGCGGAAACCAAAATCCTAGAAAAACTTGGACAGACGACGGACGGTCAAAACGGCCGGCCGTTCCTCGGCGAATTGATACCGGCGCCCCAGATCCGATCCTCGGCAACTCACGTCGTCGGCCCCGAGCCGCCCGTCGCACCTTCGGCCCCAACGAATCTCTGTCGCACTCCCGATTCCCGTCGAAGCAAAGACGATTAGCGAGGAGACACGGGGAGGATTCGTTTCGGTCCATACCTTGGGGTCGGGGTCGAATCGCGGCCGGCCGGTTGCTGTCGCCGCCGCCTGCCGGCTGGAGTTAGCACGGGGGAAACTGACGCGGGTTTACCCGGCTAGCCCGTCCGTGCCACGCGCCGGCTGCACGGGTAGACTGGGAGGCGAGCCGGCGGCCGACTGCGGAGGAGGAGGGATGGGGGGCGGAGGAGCACGACGACGAGACGAGACGGGATGCGACGGGAGGGAGGTGCAGGCTGGAGGCAGTCTGTGGGTGGCGGAATTCTTCGGGGGGTCGGCGCTACATATATCCGCGGGACAAAAAGACAAAGGTGCAGCTGCGCCGGCCCTTACCTTGTCCTGGCCGTAGATGATGGATCGGACAGTGTAGGAAGCACCGGTAGGAAAGGGGCGGGGCTAGGGTTGAAAGGGCCAAAACTAGGCAGGTGCCTGGAATTTGAAAAGGGGGAGGGCGGGGTGGTGTATTTGGTCCAAAAGTTTTTTCCTTTTTGCAAAATAATAATTCTTGTATTACTCAAAGATTAGGGATTAAAATCACGTCTAATAATGTCCAATCCGCCCGTCCTCAAGACCAAATTCAGGCCACATTGTTGTTTGTTTGGTACTGCGATCTACCAAAGGTCGCCATGAAATGACTTGCGCAATTTGCGGTTGGGCGGATATGAGTGATACAAGAACCACGTTCGTTCGTAAAAATAATAACTGATCTCTCTAATCGGAAAAGCATATTTCGATTCGTTGATCTCCGCGCTCTTCACCATTGATGGCGTAAAATTGTGATGGTTGTCATTTAACTGCAGTCCTCGGCTATCCGTTATACCGCTAGTTAGTTCTGGCGCGAAAAGAAATTTATTTATTTTATGACCGTCAACATCGAACTTATGGAAAGACCACCGACAAATGAAGAACGCTTGGGCTTGCCGCCGGAAAACTGTTAAGAATTTACGTCATCTCATAGAACAACATCATTGTATCACACAATTACGTGCACCGGGCTACTTCACACTTGTATAAAAAATGGCGCGAAAAGTTGTCCAACTTCGATAGCAGTTCAAGTATTACGCCGCTAGGGACATGTTATAATTTGGCACACGAACACGCCGCCTTAGAAATAGGTATCCGTTGTGCCTAGGTATAGGTAGGGCGCGAAAAGTTGTAGCGCATCCGGCAGGGTGTAGGGTAGCCAGTTATGAAAAATTTCAATCTATGGAAAGTGTTTACTCACCACCAAAGTTGGCCTGCCAAGGAAAGCAAATCTGCACCGGTGGTTTCTTTAGTTATGGAAAAGCTGTCCATTAAATACTCCATAGATCACCCGCAAAAAAAATACTCCATAGATATTCCAAATAATCCATGATACGCGCGATTTTCACTGCTGGTGTTTTAGTTACCCGAGTGCAATGAAATGTTAATTTTAGGGAACTATTTAGTGGCCAGCCTGGACATTGCAAGGGTGCCACCCAGAGTTACCAAAAATGTGCCGTACATGGACCATCTGTAAGTATAATCCTAATTAGGCGCTGGGATAAAGCGATTGGTTGTGTACCACACTTGAAAGGTGACTAAGACCGGGATCCCATAGTTACATAGGCTATCACATTCACTGGACCTTCTGGTTTGATCAGTCTTGTCCGATCTTAACCCTGACCAACCATGACCGTTGGATATTTCATGGATCAACATGAGCCATTGGAAATTTTACCGATGGCAAAGGTGGGCTATTCGGTAGTTTTGATGGGAGCAGAATGGACATTTCGCATCAGGAGATATGAATGACAGCCGCTGCGTGCTAAGGGCATCTCCAGCCGCGCCCCCAGGAAGGCCTCCCCAGGCGATTTTTTCGCGCCGGCGCCGAAAAAACGGCCCAGTCGTGCCCCCAGGAGCCCGATTTTCGCCGGCTTAGGCCAAAAACAGCGCCGGCGGACCCAGGCCGAACTCGGCGTGCTGGGGGGCGCTCGGGGGCGCCGGGGCGAGCTGTTTTGGCGCGAAAAAGCCGCGGGCCAGCCGCGTCAGCGACTCGGCGCCTTGCCTTCCCCCAACGGCCTTGGTTCCCGCGAGGAATCAATGGCAAGGCTGCCACCGGTCAGCCTTGCCATTGATTCCTCACGGGCGGCGCGTCACGGGACGGCGCGCCGACGCCTCCCCTCCCTCGCACGCGTACACACAGGCACGGCGCGGCTATAAAAGCCGGTGGCCTCCACTCGCCTGTGCCCACACCAGCCCCGTCCCTCGCCGCCGTCCAGCCCCTCCCTCTCCCTACCTCTCCCGAGCGCCGCCGCCCAGCCCCTCCCTCTACCTCTCCCGAGCCCGCCCAGCCCCGCCGTCGCCATGGCAGAACGCTTCCCCGAAGACGAGGCGGCGGCCAACGTCTTCGGCCGCCGTTCGCTCCACGAACAGGAGTCCTGACTCCTGTTCCAGGCGAACATCCCGGCGCTGCCGGACATGCGCGCCGGGCCCACGGGGTGGAGACTCAGCGCCGGGGGAGTGCCCATTCCCCCGTTGCCCGACGCCGCGGCGAAGCCGAAGTACTTCGCCGAGGAAGTCGAGGTCGTGCGCACCTCCCTCACCGACGCGCAACTCTCCCTCCCCCAGTACGCCGCTGACAACCACGCGGCATGGGCGGCGTATTTCGAGCGCCGCCAGCAGCAGCGCTTGGCGTCCACCAATAGCGCGCCGGTGGTCGGCGGCCGGCAGAACAGCGAGGGGCGCCACCTGTGGTGGGGCGTCCCCGGCCGCACACTCGAGGGCGTGCTCACGTACCTCGAGGGCGGCAACGACCCGCCGTTGGCGCACCCCCCGGCGAGGGTGGCCGCCCCGGCGCAGCACCGACGCGCCGGGCCGTGGGCGCAAAGGAGGTTCGGGTCCTCCTCCTCCTCTTCTTCCTCCCGATCCTCGTCGCACTCCTCCGGCACTCCGGCCCTGCTCGGCGTCAAGGCCGAGCCCGCGGCGGAGACGCCGCTCGGCCGGCGCACTCGCAGCGCCGGCATCGTCATCAACGAGGGCGGCCGGCGCGCCTCCCCCTCGTCGGCTCCTCCGCGCTTCGTCAAGCCAAAGACGGAGCCGGGGCTGGCGCCGGTGAAGGCGGAGTTTGAGGACGACGACGCGGCCATAGAATGGGCGCGCCAGGACTCCATTGCAATGGAGAAGGCGCGTCGGGAGAAGGAGAAGGAGCGCCAGTGCGCCGCCCTACGCCGCTTCGAGGAGCGCCGACGCGGCCGCGATGAAGGCGGGGTCGTCGTCTTATGTGACAGCGACGACGACGACGACGCGCCGCCGCCAGTCCGCCATGGCGACGCCGGGCAGGGGTCCAGCAGGGGCGCCTGCGTCAAGGAGGAGAAGGCCGACGACGACGATGGCGGTGACGGCGGCGACGACTTCAGCCCCTTTCTTTTTTTAGATTAGGTTAATGTAATGAAAATGCGCGAATTTCGCCGAAATTTGCCATGTTTGGCCGAAATTTAACTAGTTTTTATCATAACTTTGTCGAACGGTCCTTCTTTTTTTTAATACGCGCCTGGGGGCGGCCCTGGGGGCCGACGGCTGGGGACCGACTCGCCCCCAGGGCCATTTTTTGCGCCGGCTCATCCCCAGGCGGCGCTTTTTGACGCCCCCTGGGGGGCCAACGGCTGGAGATGCCCTAAAATCCTAGCTTGCCCCCACCTTGTCCCCGTCCCAGACTCATCCTCTATCTTCCCCGTGCCTCCACCCCCGCCTCCTCTTCTCCTGCCGCTCACCCTCCCCGCTCCACCTCCTTTATCTTACTCGTGCCACCATCCCCGTGCCCTTCCCTCCCACTGCTCACCCTCCTCATCCCATATTCTCTATCCTCCTCGTGCCGCCACCCACACCTTCTCCCCACCCGCCGCTCACCCTTCCCGCCCCACCTCTGCTCCTTTCTGTCATCGTGGTCATGTAGCCACTGCACTCCTCTTCCTTCTAAGACATTTCTTTCCCCTCCCTCCGCCCTGATCCCGACATGACAATCTAGGGCACCTGTCTTCATCGCCGCTCTCCCTCTAGGACGTCGTAGTCCCCTCGTAGTCGTCCACGTCCCTGTCTTCACACTCTATTGTTGGATGCCACCCATTCTAGCTTTCACTCACCGCCTCTCATCGATTTAGTAACCCGCCTTCCCTCGCCGTCATTTTTTGAACTGAGCCATTCTAATTCGGAGCATCCTACGATCATCCCCATGTCCACTTCGACCACTCCCCATGACCCAAGGATACATAAGATGAGACCTCAACTATACACCATTAGACACAAGGTGAACTCGCTCCTCTCCGAACCATCACTTTCCTCACGTGAGACATGGCTACTACCTCAAACATATGTGCTATGCATGACCAGGAACCAAGAGGAAGACCATGGGCAAGACGGCGAGGACACCAAGCGCGAGGAACAAGAGAAGGAGCTGCCCGAAGACTACAGCCACCGGACGACCGGTCTGGACCGGACGCCCGACGCCTGGAAGCCGCACAAGCCAGAAGGCCAAGCCCCAACTCTACAATGACCGGACGACCGCTAGCCGCCGGACGTCCGACACCCTTCAGTGCCCGGACGACCGACGCCGACCGGACGACCGGTGCCACCTTCACAGAACGATATTAGCGGATGTCCGAAGACTTCCGGACGTCCGGACCATCCCGAGCCACCGGACGTCTGACCCCCACCGGACGTCCGGTACCTGCTTGTGCGCAGCTGCGGGCCTTTGGCCTTGTATCCCTCTCCCACTTACCCCTTCGTGGCTTAGACTATATATACTCCTCGACCTCCACCTAGTTAGGGTTAGCGTTGTGATAGCTCATATTAGAGATAGAGCCTCGCTCATCCATACGGATCTACTCCACGAGAGAGGCCGCGGCCTCTACGGAGAAGATCCACCTTGGATTCAAGACCCCTCACGGGAAGATCCCCTCGTGGATTCAAGACCTCCTCATGGAGAAGAACCGGTTACCTCTTGTATCATCCTTTGTTGACTTTGGATCGTGTATCTCTCTTTGTGTTTCGAGGATCTAGCACATGTGTGATCGTTCTTGTTGGTTTGAGTGATTCTCTCGTGTTTCCCCTTGTGTTCTACGTGTTCTTCGCGGGATCCGCTCCTTTCGTGAAAGATCGGCCATCTAGGGTTCCACCCTACATCATCTTGGTATCATGAGCCAGGTTGATCACGATTTCGGAGCCTCCCATCTTCATTTTCTAGCTTGATTTTGTTGTGTTCTTCCCTAATTTCGAAAATCCCCACCAAAAATTGCCCCAATTTTTTTGTGATTTGTTGGTTTGATGAAGTTTTGTTGATTTTGATCCATGGATTTGCTTGGTTTCAAGTGGATCTAGCATCTCCCCAAGTTTCCCCACTTTCCATCCACGAAATCTCATCGATTTTGACCCCAAGTTTCCCGGATCTGAAATTTTGCGTTGACCTTGACCCACCGGACGACCGGCGTTTTTACGGACGTCCGGACCCCCACGAAGCACGGGACGTCCGTCATCCACCGAACGACCGGAACCGGCCAACAAAACGAAATTAGCGGATTTCTGAGCCCGACTGGACATCCGTCCATTCCGGACGTCCGTAACCTGTAGTTTCAGACTTCGGCTGATTCTTGTTTCGGCCATAATTAATTCATCCGAGCTTCGATTTTGATGTTCTTTAGCTTTTTTTGAAGCTCTTGACATCCCCCTTCCCAAAAAAATACTTCCAACATCTTTTGACACCATAATTTTTTTGAAACTTTAACATCTTTGCCTAGGGCTTCCATCATATCATCCACTACACCACCAGCGACTTCCGCAACCTAACCCATTGTGATCCCCATAGCATTAGTGGTTGTTTGAGTTGTGATTTGAGTCTCCTAAGGTGTTTCGGCTATTTAGGGACGGTTTCTTCTTCCTCAACCACCACCACCACTACCTCGTAGGCTTACCCACCATACACTTCCGCCACACCAACTTAACCCAATTTTGTTTGAGTTGTGAGTTGTGTCTCCTAAGGTGTTTCGGCTACTTAGGGACGGTGACCTTCAACTCTGACTCACATAATCCAATAACCCTCCACTTCCGCATTGCCTACTCGCAAAACCCATCATTGCATTTCCGCAATCCCATTGAGCTTCCGCAACCACCACCGCATTCCCGCTACCACCATTTGACATTTGACGTTTGTGATTTTGAGTTCGCGGTTTTTCCGTTTCCTAAGGTGTTTTGGCTACTTAGAGACGAGTCTCCATCATCTTGGTATCTACATCAAGAACACTGCCACTCATCATCGCCAAGGACGGTAACCTCCATATCATCTTGGTATATATCATGGTATCCCTGCATTGTATATTCCCTTGCCATTGCATTGTTAACCCGTAGCCCATTTTGTGTCACTTGCCTATCGAGACTAGCCTTTGAGTATTGCCGGCAACGTTACTTGTGCACATTAGTGATCTACACTATCCATTGCATACATACCATATCATATTGGTATCATATCATCCCTTGTGTCACAAGATTGTTCTCGTATATACCCAATTGCTATCTTGGTTTGTGCATTTCACAAAGTGGCCATACAAAAAAAAGAATAAGCTTTTAAGTAAAAGAGAAAGAGCAAAAAAGCTTGTAAGCAATAGCCATAGCATCATACCACATTGCAGATAAGATTTTCATATCCGATCATCTTGGATCGTACCACCGGAACATCATACATAGCATAATTGGGATATAAAGTTGATACATTTTGCATCTTATAGGTTGTGCGCAAGTGTCGTATCCGCCTATTGAGCAATCGTGCTAGCGTCTCTCTTGAGTTGTGCAACACGAGCGTTTTCCGTGGATTCCATGTTTTGTGCTCATCCTTGGTTGCACGACCCATTTATCTATATGTGTGTGCGTTCCCGTGTGCCATTCATTGCTATTAGTCTACTTGTTTCACTTGCAAATTTGTGAATCTCTTCCAACATTATCGACTCTTGCTAACATTTTGCATCAAATTTTGTGCCACTATCCTCACCGAGCTCCACCATAAGCCTTATTTTGTGTAGGTGTGAGAAACCGACAAGAATTGATACCAACTGTGCTATTTCCTTGTTACATCATTGAGTGATCACTAATCCATCTTCAACATCGGTCAAGGTACATTTGGTATAGTTCTTCTCCTTTCTCCACTCATATTTTCTCGAGTATTGTGATGGATAGGCAAGGCATTACATCTTCGGTCTTCCACAACAACAACGGCGTGAACAACTACATCACCAAAGCGTCAATCTTCGATCAACAATGACAAATGCAAGGCGCACAATCAAGATTGCGGGAGTGCATCGAGAACCTCTCCATCAACATTTGTCACTCCGAAGCAAGGAAAAGGGACTACATCGACAACAAGCTTTCCACACAAAAGGAGGAGCAAGATGCAAGGATGGAGGAGATTCGGACCTTGTTGATGAACCGTTCTTCCCCTTCATCATCCTCAAGGCGGCGACGTTCAAGTCACAAGTCTTCGGAGCGCAAAAATGATGCAAGCGCAAGTTGTCCATGTCCACATCTCCATGGCGACCACCATCACGTTCATGATCCACCTCGTCATGAAGGGCAAGTCACCTCCATATTTGTTGATTATGCTCACACATGTCATGCTCGATGGACATATCATACACATGACAAATTTGCATCTTATGCATGGATTGACTCACATTATGATTGCCTTGTTGCATCTTGTATTCCCATGTCATCCATGATATATGAGCTTGTGCATTTCCTTAGCAAATTTGTTGTGATCTTTCTTGACGGCATCTTCATAAATCATGATCATATTGCCCATCATCAATTGCATGATCACATACTCATATTGAGCACCCATTACCATGTTCATGCTTTTGATACACCATCACATTATGACATCATTTTGCACAATGGTTGCATTGATCACATTCACAACACCTTTGTGCATACATCAAATGCTTTGCATATCATTCTCTATCATATGAAGCATACTCCAGTAGGTGTATTTCTGAAACTTCACAATCTCTCCATCTTACATGTAGATACGACTAACTGACTGGTAGTATTATTATGAGCTACGACACAGTCACTCCATCTTACATGTAGATTAGTTCAAACCGATAAACTTTAATACGAATTGGCTAGTCTGTACTAACACACAATATTGGTGATCTGTGAGAAACTGAGAACATGGTGACTGCAAAGTACTTTTCCTATTATACAGTCTATCAACACCACTGGAATCAGCAAGAGGAATTTGTTTTTGAACGACACCACTCAAATTTGTAGTACCCAAAAAGACATTCGGCTCAATAAATCAACTAGTACAATGGAATAACAATACCAAGGAGAAAACCATCTTATTTCTCTCTGTACGCTCAAGCGTTCAGAAATAGATCAAATTCAGATTTTAATCTGAGACGTACCTAACTTGGCCGATGTTGAGGCAGGGCAACGAGGAGTGACTGTTGCAGAAACGGCGACCGGTGGCTGACTCCTACATAGAGAAAATTGGTGGGCGGCGGTTGGCAATTGGCTCGTCAGCGCTGGCGGCGACTTGGACAGGATCTGGAAGATGGCGCCCACACTCCCAACTCGCTGGATCTAAGAACCCTCGCCCGGGCAGTCGGCGGCGGCGCTGGCGGCACCGACAACCGAGGGGGCAGTCGGCGGCGGCGCTGGTGGCACCGAGGGCCGAGGGGATTGAGCGGTGGTTTTCTTTTTGTTCTTCTGGTCTCAGGCTAATCGAGGAATATACACGAACTGTTTTTTTAATCCTCTTGTATTATCCAACTGACATGTTGGCGACACAAGGCGATGCACGCCACGTCAGCGTAAGTGGTAATCCATGACGGTCTGACTTATATATATATATAATAAAAACTAAGCCCGATCAGGCCCAATTGTTCAATCCCTGACGATTTGCGTGACAGTTTCGGTCGGGCCGTCATTACTGGGATGCCCAACGTAGGCCCATCCACGGCTCACTGATCAGTGACAGTTTCCATGACGGCAAAGTGAGGACCGTCACAGACTGTGACGGATTACAGGACCGTCACCCATAAACCGTCACAGATAAGCATGTTTCTTGTAGTGCATCTTGATAAGCTTCATGCGCTTTGCCACGAGCAATCTTGCCGAACGGATTCATACTTACTTGATGGACACTTTGTGTGCGCCAACCATTGTATTTTCGAGTGTCGCTTGTGTTTGCTCTTTTTGCATGTCTATCCCTCCGGAGACACCTTGGAGTACTTGGATTGCGCCATGTCTTCAACTACTTCCAACTACAAGTCCTTCCACGACCGTTTCCATGGTGATGAGGATCACGATCCGAGGTCGGATCTTTCCCAAGGGGGGGGGGGGGCGAGATGATGCGGAGCATCCTACGATCATCCCCATGTCCACTTTGACCACTCCCCATGACCCAAGGATACATAAGGTGAGACCTCAACTATACACCATTGGACACAAGGTGAACTCGCTCCTCTCCGAACCATCACTGTCCTCATGTGAGACATGGCTACTACCTCAAACATATGTGCTATGCATGACCAGGAACCAAGATGAAGACCATGGGCAAGACGGCGAGGACACCAAGCGCGAGGAACAAGAGAAGGAGCTGCCCGGAGACTACAGCCACCGGACGACCGGTCTGGACCAGACGTCCGATGCCTGGAAGCCGGACAAGCCAGAAGGCCAAGCCCCAACTCTACAACGACCGGACGACCGCTACCCGCCGGACGTCCGACACCCTTCAGCGCGCGGACGACCGACGTCGACCGGACGACCGGTGCCACCTTCACAGCACGATATTAGCGGATGTCTGAAGACTTCCGGACGGGCGTTTGGACCGTCCCGAGCCACCGGACGTCTGACCCCCACTAGACGTCCGGTACCTGCGTGTGCGTAGCTGCGGGCCTTTGGCCTTGTATCCCTCTCCCACTTACCCCTTCGTGGCTTAGACTATATATGCTCCTCCACCTCCACCTAGTTAGGGTTAGCGTTGTGATAGCTCATATTAGAGATAGATCCTCACTCAGCCATATGGATCTACTCCACGAGAGAGACCGCGGCCTCTACGGAGAAGATCCACCTTGGATTCAAGTCCTCTCACGGGAAGATCCCCTCATGGATTCAAGACCTCCTCACGGAGAAGAACCGGTTACCTCTTGTATCGTCCTTTGTTGAGTTTGGATCGTGTATATCTCTTTGTGTTTCGAGGATCTAGCATATGTGTGATCGTTCTTGTTGGTTTGAGTGATTCTCTCGTGTTTCCCCTCGTGTTTTTCGCGGGATCCGCTCCTTTCATGAAAGATCGTCCATCTAGGGTTCCACCCTACATCACATTCCAGATACCAAGCATACATTTTGCCCATGCTAGACGTGGGGCAAGGCTACCTGGTGGGGCGCGTGGGAGGCTGACACTGGTCGCAGGCAGCCTCACTAGAGGAGGCACGTGGGAGGCCGGTGCTAGTCACTCGGGGAGGCGGTTGAGAGGTGGAGGTCGCGAAGTGTCGGGGCGCGAGCACATGGTGTGTGTGAGAGAGATGTGCAAGGGGGAAGAAGTAGGGAGTTGGCGATGACAACATGGGAGAGCATCCCAACATGTGGAATTCGCATGGCAGGAAGCTCTCAGGCGTTGGGGCTTAGGGACAGGAGCTCGCGGTAGCGACGGGAAGAAGAGAGGCTGGGGATGTGTGAAAGAGAGATAATCAGGCTTTCGAGAGGGAGAGGTGATTTTCTCATGGTCCTTTGTTTTCTATTTACCATTCATATGTGTTCCTCCTTCTGTCATGTAAGGTGTTTATTGGATAAATTTTTTTCCCTCTTATAAATTTCATGTCAAGTAGCTGTTAATCCTGCAGTATACTTACTCATTTTTTCATGCACTGTCTACACTAGTACAGGAACCCCACACTAGCGGCGTGTAGCCCACACACCCCTAGTTTCTCATCTTTGGAAAGTGGTTACTATTGGCGTGCCAGTTGCAAGCCGCTAGTAAGTCACCTACTTGTGGTGTGTTGGTAGCACGCACCTAGTAAGACACCTACAATTGGCATGCAATAGGGTGGCATGTCACGGGTAGTAAGAACACTATCGGCGTGCTAGTTGCACGCCGCTAGTAAGTCACCTACTTGTGGTGTGCTGGCAGCATGCCGCTAGTAAGAAACCTAGAAGTGGCGTGCAATAGGATGGCATACCGGGGGTAGTAAGAACACTAGTGGCATGCATTTGGATTGCACTCGGGGGGTAGTAAAGAACATTAATGGCGAGTATGAAGGCGCACACCACTAGTAAGTTAGAACACTGGTTGCATGCTTACTTTCTGACACGCCACTAGTAGTTTCTTCAGAGCAAAAAAAATCTACCATGACAACATTTTTTTGCTGTCTGGCTGTTGTGACAACGTTTGCACATATGATTCATATATTGATATAAAAATATGCATTAAATAGATAATTTTGTGTATAACATTTTACATGAATGAAATGATCCAAATGGAACACATACATAACACATTTATTATGCATACATTCACATTCCAATTTTGTAAGAAACATTGTCTAGTTTCATGGGGATGACTCGGTCATGGGGAGGCGGCTAGTAGGCACAAAAAAGATATGAACCTATGATGTGTCGTAACAGAAAAAAATATGATGTGTCGATGAACCTATGGACTATGGTGTGTCGTAACAGAAAAAGTATGAGCAAAGATCATACCAAACATATAACAACATACATAAAAAAAACCGTCTATATAACCTTAGATACAAACATAGCAACATTTGTCCATACCACTACTAGGAAAAGACTTATAGCTGTCACCAAATTAATGACGGGAACGGACAGGAACCCGCCATTGCTAATTTAGAAAAGTAGCAGTGGCTGGTAAGAACTCATTACCACCACTCAAATATGTAGAGCAGTGGCAGGCAGAAATAACGACCCGCCATAGGTAAACTCTTATAAATACCCCGCATAGTCACAAACAGTAGTGGCGGGTGGTGCCAGACGCCCTCCACTGTTATATAAGGTACCCGTGACGGGCTCACTGTACTACCCGCCACATGCATATTTCGGCAACTTGCGCCAACCACATTAGGAAAATATCAAAGGTTTGTATTGGCGGGCACTTTAGGCTGCTGGCCAGACTGCTACAACTATGACTAGTGGCAGGTATAATTGAGATGCCCACCAATGGAGAGTCACTAGCGGTGGCGGGCGTGCGCCCGCCACTGATGCGGTTTTAGCAGTGGCAAGAGGTCAGTGACGGGCGCCCCTCAGAGCCTAGCCCACCATTCTGGCCTTTTTGCGCCCGCCACTGCTAGGCATTCCTGAAGTAGCATACCAAACCAAGCACCGGTAGAAATTTGAGGCTTGGTAGTATTTTGTGTTCATTTTTGAACACTTGGACTCGCAAATGCTACCATGGCAACATGATGTGTTCATTTTTTGCTTCCATGTGGAAGCAAAAATGAACACTAACACTTTGGCTTAGAAATGCTGCCATGGCAGCATTTTCTGTTCAGTTTGGCTGCCATTGCAACATTTTGTCACAAATGGCTCATTTACTGCCGAACAAGAGTACTTAAGCCTTGGGCCTCATATTTATTTTCATGAAAGCATCTTTAGTTTAATTTTGCTAACATGGCAGCATTTATGAGCGGAATGGCTCATTTTGCTGCCACACAAGAATTTTTATGTTTCAAAACCTTGAATAAGTACTAAGGTTAAACATAGTATGTCAGTTGAAGCATGCATCATAAAAACTTAAGTAGAAACTACAAAAAAGGTAGGTAACTCTAGATAGTCAAGTTTGGAACAACGTTTGAAAAACAACCACTATTGTTTTACACAACACCACGATTCCATTGTCAGACGAAGAAGGGCTAGCTATTCACATGTAGGCGGGGATCACTCGGGCATGTCGTCCCTATGTCACTTTTGCCGGGACCATCACTCATTAATTTTTGTGTGGATGTGGAAGATCCCATTTTTACTGACGCCATACTTCATGATGATCTGGGCAAGGATGTGTTGGATTGATCCAAAGTTGACTCTGTGATAATTAGGTGCAAGTAGCTCCAAGGTTTCACCCCAATTGGTGATGTCATCATTATTTTTGAAGGTTTTTGTAATGTCATGTGTATTCGTCCATGTGGTTCATGATGTAGTAGATGACTGTCAGACTGTTATTGTGCGGTTGTTGAATGTAACAGAAATTTGTGTTGTTGTCGAACTATATCAAGCCGACACCGTTTTTCTTGATGCAATCTCTGATGATTCTTCCCTCCATGAAAGTGGAAGAGAGTGTGAACTAGAACCCCTTCAGTTTGGTGTAGTCCCTCTTCACTATTTGATTCGAACCCAAGATATAAGAACTAGAAGACTTTGGGAGTAGAATGATGAAGATCCAGTGGTCACTGTGCAAACAGTATAAAACATACCTGTATCGTCAACCTTTGTATGCTGCAAGGATAACCAAAATATATGGAAGCATATTTTCATTGGTGGTTGCTAGAAATTGAGTTATGTCATAAGGTAGGGCATGAGATGATGGCCCACCAGCTTATTTTGAACCAGGAAGTTGGCAAGGTAATTCTTCATTTTTTTCTACACCTCCCCGACCGTGAAGGCTATTCTCGTCCATGTGGTAAAGGCCCCCCACCACGATCAACATGTAGCGCCCATAGCCATACTAAGTTGCTTCTCAGTTGACTGAGGAGGAAGATCTCCCCAAAATCAATATAAAATTTGTCTGCACGGAAATCTTTGGCGAAGCCAACACCTGATCGAAGGCATGTTCACCGTGTAAACTGTGCGATATTCAGGTTGAGTGAGAAACATGACTTTGGTAGACTGTTCTGTATTGAAAATATTGTGATGAAGAAACCTCATATCGAGCAATAGGGTCTCATACATATGACTCGGTACCATAGGTTCAACAGGGAAATGGTCCCATCAGAACCGAGAATGACGATCTTCGATGTTCTTCTAGATCGATTTCTGGCTGCCACCGCCCATGTTTGAATAGTCAGTCATCCCCCCCTACTTCCTCGTATTTTTGGTACAACTCTAGCTGGGGTACCTGCCATAGCATCTCGGACGAACCCGTGCAAGGTGCAAGGAGTCACCTGCACTCTAGAGAGAAGTTTATCATTATGAGTGTCGTCTGTTGGCGATGTATTAGACAGGAAGTTCGTTAAGGTTAGTTGCAGGAGTCATGCAGTCACCATAGTCATTGTAAAAACTAAATGATACCCCGCATGTTATTGCTGTAATTGTAGTAAGGAATAATGGATATAAATAATTTGAATATACCATTTTATTAGATTGAATGATGCACGATTGTGTAGAAAAATACAAAAGATTTTTTTAAATAAAAATATGAACATTAGCTAGTGTTTCAGTTTCCATTGACTAAATACAGCGATGACCCCGCCATCCATCTGTACATAAAATAATCTCACTCGCAAAGACCAAATAAATATACTACAATTCAAATAAGCATTGGAGATCTGCTTGGCAGGTGATAATGATTCTGCTCAGCTGCTCGCATCATAGCTCACTTCTTATCTTCATCCGGTGAGGATAACAAACATTAAACAGCCACCCGCATTAACAGGGGCCACTGTGCTGGCACTTGAAAAGTGAAACAAAAGTGTGTAAGAAGAGTTGCATGATGGTGAGAACAGAAACATATCAGGTGTTACCATAATTTATGCAAAATGATTCAACCCGTACTATATTATGTGAAAGCAATATTACAAAAAGTTAGCGAGAAAATAAGTTTCAGAATAAAATAAAGTGGTGATACAGTTTGACTTAGTATGGCAAGACCAGTCAAGGGAGAAGACTTTTAAACTTATCATGGTGATGAACTTTGATTCAATAATTGAACATCGCATTCCATAAGCATTCTATGCATCCTTTCTATTCTATTCCAATTAATACAATAATAGTCATGGTTTTGTAAGTCGGGAAAACCTGTTCCAAAACAACAACATGTATGTTAAGTCAAACAACTATGAGAATGAAGAGGGATTGGTAAAATAAATCTAATCAATTGCACAAAGCCAAAGGTGTAGAAGTGAAGCATTTCAATAGCAACCAAAGAATAACAATCTATAACGTCAGTTATAGGAGAACATGTTCTTACTTCTATAGATAGGGAAATTAACATTTCAGAACACAATCACAAAAGTTGTCATCGTAGATAACATATACAAAATCATACGGAAAAAGACTTAATATATCGGTTACAACTTTTAGGTCCATGCAAGACTAATGAGAATGGACCAAAAAATTATGTTGACATTCCATCAACTGTTTTTTTCCGTCTTCCTTCAACTGTTCAGACCTCTTGTCAACATTCTCGGTTCCGCATATATATGATGAAGTAACTCATGGCATTAACATGTGAGAACGATTGCAAGACAACTGCAAATCTAGGGAAAGGTAACCTGCGAACAACAAGATGTTTTGGTTATGCATAAATACATTCAGCACAGACCAGTATTTACCAATAGTAGATATGTTGAACAAGAAAGAAGATTATGGGCGTCATACCATCCAAAAAGAGTGGCGCATTTCTGTAAGGTAATTTCTTCAGGTGTTCTTTTTAACGATGCATGATACTACAATCTGTGCAAAATTTATGCCATCCTACTAACAGAATGGAGGAGTATGAGTTACCTCCAGTGAATGGCATCCTCGCCTATCTCGAAGAGATTCAGTTACATGATTATGCAACCTGCTAGAGCAAATCAGATAAGTAGCAAATATGCAATGAGTTTATACCATTTAAAACAAAGCAAAGTTGATACTTGAATTTTAAGAAAACACTAAATAGTTAATTCGAGGAATCAACCTGCATAGAAGGATATATACACACACGCCAAGATTTGACAATACAATACCCAAACATCAGTACATGCATGGCATCACGTACTCTTATTCATTGCTTCCGGAGCTAGCCACTTAGGTAATCACTGCTGGTGGGGAGTTGTGGCAGCGTGAGTTTGTTCAGTGCTCGTGGCGCTAAGGGATGGGATCAATCTACGCAGTACGCAACGCACACATGTGTCAGGTCCAGCCGGCGGCAGATGACAAGGTCAGGTGGGTGAGGCGACCGTGTGGTGAACATCTTGATGGCCTAGCCATGGCGAATCGAGAACGGCGACGCTGAGCGGAAAGTTGCCGAACATGTTCAAGTAGGAGAAGGATGGCGACACTGCATGCGGTGACTGCACCACAGAGGCGGGCGTCACCGATCGACTGGTCTAGAAGCCTCCACACTCCGCCTCCTCCTCGAGATTTATCAGCAGGCGACGGGCCTCGACAGTCGGCACTTCAAATTCGTTGTCTTTGTTGGCGCAGCCTCGACCTTCACGACGCAGCCTGCCACTGAGCCTCCGGCGGGTACGTGCACGTACAGTGCTTTGGCCAAACCAAGCTACTGGATCGATCTTTGGAGTTCACGTTAGAGAGGTAGCTAGCTAAACCAGCGATTGGATACGTCGGACGGCTGCACAGGAAACTCACATACACGAGATCGTATTCTTTCCCCCCCTCTGCCTGCCATAGCTTCCCTGGGGCTTTTCTGCTTTATTTATATCACATGACTACATAGACTCCAACACAAATACGAGCTAGTACTTGCCAACCTTGTGCTATCTAACCATCTAACACAATGACTCATCTAACTTGAGACATACGTTTGAAATACCTAACAATCTCTCCCTAATCCAAACTTGTCTACTAACCAATTCGACCACGACAAGTCTAATTGGCTCTCCCCAACTTTAACTTGACGAATTTACAGACCAATTCAAATATGCCTTGGACTATCCAGCCTTGCTAGTAACCAGTGGAAAACACCACCTGGTGGACTTCACCATCCACCCTAGCAAGATGCATGCCGCCTCCTTGTGCATCACACCACCCCGTGCACTACACCATGCACTCTATCCTCATGTAGAGACATGGCCTTGTTGAAGAGACTCACCTTCGCTGGTTTACCACCCCCACATACTTAAACTTGACCCTCCCGTCGAGAAACATAGACGACTTAGACTAGACTGAGAAAACAATATGTAGACTTCACTAATATATTAAAAGCACAAAGACATGACTCTTAACCTTGTCACCGTTCCCATCCTCAGAACAATCTCGGATCATCATGCACATCTCCCACCACGGCCTGGTATGCCACTTCCTTCTTCTTCTTCCGATTAGGACAATCTCTCTTGATATGTCCGAATTCTTGACATGTCCAACACTGAACGTTGGACTTAGGAGGACCTCGTCCACGCTCCCTTGCTATCCACCACGATCTTGTCAACAAAAGTTGTTCACCATCTTGATCATCATGGACATAACCCTGCAGTCGTTCCTCATGAACCTTCAACCTTCCTATGACTTCCTCCATGGTCATCGTCTTAAAATCACCAAACTGCTCTATAGCAGATGCAATCTGAAGAAACTTTGATGGAACCGCTCGAAGAATTTTCTTGACAACATTAGTCTCACCAAACTTTTCTCCAAGTCCTCTTATCCCATTGGCGATGGTTGTCATCCTAAGAGCAAAGTCATCGATTGATTCAATGTCTTTCATCTTGAGCCTATCAAACCCAGATTTGAGGGTTTGCAATCTCGTCTGCTTGATGCGATCATCTCGAAGACGATTCGTCTTTATCGCCTCCCAAGCCTCATGTGACGTCTCCTTCTCAGCGATGAAAGCAAACACATCATCCGGGGTACTTTGATAGATAGCCGTCAACGCCTTTTGATCCATCGTGTCGTCCACCTTGCCGGCAGCGGCGGGCTACACAGCATCCGAAACTCCTTGTGTATGCATCAACGACTTCATCTTGATCGCCCAAATCGAGTAGTTGCTCTTCGTCAACATCGGGTACGTGACAACCACGCTTCCTCCTTTTTCCGCCATGATCTTGATCGTCGCTCCATGAAGACGCAGCGTCCACCTGACGATGTAGAACTTGACTCTGATACCAATTGTTGGCGCAACTTCGACCTTCACGATGCAGCCCGCCGCTGAGTTCGTCCAGCGGGTACGCGCACATACAATGCTTTGGCCAAAGCAAGCTACTGGATCGATCTTTGGAGTTCACGTTAGAGAGGTAGCTAGCTAAACCAGCGATTGGATACGTCGGACGGCTGCACAGGAAACTCACATACACGAGATCGTATTCTTTCCCCCCCTCTGCCTGCCATAGCTTCCCTGGGGCTTTTCTGCTTTATTTATATCACATGATTACATAGACTCCAACACAAATACGAGCTAGTACTTGCCGACCTTGGGCTATCTAACCGTCTAACACAATGGCTCATCTAACTTGAGACATACGTTTGGAATACCTAACAATCTCTTCCTAATCCAAACTTGTCTACTAAGCAACTCGACCACAACAAGTCTAATTAGCTCTCCCCAATTTTAACTTGGTGAATTTACAGACCAACTCAAATATGCCTTGGACTACCCAGCCTTACTAGTAACCCGTGGAAAACACCACCGGTTGGACTTCACCATCCACCCTAACAAGATACATGATGGCTCGTTGTGGATCACACCACCCTGTGCACTACAACATGCACTTCAGTCTCGTGTAGAGAAATGGCCTCATTGAAGAGAATCACCTTCGCTGGTTTACCGCCCCCACATACTTGAAGTTGACCCTCACGTCGAGAAACATAGATGACTTATACTAGACTTAGAAAACAATATGTAGACTTCACTAGCAAATTAAAAGCACAAAGACACCACTCGTAACCTTGTCGCCGTTCCCATCCTCAGAACAATCTTGGATCATCATGTACATCTCCCACCACGGCCTGGTACACCACTTCCTTCTTCTTCTTCCGATTAGGACAATCTCTCTTGATGTGTCCGAATTCTTGACATGTCCAGCACTGAACGTTGGATTTAGGAGGACCTCGTCCACGCTCCATTGCTATCCACTGAGAACCCACAAGTATAGGGGATTGCAATATTTTTCGAGGGTAGAGTATTTAACCCAAATTTATAGATTCGACACAAGGGGGGCCAAAGAATATTTGAAGGTATTAGCAGCTGAGCTGTCAATTCAACCACACCTGAAGATTAATTATCTGCAGCAACGTGATTAGTAGCAAAGTAGTATGATAATTTTGATAATAGTAGCAGTAGCAACGGTAAAGGTAACAGTGATAGCAGCAATTTGGTAGCAAGTGTGACAATGATGATAGCAGTAGTAACTTAGTAAGAACAATATAGGATAAATTCATAGGCATTGGATCTGTGACATGTTGGATGATATTCACCATGAGATAGTTATAACCTAGGGCGATACGGCACTAGCTCCTGTTGGTCAATATAATGTAGGCATGTATTCTGTAAATAGTCATACGTGCTTATGGAAAGAACTTGCATGACATCTTTTGCCCTACCTTCCCATGGCAGCGGGGTCATATTAGGAACTAGGATATTAAGGCCTCCTTTTAATAGATAACCGGAACAAAGCATTAACACATAGTGAATACATGAACTCCTCAAACTACGGTCATCACCGGGAGAATTCCCGATTGTTGTTACTCCGGGGTTGCCGGATCATAACACGTAGTAGGTGACTATAACTTGCAAGATCGGATGTGGAACATGGATATAATGGTGATAACATAAACGGTACAGATCTGAAATCATGGCACCCAAGCCCAAAGTGACAAGCATTAAACATGGCAAAGTCATAGCAACATCAATCTAAGAACATAGTGGATACTAGGGATCAAGCCGTAGCAAAACTAACTCGATTACATGATGAATCTCATCCAACTCCTCACCGACTAGAGAGCCTACGAAGGAATTAGTCACTCCCGATGGAGAGCCTCATGGAATTGGCGATGGAGAAGGGTTGGTGATGATGAAGAACGAAGACCCCCCTCTCCGGAGCCCCAAACGGACTCCAGATCTGGCCTCCCGATGAAGAACAAGAGGTGGCAGCGGCCCCGTCTTGTGGATCGCGATAATTCTTTCTCCCTGATTTTTTCTCCGAAAATAGGATTTTATAGCGTCGATTTCAGGGTCTGCGGGGCCACCAGGTGGGGACAACCCACCTGGGCGCGCCAGGAGAGGGGGCGCGCCCTAGTGGGTTGTGCCCACCCAGGTGCCCCTCTCTAGTGGATCTTGACTCCAGAAATTCTCATTTATTATGTAAAAAATCCTCGCAAAGTTTTGTTCCATTCCGAGAACTTCTATTTCTGCACAAAAACAACACCATGGTAGTTCTGCTGAAAACAGCGTCAGTCCGGGGTTAGTTTCATTCAAATCATGCAAACTAGAGTCCAAAACAATAGGTATAGCGTTAGGAAAAGTAGATACGTTGGAGATGTATCAACTCCCCAAGCTTAAACATTTGCTTGTCCTCAAGAAATTCAGTTGAGAAACTGAAAGTGAAAAAGAAAAACTTTCACAGACTCTTTTTCTCTTGTTTGCATAAATAAACTTAAACAATATACATGTTTTCAGCCAACATTATAACTAACCATGCCGACAATAACTCTTAAAGACTATTTTAACTCATATCAATGACATAATCAGCTAGCGAGCAATAATAAGACATCTCAAATGACAACACGTTGTCAAAACAACCCTAATATAATATGGCAATAGTGGTATCTCGCTAGCCCTTTCTGAGACCGCAAAACATAAATGCAGAGCACCTCCAAAGTCCAAGCAGCGACTAAACATTGTAATTCATGGTAGAAAAATCCAGTCATGATGCAACCAACATTAGCTACACACAATGCATAAGTCATGACAACTGTGCTCTCAGGTTCTAGCGCTTGTTTTAGAAGGTGATGACACAACATAAAAGTAAATAGATAGTCCCTTCGCAGAGGGAAGCAGTGATTTGCAGATGTGCCAGAGCTCAAGTTTTTAAAATAGAGATAAATGATATTTTGAGACATGGACCCTTCTTATTTACTTCACAACCATCAGTTATCAATATCTTCCATGCTAAGCACGCTAGTGGCGGTTCCCAAGCGATAAAAGTTAAGGTTTTGACTCCATTGGGAGTTTTGTTTGATTATTTGAGAGATTAACTCTTTTTGTATTTGCAGTTTGAGACTGGGCATCCCTATTACCGCCCTTCTCTCGTGCGATGTCGAGTGAATAAATACTCGACCTAAGAATAACCCGCTTGGCATGGAAGATACCGACCACCTCCTATCGTTCCATGAACGATCCAGGCACACAAAAAGGATATATTTTTAGAAGTTTTTAGAGGTGGCACATGCAAATTTACTTAGGACGGCAGTGTAATACCGCATATAGGTAGGTATGGTGGACTCATCTGGAATAACTTTTGGGTCCAAGGTTTTTTGATGTACAAGCAGAATTCCCACTTAGTACATGCGAAGGATAGCAATTAGATTGAGAAGCGGCCAACTAGAGAGCAACAACGATCATGATCATGCATTATGCATAAGTAACATTGGACACAAGCATGAGTAGGATATGAACACCATGAACATAAATATCATAGAGGCTATGTTGGTTTTGATTCAACTACATGCATGAACATGTGACAAGTCAAGCCACTCGAACATTCATAGGAGGATACCATATCATCATACTACATCACAATCATTTTAACGCAATGTTGATATCCAAGATAAATCATTATCCACTCCTAGCTACTTATGCATGGCATGAGAAATTATAATCTATAATTGTCATTGCAAACATGTTTAATCATACTGGGCTGAATCATGGATACTAGGTTAAACATATTTACACAAACAGAACAAGTCGAGTTCATACCAGTTTCTCTCTCCCACGACCAGTTCATCGAATGTCGTCATTATTGCCTTTCACTTGCACAAACGAATGATGTGAAGATAATAATAGTGCAAGAGTGCCATGGACTAAGCTGGAATCTGCCAACATTTCATTCAATAAGATAAGACAAGGTAAAGTGTGCTCTTTATTAGTTCAACAGTTATTCATATGAGAGCCACTCAACATTTTCATCGTGGTCTTCTCCTCGGTACAACTTGAATAAAAGAAAAAGAAATTCAGAGAAACACACTGAAATATTTTTGGAGTTTTTGGTTTTCTTCAACAAGCAAATAAAAGGGAAAAGCAAAAGCAAGAAAAACTATTTACCCGGGAAAGCTCCCAGAAAGCAAAAGAAAAACAAGGATTTTTTTTGGGTTTTCTTTGTAATACTACTATTACAACTAAGCATGCATAGAAAGTAAAATAACTACAACTAATTTTTTGGTTTTTCTAAAGTTTTTCAAACACACAAGAAGAAAGCAAGAAAAATAAATCTAAGCATGGATGATACAATGAAAAAGTGTGAACACCGACAAGATGAATAAGTGGACATGAATGAAATGTCGGTGAGAAACACGTACTCCCCCAAGCTTAGGATTTTGGCCTAACTTGGTAGCCGATCAGTAGCCTGGATAGTAGTTGGCGTGGTAGCTCACAAAGGCTCTCGATGCGGATGCCTCGGCCTGCCATGCGGCCTCCACTACTGCGTTGTGAGCTCGAGCCTCGCTCTCAAGAACAAAATATCTTCCTTTGCTGTGATAGTCAAAAAGAGCAGGCACAGACAAATATGTGTGCCCAATAGATGTTTCGTTAAACAATAGATTATAAGTGAAGTTATCAATTTTTCCTTTAAGGATCTTATGATATTTTAAGGTGTCGAAGTCCAAATACTGCATGTGTAGGATAGGGTCAACAGGCAAAGGTGCAACACCCAGCCATCGTGGTAAACGTGTGGCATAAATTCCACCATAGAACCAGCCACTATTAGCGTTATGCTTAAGTCTGCGTGCAACAATCGCTCCAAGGTTATAATTCCTTTCACCGGTGAGAGCGGTGTGTATGAGGCTCAAGTCTGGTGCACAAAGTTTACTACAGTCTTGTTTGCCTACTATACATTTCCTGTTAAATAATGGAAAATACTGAATTGCGGGAAAATGAATGCTCTTTATTCTACCTTGTGTCACTCCCCTCATCTCACCGTTACAAAGAATAGTCAAGAATGTTTGATACTCAGCCTGTGGCGGTTCGTCAAGCGAACCCCAGAATGGGAGTTTGCAGTGTTAAGAAAAATTTTCTAGTGAGATGGTAAATGGATTATCATAAAGCATAAACGACACCCTAGACTCATGGGGATAGAATTTAAATCCTTTGACAAACGATTCAATAAGAATATGGTGTTGTTCACACTTAGCTGAAATGTAGGGACCGAGACCGACATTGTGAACATATTGCTCAAATTCCTCCTTAATGCCCACACGCATCATATACTCATCGCAAGGCCATAAGCATGTTTTGGTGGCGACATCTCGTGTGGAAATTTCACTTGGTTCGACATAAGACCGGGGAGCAGAACTGTCACTAGAAGAGGTCCCCAAGGATCTCCTCCTCGAAGAACTCCTTCCAAATAGGTTCATCATGTTCGCATACAATTTTCTGAAAATTTTTGGGTGACAAAAATTTGTCAACAAAACTTTATTAGATTGATAGCAACTACTCATAGGGATCCATAGAGGCCATAGCAAGCATTCAAACTACTTGGAACACTAAGAATTCAACATGCAAGCTCATCTACAGCAGCACCAAGAGTAGCTAATTGGACAAACGAAAACTAATTATTCAAAATATAAACCACTAAAATGAAAACTAATTGGACAAACGGTGGAGTCACATACCAAGCAACAATCCCCGAAACAGTTTCGGAAACGGAGCTTCGAGCAAAGAGATCGAAATCTGCGGGTTTGAGAGCAAGAACACGGGAGAGAGAGAGAGCAATGGTGATTTTTTTTCTGGAGGTAGGTGATGATGTGGTATAAAGAGATATGTGAGGGGCCCACGTGGGGACCACAACCCACCAGGGCGCGCCTAGTGGTGCTGGCGTGCCCAGGTGGGTTGTGCCCACCTGGTGCACCTTCCTCTGATGTTATTTGCACCAAAAATTCAGAAATATCGTATTAAATTTTCAGGGCATTCTGAGATCTTTAATTTTTGGGTCATTTTTTATTGCACGGGAAATTCAGAAAACAGACAAAACATGGCATTTTATTTTATTTAACTAATAAAAACAAAGAATAAAAAGTAAGGATAGAAGGTAGTTCTTACTAAATTCATCAACTTCACACCGTTCAAAAATGATCCATTAATAAGGTTGATCAGGTCTTATTAACAACCACTTTCGATTAGCATGAAACCGAAGAACTTCCGTAAATCACTAAGTTACCTCAATGGGGATATGAATGTCCCCAACAATAAGCATTTCATATTTCTTTTTGACAGTAGGTAGAGGTACTTGAAAACTTGCAATAGTGATTGTCGGAGATTTTTCAATAACATTAATACCATTCACTTGGAATTGTTTCTTCGGAAAGTGCACTGTATGCTCATTACCATTAATATGAAAAGAGACCTTTCTTTAATTGCAATCAATAACAGCCCTTGCAGTATTCAAGAAGGGTCTACCAAGGATAATCGACATGTTGTCGTCCTCGGGCATCTCAAGTATAACAAAGTCAGTCAAAATAGTGACATTAGCAACAACAACGGGAACATCCTCACAGATACCGATAGGTATGGCAGTTGATTTATCAGCCATTTGCAAAGATATTTCAGTAGGTGTGAGTTTATTCAAATCAAGTCTTTTATATAAAGAGAAAGGCATATCACTAACACCAGCTCCTAAATCACACAAAGCAGTTTTCACATTATTCTATTTGATGGAGCAAGGTATAGTTGGTATTCCCTGATCTCCAAGTTTTTTAGGTACTCCATCTTTAAATGTATAATTAGCAATCATAGTGGAGATTTCAGCTTCCGGTATTTTTCTCTTATTTGTGATGATGTCTTTCATATACTTTGCATAAGGAGGGATTTTAAGGATATCAGTCAAGCTAGTACGCAAAAAGACTGGCGTCAGCATTTTAGCAAAGCATTGAAATTCATCATCATCATCATTCTTCTTAGATGACTTAGGTGGAAAAGGCATAGGTTTTTGAACCCACGGTTCTCTTTCTTTACCATGTTTTCTAGCAATGAAGTCTCTTTTATCATACCTTTTATTCTTAGGTTGTGAGTTATCAAGATCAACAGGTGGTTCTATCTCAACATCATTGTCTGGTTCCTTATTATTTGGTTGAGTATTTTCATGAAGCTCATCATTATCTTTTTCATTATCACTAGGTGAGTGTTCATTACCAGACAGAGTTTCAGCATCAGAGATAGAAGTTTCATTATCATTATCAGGCAGTTTTTCTATTTCAGGTTCACTAGGAGCATGTGAAGTCCTATCATTTTATTTCTTTTTATTTTTAGAAGGACTAGGTGCACTAATGTTAGCTCTTTGTGAATCTTGTTCAATTCCTTTTGGGTGTCCCTCAGGATAAAGTGGTTCCTGAGTCATTTTACCTCCTCTAGTTGCAATTCTAACAGCAAAGTCATGTATATTGTTATTCATTTCATCAAGCAATTCTCTTTGAGATTTAGCAACTTGCTGTAACTGAGTTTGAACCATAGAAGCATGTTTTCCAACACCTCTAACATCATTTTATATTCTAAATAACAAGTCACTCAAGCGAGCAATCATATCAGAATTGTATTTCAATTGTTTCATAATATTTGCATTGAAGTGATCTTGTTTTCTAATATAATTTTCAAACTCATAAAGGCATTGGCTACGATGCACATTGTGAGGATTGTCATTATCATTGAGTTTCATAAGAGAATTTACCTCTACCACCTTAGGCAGTGGTGCTGTATTAAGCCCATGTATTTCTTCTATAGGAGGTACATTTTTAATATGCTCAACTTTAATAACTCTCCTTCATAGATTTCTTTGCCTCTTGTGTATCTTCAGGACTGAGATATAATATACCCCTCTTCTTCGGAGTGGGTTTAACGTGTGGCTTAGGAAGAGACCAATCATTATAATTTTTCAATATGTTATTCAATAATTCTTCAGCTTGCCAATAGTTAGTTCTCTGAAAACACAACTAGCACAACTATCTAGGAAATCCCTAGAAGCATCGGTTAGTCCATTATAGAAGATATCAAGTATTTCATTTTTCTTAAGAGGATGATCAGGCAAAGCATTAAGTAATTGGAAAATCCTCCCCAAGCTTGTGGGAGACTCTCTTCTTTAATTTGCACAAATTTAAATATTTCCTGTAAGGCAGCTTGTTTCTTATGAGCAGGAAAATATTTTTCAGAGAAGTAATAAATCATATCCTGGGGACTACGCACACAACTAGGAGCAAGATTTTTGTACCAAGATTTAGCATCACCCTTTAATGAGAAAGGAAATAATTTGAGAATAAAGTAATAGCGAGTTTTCTCATCATGAGTAAAAAGGGTGGCTATGTCATTCAACTTAGTAAGATGTGCCACAACAGTTTCAGTTTCATAACCATGGAAAGGATCAGATTCAACCAAAGTAATTAACTTTGGGTCGACAGAGAATTCATAATCCTTACCACCAATAAAGATAGGTGAAGTAGCAAACTTAGGATCACTTTTCATTCTAGCATTTAGAGATTTTTCTTTATACTTGCACAATAATTTCTCTAGGTCATCTCTGTCGCTGCAAGCAAGAATATCTCCAGTTGTTTCTTCACTCATAACATAACTTTCTGGTACCTTAGGCAATTCATATCTAGGAGGGATAGTTCTAGGAGTTTCAGTTTCAAGCTCATCATCAGATTCAACAACATCATGTTGTATAACTCTAGCAATTTGTTTATCAAGAAAGTCACCAAGTGGCACATCATCATTATCAAGCAAGGTACTAGCATCATCATAAGCATTATCCATAGCAGAAGTACCATCATCAATAACTTGCGACATATTAGAATTGATAGCATGTTGTGGTGTTGCAAGTTTACTTATAACGTAAGGTGAATCTAAAGTAGAACTGGATGGAAGTTCCTTACCTCCCCTTGTCTTTGAGGGAAATATCTTGGTCTTATCATCCTTCAGATTCTTCATAGTGATAATATGATAATAATCCCAAGTGACTCAACAAATATAGCTATGCTCCCCGGCAACGATGCCAGAAAAAGGTCTTGATAACCCACAAGTATAGGGGATCGCACTAGTTTTTGAGGGTAGAGTATTCAACCCAAATTTATAGATTCTACACAAGGGGAGCCAAAGAATATTTGAAGGTATTAGCAGCTGAGTTGTCAATTCAACCACACCTGGAGATTAATTATCTGTAGCAACATGATCAGTAGCAAAGTAATATGATAGTTTTGATAATAGTACCAATAGCAATGGTAACGGTAACAGTGATAGCAGTAATTTGGTAGTAAGTGTAATAGTGATGATAGCAGTAGTAACTTAGCAAGAAAAATATATGATAAATTCGTAGGCATTGGATCGGTGACTTGTTGGATGATATTCATCATGAGACAGTTATAACCTAGGGCGATACGGCACTAGCTCCAGTTGGTCAATATAATGTAGGCATGTATTCCGTAAATAGTCATACATGCTTATTGAAAGAACTTGCATGTCATCTTTTGTCCAACCCTCCCGTGGCAGAGGGGTCCATATTGGAAACTAACGGATATTAAGGCCTCCTTTTAATAGAGAACCGGAACAAATCATTAAAACATAGTGAATACATGAACTCCTGCAACTACGGTCATCACCGGGAGAAGTCCCGGTTGTTGTCGCTCCAGGGTTGCCGGATAATAAAACGTAGTAGGTGACTATAACTTGCAAGATCGGATCTGGAACATGGATATAATGGTGATAACATAAATGGTCCAGATCTGAAATCATGGCACCCGGGCCCAAAGTGACAAGCATTAAGCATGGCAAAGTTATAGCAACATCAATCTTAGAACATAGTGGATACTAGGGATCAAGCCGTAACAAAACTAACTCGATTACATGATGAATCTCATCCAACTCCTCACAGACCAGCGAGCCTATGAAGGAATTACTCACTCCTAGTGGGGAGCATCATGGAATTGGTGATGGAGAAGGGTTGGTGATGACGAAGAACGAAGATCCCCCTCTCCGGAGCCCCAAACGGACTCCAGATCTGGCCTCCCGATGGAGAACAGGAGGTGACGGCGGCTCCGTCTTGTGGATAGCGATAATTCTTTCTCCCTGATTTTTTTCTTCAAAAATAGGATTTTATAGCGTCGGTTTCAGGGTCTGCGGGGCCACCAGGTGGGGACAACCCACCTGGGCACGCCAGGAGAGGGGGCGCGCCCTGGTGGGTTGTGCCCACCCAGGTGCCCCTCTCTGGTGGATCTTCGTTCCATTCCAAGAACTTCTATTTCTGCACAAAAACAACACCATGGTAGTTTTGCTGAAAACAACGTCAGTCCAGGGTTAGTTTCATTCAAATCATGCAAATTAGAGTCCAAAACAAGAGGAAAAGCATTAGGAAAAGTAGATACATTGGAGACGTATCATCCACTATGATCTTCTCAACAAAAGTTGTTCACCATCTTGATCATCATGGACATAACCCCGCAGTCGTTCCTCATGAACCTTCAACCTTCCTATGACTTCTTCCATGGTCATCATCTTGAATCACCAAACTGCTCTATAGCAGATGCAATATGAAGAAACTTTGATGGAACTTCTTGAAGAATTTTCTTGCCTACATTACTCTCATCATACTTTTCTCCAAGTCCTCTTATCCCATTGGCGATGGTTATCATCCTTAGAGCGAATTAATCGATTGATTCAGTGTCTTTCATCTTGAGCCTATCAAACTCAGATTTGAGGGTTTGCAATCTCACCTGCTTGATGCGATCATCTCCAATATGATTCTTCTTTATCGCCTCCCAAGCCTCATGTGACGTCTGATAACCCAAGTATAGGGGATTGCAACAGTTTTCGAGGGTAGAGTATTCAACCCAAATTTATTGATTCGACACAAGGGGAGCCAAAGAATATTCTCAAGTATTACAGCTGAGTTGTCAATTCAACCACACCCAGAAACTAAATATTTGCAACAAAGTATTTAGTAGCAAAGTAATATGATAGTAGTGGTAATGGTAGCAAAAGGTAATGGTAGCAAAAGTAATGTTTTTGTATTTTGTAGTGATGATAGCAATAGCAACGGAAAAGTAAATAAGCGAAGAACAATATATGGAAAGCTCGTAGGCAATGGATCAGTGATGGAGAATTATGCCGGATGCGGTTCATCATGTAACAGTCATAACCTAGGGTGACACAGAACTAGCTCCAATTCATCAATGTAATGTAGGCATGTATTCCGAATATAGTCATACATGCTTATGGAAAAGAACTTGCATGGCATCTTTTGTCCTACCCTCCCGTGGCAGCGGGGTCCTAACAGAAACTAAGGGATATTAAGGCCTCCTTTTAATAGAGTATCGGACCAAAGCATTAACACATAGTGAATACATGAACTCCTCAAACTACGGTCATCACCGGTAAGTATCCTGATTATTGTCACTTCGGGGTTAACGGATCATAACACATAATAGGTGACTATAGACTTGCAAGATAGGATCAATAATTCTCATATATTGATGAAAAATAATAGGTTCAGATCTGAAATCATGGCACTCGGGCCCTAGTGACAAGCATTAAGTATAGCAAAGTCATAGCAACATCAATCTCAGAATATAGTGGATACTCGGGATCAAACCCTAACAAAACTAACTCGATTACATGATAAATCTCATCCAACCCATCACTGTCCAGCAAGCCTACGATGGAATTACTCATGCACGGCGGTGAGCATCATGAAATTGGTGATGGAGGATGGTTGCTGATGACGACGGTGACGGATTCCCCTCTCCGGAGCCCCGAATGGACTCCAGATCAGCCCTCCCAAGAGGTTTTAGGGCTTGGCTGCGGCTCCGTATCGTAAAACGCAATGAATCCTTCTCTCCTATTTTTTCTCCCCGAAAGCAAATATATAGAGTTGGAGTCGAGGTCGGAGGAGCTCCAGGGGGCCCACGAGGTAGGGGGGCGCGCCCTAGGGGGGCACGGGCGCGCCCCCACCCTCGTGGCTAGGGTGTGCCCCCCTGGTCTTCATCTTTTGCAAGGATTTTTTATTATTTCCGAAAAGATGTTCCGTGAAGTTTCAGGTCATTCCGAGAACTTTTGTTTCTGCACATAAATAACACCATGGTAATTCTGCTGAAAACATCGTCAGTACGGGTTAGTTCCATTCAAATCATGCAAGTTAGAGTCCAAAACAAGGGAAAAAGTGTTTGGAAAAGTAGATACGACGGAGACATATCAACTCCCCCAAGCTTAAACCTTTGCTTTTCCTCAAGCAATTCAGTTGATAAACTGAAAGTGATAAAGAAAAACTTTTCCAAACTCTGTTTGCTCTTGTTGTTGTAAATATGTAAAGCCAGCATTCAAGTTTTCAGCAAAGATTATGAACTAACCATATTCACAATAACGCATAGGTCTCAAGTGTACTCATATCAATGGCATAATCAACTAGCAAGCAATAATAATAAGTCTCGGATGACAACACTTTCTCAAAATAATCATAATATGATATAACAAGATGTTATCTCGCTAGCCCTTTCTGAGACCGCAAAACATAAATGCAGAGCACCTTTAAAGATCAAGGACTGACTAGACATTGTAATTCATGGTAAAAGAGATCCAGTCAAGTCATACTCAATGTAAACTAACAATAATGAATGCAAATTACAGCGGTGCTCTCCAACTGGTGCTTTTTAATAAGAGGATGATGACTCAACATGAAAGTAAATATATAGACCCTTCACAGAGGGAACCAGTGATTTGTAGAGGTGCCAGAGCTCGGTTTTGAAATAGAGGTGAATAATATTTTGAGCGGTATACTTTCATTGTCAACATAACAACCAAGAGATGGCAATATCTTCCATGCTACACACGTTATAGGCGGTTCCCAAACAGAATGGTAAAGTTTATACTCCCCCTCCACCAACATGCATTAATCCATGGCTTGTTCGAAACAATGAGTGCCTCCAACTAACAAGAGTCCCAGGGGGAGTTTTGTTTGCAATTATTTTGATTTAGTTTGCATAATGCATGGGACTGGGCATCCCGGTGACGAGCCATTTTCTCATGAGTGAGGAGCGGAGTCCACTCCTCTTGAGAATAACCCACCTAACATGGAAGATACAGACATCCCTAGTTGATACATGAGCTATTCGAGCATACAAAACAGGATATTTATTTAAAGGTTTAAAGTTTGGCACATACAAATTTACTTGGAATGGCAGGTAGATACCTTATATAGGTACGTATGGTGGAATCATATGGAACAACTTTGGGGTTTATGGAGTTGGATGCACAAGCAGTATTCCCGCTTAGTACAGGTGAAGGCTAGCAAAAGACTGGGAAGCGACCAGCTAGAGAGCGACAACAGTCATGAACATGCATTAAAATTAATCAACACCGAATGCAAACATGAGTAGGATATAATCCACCATGAACATAAATATCTTGAAGGCTATGTTGATTTTGTTTCAACTACATGCGTGAACATGCGCCATGTCAAGTCACTTAAATCATTCAGAGAAGGATACCACCCTATCATACCACATCACAACCATTTTAATAGCATGTTGGCACGCAAGGCAAACCTTTATAAGCTCCTAGCTAATTAAGCATGTCACAAGAAATTATGATCTCTAGTTGTCATTGCAAACATGTTTATTCATAATAGGCTGAATCTGTAACGAAGAACTAATCATATTTACAAAAACAAGAGAGGTCGAGTTCATACCAGCTTTCTCATCTCAATCAGTCCATCATATAATCATCATTATTGCCTTTCACTTGCACGACCAAATGATGTGGATAATAATAAGAGTGCACGTGCATTGGACTAAGCTGGAATCTGCAAGCATTCAATAAACAGGAGAAGACAAGGCAATATGGGCTCTTTTGTTAGATCAACAATAATGCATATAAGAGCCACTTCAACAAGTTAATTATGGTCTTCTCCTATCGACCCCCAAAGAAAAGAAAATAAATAAAACTATTTACACGGGAAAGCTCCCAACAAGCAAAAGAAGAACAGGAAATATTTTTGGGTTTTCTATTTAATTACTACTACAAGCATGGAGAGTGAACTAATTAGAAGCTACAAATTTTTTTTGGTTTTTCTTAAGGTTTATTAAACACACAAGAAGAAAGCATAAAAAGGAAAATAAACTAGCATGGATGATACAATGAAAAAGTATGAGCACCGACATCTAGCAATGAGTGTGCGAACATGAATGTAATGTCTGTGGGAAATACGTACTCCCCAAGCTTAGGCTTTTGGCCTAAGTTGGTATATGGCCATGGTTGGCCTGGCGGATATCCATAGTAAAATTTGGGGTCGTACTGAGATGCAGCGGCTGTCGCCTCCTGAGCTGCAGCATGGTGGCGAGCTGCCTCTGCCCTCCTCTCGTACTCATCTGCCTCCTCTCTGGTAATAACATATCTTCCTTTTACCTGATAATCAAAGAAGGCAGGAGCAGGGAGAGTAATAGGACAACCCGACGTTTGTGAAAGATTAAGCGATACTGGAGAGGTGATTCATTCCTCTTGACAAACTGATAGTGAACCATAGCATTAAAGTCTAAGTAAGTAGGAGGCAATTCAATATCATCATTACGTATGGTTACACCAAGAAAATCAGCTAAGCGGGTTGCATAAATTCCACCAAAGAAATCTCCATTATATCTATTAAGATGCAACCTACGTGCAACAATGGCTCCCAAATTATAAGATTTAACTCCTAACATAGCACTCCTAAGATTACTGAGGTCAGGGACACACATGTGCCATGCCTCATCTTTACCATTATGCATCTACCTATGAAGAGAGCAAAATAATGTATAGCAGGAAAGTGAGTGCTCCCTATGGTAGCTTGTGTTATATCTCTAGATTCCCCCATAGTTATACTAGCAAGAAAATCTCTAAATTCAGATTTGCGAGGTTCCCTGACACTACCCCATTGTGGAAGTTTGCGAGCAGTGGTAAAATCCTCTAAGTCCATAGTGTAAGAATTTTCATAAAGATCAAACAGGACAGTTGGAGAATTATGTGAAGATGAAAATTCAAACCTCCTCACAAAGGAACTAGTGAGATAGTGATACTGGCGGCACTTTTCTTCCTCGAAGCTCACAAGATCAGCGTTACGCAAATATGCGTTAAATTCTTTCTTAATTCCCGCTCGATCCAAAAAGTTTTCCGAAGGCCATTCACAAGGACGCACTGGAGCGTCTCTTGGTGGTTCTTCATCAGCATCACGCATTGCAAGCCTGGCTCCTTGCTTCCTTGAAGAACCACGTTGGTACATTTTCCTAAGCATATTTGTTCCTCTGAAGAATTTCTGAAATTTTTAGTAACTTCAAATAAAAGTAAACCAAACTTAACAAAATTGATAGCAACTACTCCTACAAGTGCCTAGAGGCAATATCATGCATCAAAACTACTTTTGACCATATAAATTTGACATGCAAGCTCAAGAACAGGGTCACCTAAGTAGCACAAATTTGCAATGAATAAAGCACTAGAACAAAAACTAATTGGACCAATGGAGGAGTCACATACCAAGGAACAATCTCCCCAAGCAATTTTGTGAGAGGTGCTTCGAGTAAGGAGATCGAAAATCGCAGCAAAATGAGCTAGAACTCGTGCTTGAGCTGGATATTCATGTTTGTGGGAGGAAGAAGAAATGTGTGTGGGAGGAAGAAGAAATGTGTGGGTGCAGAAATAAGTGGAGGAGGGCCACCATGGGCCCACGAGGCAGGGGGCGCGCCCAGGGGGTAGGGTGCGCCCTCCACCCTCGTGGCCAGGTGGATGCCCCTCCTGCTGTGTTCTTAGTGCCAAATATTGTCAAATATTCCAGAAAAAAATCATATTTAAATTTCAGGGCATTTGGAGAACTTTTATTTTCGGGGTATTTTTATATTGCACGGATAAATCAGATAACAGACGGAAAATACTTATTTTTTATTTATTTAATATAAATAATAAAAATTAGAAATAGGGTACAGAGAGTTGTGCCTTCTAGTTTCATCTATCTGATGCTCATCAAAAGGAATCCACTAACAAGGTTGATCAAGTCTTGTTAACAAACTCATTCCGAATAACATGGAACCGGAGAAATTTCGGATAACACTATGTTACCTCAACGGGGATATGCACATCCCCAATAATAAGAATATCATATTTCTTGTTGACAGTAGGAAGAGGAAATTCAAAACCTCGAAATATAATCGATGGATTTTTTTCAATAGAGTTGATACTATGAACTTGAGGTTGTTTCCTCGGAAAGTGTATCATATGCTCATTACCATTAACATGAAAAGTGATATTGCCTTTAGTGCAATCAATAACAGCCCCTGCAGTATTCAAAAATGGTTTTCCAAGAATAATAGACATACTATCGTCCTCGGGAATATCAGGAATAACAAAGTCTGTTAAAATTGCAACGTTTGCAACTACAACAGGCACATCCTCACAAATACCGACAGGTATAGCAGTTGATTTATCAGTGATAACCCACAAGTATAGGGGATCGCAACAGCTTTCGAGGGTAGAGTATTCAACCCAAATTTATTGATTCAACACAAGGGGAGCCAAAGAATATTCTCAAGTATTAGCAGCTGAGTTGTCAATTCAACCATACCTGGAAACTTAGTATCTGCAACAAAGTGTTTAGTAGCACGGTAATATGATAGTGGTGGTAGCAGCAAAAAAAGTAAAGACAACAAAAGTAATATTTTTGGTATTTTGTAGTGATTGTAACAGTAGCAGGGGGAAAGTAAATAAGCGAGAACCAGTATATGGAAAACTCGTAGACACCGGATCAGTGCTGGATAATTATGCCGGATGCGATTCATCGTCTAACATTCATAACATAGGGTGACACAGAACTAGCTCCAATTCATCAATGTAATGTAGGCACGTATTCCGTATATAGTCATACGTGCTTATGGAAAAGAACTTGCATGTCATCTTTTGTCCTACCCTCCCGTGGCAGCGGGGTCCTATTGGAAACTAAGGGATATTAAGGCCTCCTTTTAATAGAGAACCGGAACAAAGCATTAGCACACAGTGAATAGATGAACTCCTCAATCTATGGTCATCACCGGGAGTGGTCCCGATTATTGTCACTTCGGGGTTGCCGGATCATAACACATAGTAGGTGACTATAGACTTGGAAGATAGGATCAAGAACTCACATATATTCATGAAAACATAATAGGTTCAGATCTGAAATCATGGCACTCGGGCCCTAGTGACAAGCATTAAGCATAGCAAAGTCATAGCAACATCAATCTCAGAATATAATGGATACTAGGGATCAAACCCTAACAAAACTAACTCGATTACATGATAAATCTCATCCAACCCATCACCGTCCAGCAAGCCTACGATGCAATTACTCATGCACGGCGGTGAGCATCATGAAATTTGTGATGGAGGATGGTTGATGATGACGACGACGACGAATCCCCCTCTCCGGAGCCCCGAACGGACTCCAGATCAGCCCTCCCGAGAGGTTTTAGGGCTTGGCGGCGGTTTCGTATCGTAAAACGCGATGATTTCTTCTCGCTGATTTTTTTCTCATCAAAACTCAATATATGGAGGTGGAGTTGGAGTCGGAGACGCAACAGGGGGGCAACGAGGTAGGGGGGCGCGCCCTAGGGGGGGGCACCCCCCACCCTAGTGAGAAGGGTGTGGGCCCCCTGGTCTTCTTCTTTGGCGAGGATTTTTTATTGTTTTTTCTAAGATGTTTCGTGGAGTTTCAGGTCATTCCGAGAATATTTGTTTTCTGCACATAAAACAACACCATGGCAATTCTGCTGAAAACAGCGTCAGTCCGGGTTAGTTCCATTCAATCGTACAAGTTAGAGTCCAAAACAAGGGCAAAAGTGTTTGGAAAAGTAGATACGACGGAGACTTATCAACTCCCCAAACTTAAACCCTTGCTTGTCCTCAAGCAATTCAGTTGACCAACTGAAAGAAAGAAAGAAAAACTTTTACAAACTCTATTTGCTCTTGTTGTTGTAACTATGTCAAGCCAGCATTCAAGTATTCAGTATAGATCATAACTAACCACATTTGCAATAATTCTCAGGTCTCACAATTACTCATATCAACAGCATAATCAACTAGCAAGTCATAATAATGAATCTCGGATGACAACACTTTCTCAAAACAATCATAATATGATATAACAAGATGGTATCTCGCTAGCCCTTTCTGAGACCGCAAAACATAAATGCATATCACCTTTAAAGATCAAGGACTGACTAGACATTGTAATTCATGGTAAAAGAGATCCAATCATAGTCATACCCAATATAAATTAACAGTAATGAATGCAAATGAAAGCTATGCTCTCCAGCTAGTGCTTTCTAATAAGAGGGTGATGACTCAACATAAAAGTAAATGGATAGGCCCTTCGCAGAGGGAAGCAGGGATTTGTAGAGATGCCAAAGCTCGGTTTTGCAATAGAGATAAATTGTATTTTGAGTGGTATACTTTCATTGTCAACGTAACAACTAAGAGATGGCGATATCTTCCATACTAAACACATTATAGGCAGTTCCCAAATAGAATGGTAAAGTTTATACTCCCCCTCCACCAACAAGCATCAATCCATGGCTTGCTCGAAACAACGAGTGCCTCCAACATACATCAGGTCCCAGGGGGAGTTTTGTTTGCAATTAATTTTGATTTAGTTTGCATAAAGCATGGGACTGGGCATCCCGGTGACCAGCCATTTTCTCGTGAGTGATGAGCGGAGTCCACTCCTCTTGAGAATAACCCGCCTAACACGGAAGATAAGGACAGCCTTTGTTGATACATGAGCTATTCGAGCATACAAAACAGAATATTTATTTGAAGGTTTAGAGTTTGGCACATACAAATTTACTTGGAACGGAAGGTAGATACTGCATATAGGAAGGTATGGTGGACTAATCTAGAATAACTTTGGGGTTTAAGGGATTGGATGCATAAGCAGTATTCCTGCTTAGTACAAGTGAAGGCTAGCAAAAGACTGGGAAGAGACTAACTAGAGAGCGACAACAACCATGTACATGCATTAAAATTAATAAATATTGGATGCAAGCATGAGTAGGATATAATCCACCATGAACATAAATATCGTGAAGGCTATGTTGATTTTGTTTCAACTTCATGCGTGAACATGTGCCAAGTCAAGTCACTTAAATCATTCAAAGGAGGATACCACCCCATCATACCACATCATAATCATCTCAATAGCATGTTGGCATACAAGGTGAATCATTATAACTCATAGCTAATCAAGCATGGCACAAGCAACTATGATCTCTAATTGTCATTGCAAACATGTTTATTCATAATAAGCTGAATCCAGAACGAGGGACTCATCATATTTACAAAAACAAAGAGGTCAAGTTCATACCAGCTTTTCTCATCTCAGTCAGTCCATCATATATCATCATAATTGCCTTTCACTTGCACGACCGAATGGTGTGAATACTAATAAGAGTGCACGTGCCTTGGACTAAGCTGGAATCTGCGAGCATTCAATAAACAGGAGAAGACAAGGCAATATGGCTCTGGGTTAAATCAACAATAATGCATATAAGAGCCACTTCAACAATTTAATTATGGTCTTCTCCTACTGACCCCCAAAGAAAAGAAAAGAAATAAAACTATTTACACAGAAAAGCTCCCAACAAGCAAAAGAAGAACGGGAAATATTTTTGGGTTTTCTTTTTAATTATTACTACTATAGCAGAAAAATAAACTACTACTATTTTTTTAGTTTTCTTAAGGTTTAACAAACACACAAGAAGAAAGCAGGAAAAAGAAAATAAACTAGCATGGATATTACAGTGAAAAAGTATGAGCACCGACATCTAGCAATGAGTGTGTGTGAATATAAATGTAATGTCGGTGAGAAATACGTACTCCCCCAAGCTTAGGCTTTTGGCCTAAGTTGGTCTATGGCCACGGTTGGCCTGGCGGATATCCATAATAATAGTTGTTGGGGTCGTACTGTGATGAGGAAGAATAGTTGGAATCATACTGATGTGCAGCGGTTATCGCCTGCTGAGCTGCAGCATGGAGTCGACCTGCCTCCGCTCTCCTCTCGTACTCTTCTACCTCCTCTCTGGTAATAACATATCTTCTTTTTGTCTGTGAATCAAAGAAGGCAGGAGCAGGGAGAGTAATACGGAAAACACGTCGTTTATAAAAAATTAAACGATATAAGAGAGGTGATTCAGGCCTCTCGACAAACTGGTGCGAAGCCATAGAGTCATAATCTAAATATGCAGGAGGCAAGTCCATATCACCCTCACGAATGTCTATCTCAAGAAAATGAGCTAAGCGGGTTGCATAAATTCTTCGAAAGAAATCTCCATTATGTCTATTATGATGCAACCTACGAGCTACAATGGCTCCCATATGATAAGATTGGTCTCCTAACACAGCACTCCTAAGAATGCTAAGATCAGGGACGCACATGTGACATGCTTCATCCTTAGCATTTATGCATCTACCGATGAAGAGAGAAAAATAATGTATATCAGGAAAGTGAATGTTCCCTATGGTAGCCTGCGTTATATCTCTAGATTCCCCCACAGTTATACTAGCAAGAAAGTTTCTAAATTCAGATTTAGGGGGATCCCTAACACTACCCATGATGGAAGTTTGCATGCAAGAGTGAAATCCTCTAGGTCCATAGTATAAGATTTGTCATAGAGATCAAACATGACTGAAGGAGAATTACGTGAAGATGAATGCCGGGGTACTGATCCACGGGCACCTATGGGACCGGCGGACCGGGTCCCTTTCGGGATACTAGGGTACTAGGGTACCCCTACTCTAGTACACCGTCAGGAGCCCCCGGGTCTGGGCCATACACGGTGCCGAGCGCTGTTGGGCCAGGCCCAAAACAGGGCACGGGCACGCGCGGCTTAGGTTTTCGCCGTATCTTACTCCGTATCCACCGCGCCCTCCCCGAACGGCACACGTTGAATGCGGCGTCGTGGGCGAGATCGTGGGTGGTTATTTTATTCGGAAATGCGGAACGTCCGCCCCCTCCCTCTTTATAAGCAGGAAAAACGGGGGCAGTTCGCACATTCGCCCGTTACTGCTTCCAATCTCAGAAATCTCTGCCGCTCCCTCGCCTTCCCAGAGCAGAGAGAGCAGCGCCCCGCCCCCCATCGCCGCCGGCATCACCAACGCCGCCGACCTCCTCCACTGCTTCCGCCATGGCTCCAAAAGCCGACAAGGGGAAGGCCGTGAAGTCGACCGAGGCGCAGCGGCTCGCGGTGCTGCGGAAGGAGCGGGCAGTTCCCCCCCCAAGCTTGCCGCGAAGGAGCTGAGGAAGAACTACTACCTCTTCTGGTCGGCGGAGAAATGAGCGCATCCGCGCACAAAGGTACTCCCCGCCGTCGCTTGGAAGAAGGCCCCGAATGGATACCCCTTCTTCGCTCTGTTCTTCTACTGCGGGCTCTGCCCGCCTTTCTCTGATTTCTTCTGCGACATCATGAATACCTATGGATTCCATCTCCTTGACTTCACCCCCAATGTCGTCCTGACCATGGCAGTTTTCGCACATCTCTGCGAAAACTTTGTCGGAGTCCTTCCCAACGTAGCCCTCTTCCGCCACTTCTTCATACCCCGAGTAGAGAGAGGAGAGCCTCTATCCGGCGGGATTGCCTGGATCTCAAGGGCCGACAAGAAGGAAACCTATCTGGAGGGAGAGTTCCACGGCAAGTGGGAGGAGTGGAGAGCAGATTGGTGCTGGATTGACGAAGAGAATCCGCAGCCATTCACCACCCGGCGCAAAACCCCAGTAGCACGCGGCAGCGACTGGAGCGACGTGGCCCCGGAAGACAACAGGCTGAGAATTGCCGTCACCAGGATCCTGCGCCTCAGGCTTGCCGGGCTTACTGTTGGCGCCGTTGGCGCAGACTTCCTTCGCCGCCGCATCGCCCCCCTGCAGGAACGGGGGAGGCCCACTTGGGAGTTCAAGAATGCGGCAGACATCATGAGGCTGCGGCCGGGCCTCAACCACAACTTCACAGTCTTGGAGCTGAACGCAATGCTGCAGGAGCTGTTCAAATATGACCCCCAACATCCCGAGGTGTTCAGGTTGCCGGGGGGCGTCGTCCCGTTGTGAAACAATTCCGCGCTCGACCGCATCCGTGCAATGATGCCGGAGTGCGACTCGCACGGGATTGTGCCAACTTGGCAGGAGCCTGCCGACGAGGTCGTGCAGCAGTTCTTCGATGACTTGGTGGAAGTGCCAGTCCGCCCCGACGAGAAGGACGGCCTCACCCGCGACACCACGGATGCGGAGTTGGCGCTCATCGCCACCAGGATGGAGGAGGCAGCGGCAGCCGCAGCCGCGGGCGAGTTCGGATTTACTGTGGAGGAGGCTGATGCAGCGGAAGCGGCAAGCCGTGCCGAGCGAGGGGAGGCCGCCGGCAAGAAGGAGCTTGCCGGGCGTGACGCCGAGCCGAGCGAGCCCGCCAAGGACACGAGCGGCTCGTTGGAAATCAACTCTTCTTCCTCCTCGTCTTCAGGCAGCTTGCCGCAAGCAGGGCCTCCATCCCCGCCAAGAAGGCGTCTCCTCAAGGCCTGTGACGTGGCGGAGCGGCAAGCGGGTCAACAGTCGCCGCGCCGCGTGACACGCTCTACCGCGGCAAACACCGTTGCCGTGGAAGCGCCTCATGCTGCGATGGCAACTGGAGCGGAGTCTTGCCGGACCACCGCTTCAGTCCCTGCCGCTACTCACGCCGCGCCGACAGCCGGAGCGGGGTCGTCTCAGCCTACCACCACCGCTCCCGCCAAGCGGCCAAGGGAAGCTACCCCTCCACCTCCTCACGCCGGGCGCGCGCTGGACTTCGACTTCTCCGCGTTCAGCTCCGGCGAGGAAGAAGAAGAAGAGTAAGCTTCTCTTGCGGTACTTATAGTTCTTCGATTCTTGCTGTTTTGTCTTGTTTCTCATTTGCTTTGCTTTGAATTTGTTCCTTCTCAGGATTCTGGCTCAGAGAGCAGCAAAGAGAGCCAAGGCCCCTGTGATCGTCATCGAGGATGAGCCCACTGCGACAGCAGGTGGCGTGCCCGAGACAAGCTTGCCGGACCCGGCGACTTTTCTCCAGGGCAGCCCCCAGCGTAAGTGTATGATTTACTTTCTGCTGCGAGGCGCGTTTGGGTACTTGTCTTTGCTGATATCTGCTTGTTGACTTGTGTAGGAGCCGAGCAGCCTCACCAAGAGCCAAGGGAGAATCCCCCGACAAGGGAGAATTCTCCGGCAAGGGAGGGCTTCCCGGTAAGGGAGAAGTCTCCGGCAAGGGAGGATTCTTCGACAAGGGAGAAGTCTCCGGCAAGGGAGGATTCTCCGGCAAGGGAGAAGTCTCCGGCAAGGGAGGGCACCAGCGGCCCCCCGACAGCGGAGACCTCAACTGCAGAACCTGGTGCAGGTACTCCTCTTGCTTCAAAACTTCCCTTGGGTTCTTCTTTTTCTGATCTTCTTGAGTTTTTGCTGGATTTTGCTTGACTCTTCCCCTCTTTCCGGCCATCAGATCCATCCGCTGCGGAGCAGATGGAAACCGAGGTCGCCGCCGATGAGGCAACCGGTGGTGGCGACGCAGCCGGCGCAGAGGCCGCCAAGGCAGACGCCGCGGCAACTGGCGAGGGGTCCGGCGATCGCACTGACGGCCCTGAGGCCGCAGGAGCGCCAGGCGCTACACCGACCGCCGACCCGTCCACCACTGCCGCAGCGCCAGGCTCCGGAGAGCCCCAGCCTGGCATCTACCTGAAGGCCAGCGACGATGTCTTCATCAATTTTCCCTGGGCATCAAGCTCCAGAGCGCCGGTCGAGGGGGAGATCTTCGACGGAGAAGTGCTTGCCTCCGCGGGGTTGACGCTGGTCGACGCACCAAGCAGCAGCAGCAACGAGCCCGAAGAAGAGCGGCTGCTGCGGAGGTTGATGTCGCTCTACCGCGCGCGACAAGCCAAGCTGGAGTCCCGCGAGGCGCTTGTCGCGAAGGCGGGGGCAGACATTGAAAAGCACGCGGAAGAGCTCGGGGGTTTCCACCGGGAAGCCCTCCGATCCCTGGCGGAGGAGCGGGAGCGGCTCGTTGAAGCACAGAAGGCCTTTCTCCTCGAGAAGGCCGAAGCCGAAGAGCGCCAGCGACTTGCCGCTGTGAAGCTAGCCACGGAGGAGGGCGAGCTGGCGCAGCGGAAGGTCAATCTTGACGCCCACGAGGAGGAGCTTGCCTCGCGTGAGGAGAAGCTTGGCGGAGCCCTCAAGCAAGCGGAGGACACTGCCGCCGCCGCTGAGGCCGCCAAGGAAGAGTTGAAGACGAAGGTGGCGCGGCTGGAGGCTGATCTCTCCGAGAAGGGCAAGGAGCTCAGCGCCGCCAAGGTCTCCAACGTGGATCTTGAGTTGAAGCTAACCACTTTGACCAAGACTCTGGACAACGCCAAGAAGCGGGAGGCGGCCTTGAAGGAGGAAATCAAGGCCGACAAGGCGCTGCTGGAGAGTGCTGCCACCGCCCAGAACGCCTTCAGGGAGACCATGACGCACTGGACGGAGAGCCTTGTGAACGCCGCCACGGATATCGACAAGGAGCTGGCGCAACTGGGGATGGAGGATCTCGGGTATCCCACCAACGACAACCTCCAACCCAGCGCCAAGCTCGTTCTGTTCTTCAAGGGCGTGGCGACGGCCCTTCAGCGACTCCGAGAGAGGATCCCCAAGCAACGGGCTGACGAATCGCGCAGGGTCTGCGCAGGGGCCCTCGAGAAAGTGTTAATGAAGGTGGCCTTCCGCAATCCTGGCCTCCGCCTCACCAACATCCTCAGGACCTTGCCGCCAGATGCTGATCTGGAGGAGCTCAAAGCCCTTGTCGCACCCATTGTGGACAAGGTGAGCGGGATCAAGAGGGTTGAAGGCGATCGCGTGGATTAGGCCGCCCATTTCTTCTTTCCTTGTCGCTGTTTATCATATTATGAAAACAGTCTGTTAGAGCTATGACAAGCTATTTTTGTAATATAACTTTGTTCTGGGTATTATTTGCAATGTCATTCCCTTTACTTGACTCTTTGCTTTGTATGCTTTTACCCTACGCTTTTAGGGAACTTGCCGGTGCAGGCACCTTGGCCGCGAGCGCTGAGTGCGGAAACGTCAACAGCCTGCTGGCGGTGCCGCTACCGGCAAGAAACCTTATCGCGACTAGTTGCAGCTCACTTAGGTTGTCGAGCGGACTCGAAACAAAGTAAGGGCGCTAGCAGCTCACTTAATTTGTTGAGCGGACTCGAAACAAAGTAAGGGCGCTAGCAGCTCACTTAATTTGTTGAGCGGACTCAAAACAAAGTAAGGGCGCAACTAGCTACGAGTTGGTTCCTCCGCGCACAGGTTTTCCATACAAAGTGCGGTCGTTCAAGGGAGATAACTCAAAAATTAAAAAATTTGATTGCTCAAACTTTGGCAACTTAGCTTTTCTGTTGTTTACTTCCCGGCAAGGCGAAACTCTCTTGAACGACGCCTGGTCCATACCATCATCTTCTCCTCTCCTCTCCCCCCCGGCAAACTTGTGGGCGAGGGGAACCTTCCTTTCAAAAGAAAGAAGAGATAATACAGATATGGAGCTTTACGGCTCGTTAGTGCTTACCGTGGAGTAGGTGCTGCACAAATTGTCAGATCATATATGCCAAAAAATAGAAAGCATAAAATCGACAAAATGTGCAGGGCACATGAGCTTTATTTACGCACGGGTTCTGCGCCCGGCTTTGTACAAAGGATTACATGCAACAGCGGCAAGACTTGTACAAAAGGTGGTTGCCGGAACAGGTTCTGGCAACCGCGCCTTACGGGTAAAACTTACGGAGATGCTCAATGTTCCAGGAGTTGCTCACCGGAATTCCATCTTCGGTCTCAAGGCGGACAGCGCCAGGCCTAGTGACTCGTTTCACCCGGTAAGGGCCTTCCCACTTCGGCGTCAACTTGTTGGAATTCTTGGCGGACTGAACGCGCCGAAGAACAAGGTCGCCTTCCTCGAGACTTCTGGCATTAACTGTGCGGCTATGGTAGCGGCGCAAAGCTTGCTGGTAGCGAGCGGCTCGCACAGCAGCCTGAAGATGGTCTTCCTCAAGGAGCAGCGCGTCATCTTGTCGCAGCTGCTCTTGCTCAAGCTCATCATAAGCGAGCACTCGAGGTGACCCGTATACGAGTTCCGTGGGGATAACTGCCTCTGCTCCATAGACTAGAGCGAAAGGTGTCTGGCCAGTGGCTCGATTTGGCATCATCCTGATCGACCAAAGAACCACCGGCAGCTCCTCGATCCAGTTTCTTCCGCACTTGTGCAGCCTGTCGAAAGTTCTGGTCTTGAGCCCGCGCAACACTTCAGCATTTGCCCCCTCCGCTTGACCGTTGCTTCTCGGGTGAGCAACAGAAGCGAAGCAGACCTTGGCGCCAAGATCTTGGACGTACTGCATGAAGGTGTGGCTCGAGGGCGACATGGACTACTCTTGCAAATGTTGAACCAGCATTTTTTAATCTGAAAGGCATTTGTACGACACAGTACGTGCAACATGGAGTAATAAATGCGGTCTTCTCCTCATCCTCTTATGCCATGAAGATCTGATGATATCCTGAATATGCGTCAAGAAATGAAAGCAAATCACATCCGGCTATGGAGTCAACAATCTGGTCAATGCGCGGCAATGGAAATGGGTCTTTGGGACAAGCTTTGTTAACATCGGTAAAATCGATACAAACTCTCCATTTCCCATTCGCCTTGCGCACGACTACAGGATTGGCCAACCACGTGGGATGGAGCACTCCTCTGATAAGGCCTGCTGCTTCCAATTTCTTGATCTCTTCTGCTATGAACTCTTGGCGCTCCACTGCTTGTTTCCTAACCTTCTGCTTGACGGGCCGCGCGTGAGGACAAACGGCAAGGTGGTGCTCAATCACCTTCCTGGGAACACCGGGGATGTCAGACGGTTGCCACGCAAACACGTCGACATTCGCCCGCAGGAAAGCAACGAGCGCGTTTCCTATTTGGGGTCGAGAGTGGCACTGATGGTGAAGGTACCACCAGTGCCGTCCTCCTTGGCGGACACCTTTTTCGTCTCTGGCGGAGCTGCCATCGTCTTCTTACACTTGCCGGTGGAGCTCGATGGTGCGTCCTCGACGGCAGCGCAGCACTCCGAAGAGGTGCGCTTGCCGGAGTGGGCATCAGAACTCTTGGCGGACTTGGTCTTCTTCCCCCCGGGAGCTTCATCGGCAAGTGACTCGTGCTCTGATGCGGCTGCTGCTTCCCAGTAGATCTCGTCGGCACAGATAAGAGCATCTTTCTTGTCGCCAGGGACAGAGATGACGCTTATCGGGCCTGGCATCTTCAGCATGTTATATGCGTAGTGAGAGGCTGCCATGAACTTGGCGAGTGCTGGACGGCCCAGTATCCCATTGTAAGGCAATGGAGTGTCGGCAACGTCAAATGTGACCCTCTCAGTCCTGAAGTTCAGCTCGCTGCCAAATGTTACCGGCAGCGTGACTTTTCCCTTCGGCTTGCTCCTTCCCGGATTGATTCCTTGGAATGTGCCGGTTTCTTCGAGCTCGCTGTCGGGGATTTGGAGTTTCTGGAGTACAGTGGAGGAGATCAGGTTCAAGCCGGCCCCGCCGTCAACTAACATCTTAGTGACCTTGAGGTTGCGAATAGTTGGTGAAACCAACATCGGCAAGCACCCGACCGCAGTTGTGCGATCAGGGTGGTCCTCAATGTCAAATATGATAGGCGTGCTGGACCATTTCAGAAGCTTGCGTGACTCGACAGGTGGCTCCGCTGCATTGACTTCCCGCACCCACTGCTTGAGCTGGCAGTGTGAAGTGTGCAAAGAAGCACCGCCGTCAACGCACAAGACCTCTGTGGCTTTCTGAAACTCCTGCTCACTGGTCTCAACATCATCCATGTCTTCGTCGTCGTCGTCTTCATCGTTGTCGCGGCCGCGGGGAGGTCTGTCTCCTTGCCGCTGCTTGGCCTTGCCGCAGCGTCCTCCCCGGCCGGCGCGCTTCTTGCCGGATTCTCCAGCACCTCCTTGGGCCCTCTCCTTGTCTCGCCACTCGTACTCAGCCTTTTGCTGCTGGACAAGCTGCTCGACCTTCTTGCAGCTCTGGAGGTCATGGCCCTTGGTGCGGTGAATCTTGCAGTATTGCTTGTCGGAGCCGTCCTGCTTGTCGGCGACTGCCACAGCCTGGCAGTAGGCGCACGCGGCAATCTCCTTGCCGGAACTAGCAACTTTGGCCTTCTTGGCGCCACCTTCGTTGCCGGACTGCTCAATGACTAGCACCTCTTTGCCTTTCTTCTTCCTGTTCTGCCGCCGGTTTTTCTTCGCTGGGGCGGCATCCTCACTGTCAGATCCTTCTGCTCCGGTCTTCTCTCCGGGGAGTTTCCTCCCTTCCTCAGCACGTTCACACTTGTCGGCCAGGGCATACAGCTCACTGACGTCTCTGATCCTGCGCATCGCCATCTCCTCCCGCATCCTGCGGTTACGCATGTTCTGATGGAACGTGCTGATGACCGCGGCGGGGTGGACGTCTGGGATGTTATACTGTACACGGCTGAACCTTTGAATGTACTTGCGCAGGGGTTCTCCTTCCCTCTGGGCGAGCAGATGAAGGTCACTCTCTTGGCCAGGAGGTTTGTGGCCGCCTGTAAAGGCGCCGACAAACTGATGGCATAGATCAGCCCAGGAAGATATGGAGTTGTCCCGCAAGTGCATGAGCCAGGACCTGACGTTGGGCTTGAGCACCAGCGGGAAGTAGTTGGCAAGGATCTTGTCGTCCCGCCCCCCGGCAGCCTGCACCGCGATGGTGTAGATGCTGAGGAACTCCGATGGATGCGTCTTGCCGTCGTACTTCTCTGGTACATCTGGTTTGAAATTCTTCGTGCTGGGCCACTGGACTTGCCGCAGCTCACGAGTGAACGCAGGGCAACCTACCGCGTACGGCAAGTCGCCCGGTTCCCCTGGCGCATGCATGTCAATAGAGGGCCCAACGCGCTGGTCTGATTGACGTCGCGCTTCCCTTCGACGCTCGATGCGAGTACGAGCGTCTTCTTGTTGTCGTTCTTGAAGAACTTGGCGCTGATCGCGACGAGCTCGCGGATCTGACGACGCGGTGGAGTCGCTGTCGAGGTGGACCTGGTGAGTCGGCGATCTCGGCCTTCGGGGAGGAGAGTGTACAGTAGTAGCACCCCCACCAGTCTTGTCGTCTCCGACTCGCGCCTGGCTGGCTTGCCGCGGCTGCGACGTGCTCGGTTGCCGTGGAGTGTCGCCGTTGGCGAAGCCGATGGGACTCTGGATGGTTGCCCTCCAATCGTCGATCTTGTCCGCCGCTGGAGGGTAGTCTAGCAGCAGCTGAGCTCGCGCCAAAGCTTCTGCTGCAGTGGCGGGCGGTGGTGGCGAACGGTGCGAGGAGCGGGATATGCTCGGACTTCTAACCACGTTAGAAGGAGCAATATCCTGTCCAGGCGACCGTGCCTCGCTCGTGCCAGCATGTTGGCGTGCATGGTGGTCCTGAGTGCTCTGGGATCCACCAGCCTGATCTTGGTCTAGCAAACGCATGGTACCATGAGTACCATGACGCTGCCGGTCCCGCGCCTCCTGAGACAGGCGCGGTGCATGTACGGATGCCGAGGTCTTGGAGTGCGCCCGGTCGTTGTGGGAGCCGGCTACGCCGCCGATGGGCAGCGCAGCTTCGCCCTTGGATCTGGCAGCACCGTGAGCTCCCTCGTCTACGCCCGTTCTTCCGCCGGCGCCCTCCCCATCAGCCGTTTGTCCCGGCGGTGGTGGGTAAGGCGCGGACGGAGCAGCCGCCTCCGAAACCTTCTTCTTCGGCGGCATGTTGATGAAGATGATGAAGATCTAGCTCGCGAGAACGCCGGATATGGTTCACACAACCTCGACGCCCCCTACCTGGCGCGTGAAAGATGCCGGGGTACTGATCCACGGGCACCTATGGGATAGGCGGACCGGGTCCCTTTCGGTTTGGCGGGGGCGGAGATTGTGCAAAGAGTGGATCGAGGCGATGCACGTGAGCGATTTACCCAGGTTCGGGCCGCACGGATGCGTAAAACCCTACTCCTGCATTGTGGTTTGTATTGATTTCTTGCTCGGGAGCGCGGAGTGCTACAGTACACTTCAGCAGCTAGCAAGACCGAGCGTGAGAGTTCGAACTGGCTAACCCCCCTCTACGTTGCACACGGGCCTCCTTTTATATGCTCAAGGGGTTACCGACAGGTGGCAACGGAGGTAAAGGGCAAAAATGGAAAGGTGCTGTGGTAGGCACAGCTACCTGCTACAGTGTATCATACCTAACCCTGACGGCAGGGGACAAGGGCCTTAAATGCCCGTCTGTGTCGCCTAAACAGTGCGAAAAGGGACCGCCAGGGACGCCACCGTTCGCCACGATGGCGCTCTTATCAGCGCCGCTTGCCACCGCACACCGCTGGCTGCACAGCCTCCCGCCACGTACGCCTGGAAGGGCCCCAGAGCGACACGTTGGTGGATGTGCTAGAGCGCGGGCCCAGGGAGGTGGCTTGCCGCAGCAAGCGTCTTGCCGCTGTCGTTATCTTGTCGCGTCCGGGAGCTGGTCGCTCACCGGGCCTTGCCGGGGCTCGTGATGCGCCGCGGCAAGTTCCTTGCAATGCCTTGGGTGGTCTTGCCGGCAAGCTCCTCTTGCCGGGGTCTTGGGATGCTTTTGTTAGCCTTCCCGGCAAGCTCCTCTTGCCGGGGTCTTGTCTTCTTGGCTTGGACACTTTGTTCTTGAATGGCTCCAAAGGAACCACGGAGGACCTTGGCGGTCACCCGGCAAGCCTTGCCGCGGGATGCTGCGACTGCCCGTGCACAAGTTCCGGATACTAGGGTACCCCTACTCTAGTACACCGACAATGAATACTCAAACCTCCTCACAAATGAACTTGTGAGATCATGATACTGGGGGAATTTGTTAGCCTCAAAATCCTCAAGACCGGCATTGCGCAAATATACTTTGAATTCTTCTTTAATTCCTGCACGGTCCATAAAATTTTCCGACGGCCATTCGCAGGGTCGTACTGGAGCGTCTCTTGGTGGATCCTCGTCTGCATCGCGCATAGCAATCCTGGGTCCTTGCTTCCTAGAGGAACCATCTTGGAACATCTTCCTAAACATATTGTTTTTCTTTGAAAAATTCTGAAATTTTTAGTAACTTCAAAATAAAAGTAAACCAACTTCAATAAAACTGATAGCAACTACTCCTACAAGTGCCTAGAGCCTATATCAAGCATTAGAACTACTTAGAACCATATAAATTTGACATGCAATCTCAAGAACATGGTCACCTATGCAGCACAAATCTGCAAAGAATAAAGCACTAGAACAAAAACTAATTGGACCAATGGAGGAGTCACATACCAAGGAACAATCTCCCCAAGCAGTTTTGCGAGAGGTGCTTTGAGCAAGGAGATCAAAAATCGCAGCAAAAGTGGCTGGAACTCGTGCTTGAGTTGGTTTTTCGGGTTTGTGTGACATATAGGAAGAAGATGGGTGCTGGGATAAGTGGAGGAGGGCCACCGTGGGCCCACGAGGCAGGGGGCGCGCCCTATAGGGGGGGGCGCCCACCACCTTCGTGGCCAGGTGGCAGCTCCTCCCGCGGTAATTTTTGCACAGTAAATCCTCAAATATTCCCGAAAAAATCATATTAAATTGGCATGTCATTCTGAGGACTTTTATTTTCGGGATATTTTTATATTGCACGGATAACTCAGGAAACAGACAGAAAAATACTATTTTTACTTTATTTAATATAAATAACAGAAAGTAAAAGTGGGGTACAGAAGTTTGTGCTTCTAGTTTCATCCATCTCATGCTCATCAAAAAGAATCCACTAACAAGGTTGATCAAGTCTTGTTAATAAACTCGTTCCGATAATCATGAAACCGGAGAAATTTCGAATAACACTAAGTTACCTCAACGGGGATATGCACATGCCCAATAATAAGAATATCATATTTCTTGACAGTAGGAAGAGGGAATTCAAAACCTCCAAATATAATCGATGGAATTTTTCCAATAGAGTTGATACTATGAATTTGAGGTTGTTTCCTCGGTAAGTGTACCGTATGCTCATTACCATTAACATGAAAAGTGACATTGCCTTTGTTGCAATCAATAACAGCCCCTACAGTATTAAGAAAAGGTCTTCCAAGAATAATAGACATACTATCATCCTCGGGAATATCAAGAATAACAAAGTCCGTTAAAATAGTAACGTTTGCAACCACAATAGGCACATCCTCACAGATACCGACAGGTATAGCACTTGATTTATCAGCCATTTGCAAAGATATTTTAGTAGGTGTCAGCTTATTCAAGTCAAGTCTATGATATAAAGAGAGAGGCATAACACTAACAGCGGCTCCAAGATCACATAAAGCAGTTTTAATATAGTTTCTTTTAATGGAGCAAGGTATAGTAGGTACTCCGGGGTCTCCAAGTTTCTTTGGTATTCCACCCTTAAAAGTATAATTAGCAAGCATGGTGGAAATTTCAGCTTCCGGTATCTTTCTTTTATTAGTAATGATATCCTTCATATATTTAGCATAAGGATTTGTTTTAAGCACATTCAGTTAATCTCATACGCAAAAAGATAGGCCTAATCATTTCAGCAAATCGCTCAAAATCCTCGTCATCCTTTTTCTTGGATGGTTTAGGAAAGGCATGGGTTTCTGAACCCAAGGTTCCCTTTCTTTACCATGTTTCCTAGCAACAAAGTCTCTTTTATCATAACGTTGATTCTTTGATTGTGGGTTATCAAGATCAACACAGGTTCAATTTCTACATCATTATCATTACTAGGTTGAGCATCATCATGAACATCATCATTAATATTTTTACTAGGTTCATGTTCATTACCAGATTGTGTTTCAGCATCAGACATAGAAATATCATTTGGATTATCAGGTGGTTCAGCAATAGGTTCACTAGAAGTTTGCACAGTTCTATCATTTTTCTTCTTCTTCTTTTTAGAAGAACTAGGAACATCAATATTATTTCTTTGAGAATCTTGCTCGATTCTCTTAGGGTGGCCTTCAGGATACAAAGGTTCCTGAGTCATTCTACCAGTTCTAGTAGCCACTCTAACAGCATAATCATTTTTCTTACTATTCATTTCATTAAGCACTTCTTTTTGAGCCTTAAGTACTTGTTCTACTTGAGTGGTAACCATAGAAGCATGTTTGCTAACAAGTTTAAGTTCACCTTTAATATTAGCCATATAATCACCCAAGCGTCTAATCATATAAGCATTTTCTTTTAATTGTCTACCAAAATAAGCATTGAAGTCGTCTTGCTTAAACATAAAGTTATCAAACTCATCCAAGCACTGACTAGCAATTTTAGTAGGAAGGGAACTTCAGCTTTATCATATCTATAGAGAGAATTTACCTTTACTACCTGTGTCGGGATATCGGGATCAGGAGGTTCTTCAGTAAATAAAGAATTGAGATCATATGTTTCTTCAACAGGCGGTGAATTAAGACCATGTATTTCTTCAATAGGAGGTAAATTCTTAACGTCTTCAGCTTCAATACCTTTTTCTTTCATAGATTTCTTTGCCTCTTGCATATCTTCGGGACTGAGAAATAGAACACCTCTCTTCTTCGGAGTTGGTTTAGGAATAGGTTCAGTAATTGGAGCGGGAGTTGGCTCAGGAGCTGCCCAATTATTTTCATTTGTCAACATATTATTCAATAGAATTTCAGCTTCATCCGGTGTTCTTTCCCTGAAAAGAGAACCAGCACAACTATCCAGGTAATCTCTGGAAGCATTGGTTAGTCCATTATAAAAGATATCAAGTATTTCAGGTTTCTTAAGAGGATGATCAGGCAAAGCATTAAGTAACTTGAGAAGCCTCCCCCAAGCTTGTGGGAGACTTTCTTCTTTAATTTGCACAAAGTTGTATATTTCCCTCAAAGCAGCTTGTTTCTTATGAGCAGGGAAATATTTAGGAGAGAAGTAATAAATCATATCCTGGGGACTACGCACACAACCAGGATAAAGAGAATTAAACCATATCTTAGCATCACCCTTTAATGAGAGCGGAACTATTTTGAGTATATAGAAGTAACGCGATCTCTCATCATTAGTGAATAGGTCAGCTATATCATTTAACTTAGTAAGATGTGCCACAACAGTTTCAGATTCATAGCCATAAAACGGATTAGATTCAACCAAAGTAATTATATCAGGATCAACAGAGAATTCATAATCTTTATCAGGAACACATATAGGTGAAGTGTCAAAAGCAGGATCGGGTCTCATTTTATCTCTAAGTGATTCTTTGTTCCATTTAATTAATAACCTCTTAAGCTCATATCTATCTTTGCAAGCAAAAATAGCGGCAGAAGATTCCATATCAAAAAGATAACCCTCAAGAATAACAGGCATATTTTCATCATCACTATCATCATCGTATTCAGATTCAATAATTTCTTTTTCTCTAGCCCTAGCAATTTGTTCACCAAGAAATTCACTAAGGGGCACAGTAGTATTAGGCATAGAAGCAGTTTCATCATAAGTATCATGCATAGCAGAAGTGGCATCATCAATAACATGCGACATATCGGAACAAATAGCAGAAGCAGATGTAGGTGTCGCAAACTTACTCATAACAGAAGGTGAATCAAGTGCAGAGCTAGATGGCAGTTCCTTACCCCCCCCCCCTTGTAGTTGAGGGATGGATCTTGGTTTTTGGATCTCTCAAGTTCTTCATAGTGTCCAGCAGATATAAATCCCAAGTGACTCAAAGAATAGAGCTATGGTCCCCGGCAACGGCGCCAGAAGTTAGTCTTGATAACCCACAAGTATAGGAGATCGCAATAGCTTTCGAGGGTAGAGTATTCAACCCAAATTTATTGATTCGACACAAGGGGAGCCAAAGAATATTCTCAAGTATTAGCAGCTGAGTTGTCAATTCAACCACACCTGGAAACTTAGTATCTGCAGCAAAGTGTTTAGTAGCACAGTAATATGATAGTGGTGGTAGTAGCAACAAAAGTAAAGACAGCAAAAGTAATATTTTTGGTATTTTGTAGTGATTGTAACAGTAGCAGCGGGAAAGTAAATAAGCGAGAATCAGTATATGGAAAACTTGTAGGCACCGGATCAGTGATGGATAATTATGCCGGATGCGGTTCATTATGTAACAGTCATAACATAGGGTGACACAGAACTAGCTCCAATTCATCAATGTAATGTAGGCATGTATTCCGTATATAGTCATACGTGCTTATGGAAAATAACTTGCATGAAATATTTTGTCCTACCCTCCCGTGGCAGCGGGGTCCTATTGGAAACTAAGGGATATTAAGGCCTCCTTTTAATAGAGAACCGGAACAAAGCATTAGCACATAGTGAATACATGAACTCCTCAAACTATGGTCATCACCGGGAGTGGTCCCGATTATTGTCACTTCGGGGTTGCCGGATCATAACACATAGTAGTTGACTATAGACTTGCAAGATAGGATCAAGAATTCACATATATTCATGAAAACATAATAGGTTCAGATCTGAAATCATGGCACTCGGGCCCTAGTGACAAGCATTAAGCATAGCAAAGTCATAGCAACATCAATCTCAGAACATAATGGATACTAGGGATCAAACCCTAACAAAACTAACTCGATTACATGATAAATCTCATCCAACCCATCACCGTCCAGCAAGCCTACGATGCAATTACACACGCACGGCGGTGAGCATCATGAAATTGGTGATGGAGGATGGTTGATGATGACGACGGCGACGAATCCCCATCTTCGGAGCCCCAAACCGACTCCAGATCAGCCCTCCCGAGAGGTTTTAGGGCTTGGCGGCGGCTCTGTATCGTAAAACACGATGATTTCTTCTCTCTGTTTTTTTTCTCATCGAAACTCAATATATGGAGTTGGAGTTGGAGTCGGAGACGCAACAGGGGGCCCACGAGGTAGGGGGGAGCCTTGGAACATCTTTTGCAAGGATTTTTTTTATTATTTCCAAAAAGATGTTCCGTGAAGTTTCAGGTCATTCCGAGAAATTTTGTTTCTGCACATAAATAACAAATGGTAATTCTGCTGAAAACGGCGTCAGTCCGGGTTAGTTCCATTCTAATCATGCAAGTTAGAGTCCAGAACAAGGGCAAAAATGTTTGGAAAAGTAGATACAACGGAGAAGTATCAACGTCTCCTTCTGAGCGATGAAAGCAAACACATCATCCGGGATACTTTGATAGATAGTCGTCAACGCCTTTTGATCCATCGTGTCGCCCACCTTGCCGGTAGCGGCGGGCTCCGCAGCATCCCAAACTCCTTGTATATGCATGAACGACTTCATCTTGATCGCCCAAAGCGAGTAGTTGATCTTCGTCAACATCGGCTATGTGACAAACACGCTTCCTCCTTTTTCCGCCATGATCTTGAGCGTCGCTCCACGCAGATGCATCACCCACTTGACGATGTAGAACTTGGCTCTGATACCAATTGTTTGCGCAACCTCGACCTTCATGACGTAGTCCGCTAATGAGTTCTTCCAGCGGGTACGCACACGTACAATGCTTTGGCCAAACCAAGCTACTGGATTGATGTTTGGAGTTCACGTTGGGGAGGTAGCTTGCTAAACTAGCAATTGGATACCTTGGACGGCGCACAGAAAACTCACGCACACGAGATTGTATTCTTTCCCCCCTCTGCCGTAGCTTCCCTGGGGCTTTTCTGCTTTATTTATATCACATGATTACATAGACTCCAACACAAATACGAGCTAGTACTTGCCGACCTTGGGCTATCTAACTGTCTAACACAATGACTCATCTAACTTGAGACATACGTTTGGAATACCTAACAGTCTCCGGCATGCTTAGGGAGAAATCTAATGATCTGAGTAATTGATGTGGTGTGGATGGAAACTTAAAGGGGAGAACAAGCTCTAATGAAGATAGAAGTTTACATGGGAGAGTCACTCCAGTTGTTACTCCTGCATTTAGGCAGAGAAGATGAATAGGATCCAGTTATGGAAATCAAGGGACGGGGGAGTATGTCCTAGATGGGCGAGGGAGTTAATTCAAGAGATGATTTGGTCAGTATTTGTATAGACGATGTGGGAAATTTGGTTAGGGAATGTAGCAACTCCTCCTTCATCGTCAAGTGATAGTGGCAGAAAATGATGGCGATGCAACAGAATTGCTGAGGTGGCACGTGTGATCACGTGGCTGCTCTGCATGTTGAGATAAATCCTACAATGAAGATGAATTTCTAGGTATAATAGATACTCCCAAAAACGTCTTACATTATGGGACAGAGGGAGTACATATTAACACCCTCCTCTCAATGATCATATTTGTCCGAGGCCTCATTTCTGTCGGCAGCCTCATCTTCATCAGCGGCTTCATCGTTAGCAACCACTTTGTCCTTATTAGGTCATTTGGTTATGCACAGACCCAAAGGACATGGTCCCAGTGTAGGGACGTTCGTAAGTAGCGGCGGGGGTGTTCGCTGTGGGGAGTGTGTCCCCAAAAGGATTTGCGTCTTAGGCCAACTGATGGGCCAAGCCAAGCAATCTATGAGCAATCTATGAGATTGTTCACGAGGGTCCACATCTTCTAAACCGTTAAACAATATACACACTTTCAGCCTAGCCAGGTCGGTTGACAACGCAATATCATGCATCAGTTTCTGTTTGGCGAGATGACAATACTTGCTGCCACCTCCTTCAATTGGCCATTTGCCATGGGTTCGAGAGTTACGGGGCATTCTCCTACGAAACATGTATGCCTTATTTTTTAAAAAAAGGATGATAACCCTGGCCTATGCATCAATAAGACGCATACAACCATTTTATTAAAATGAAATAAAGTACAATCAAGTCTACAGTTTAGTACAACTCATAAAAGGAGCAATAAACCAGCCACAAAACTGAAAAAGAGCAACCCACAATCGGCAAATCATAGGACTCAGTGACTAAACACCTGTCCTATTAGTGGAGTGCCATCCAAACCGGTTGAAAATATCCCGTGCTAGCGTCTCCCACCAGTTGCATCCGGTAACCAAAAACTCCCTGCAGTCCGTATGAGTGAGTAACGACCACGTACGAACCCAAGTAGTAGCTCTGAAGATGACCTGCAAAAAGTTAATGAAGTTTTATCTATTAAAGATCATATCATTTCTGCAGTTCCATATAGCCCAGAGTAATGCACATATTCCTATCTGAATACATCCCGCAATAATTGGCTCCACACCAGTTAGCCATGTCCCAAACAACATTGCAATGCTAGTGGGAGGGTTAATATTAAAGCCTATATGAATCGAGCGCCATAGGATCTTGGCTAGGGGGCACTCAAGGAGGAGATGTTGTATTGTCTCATCCTGGGCACAAAAACAACATGGAGGGCTGCCGACCCATCTTCGCTTCAAAAGATTATCCTTAGTGAGAATCACTTCCTTGTGTACAAACCACATGAAAATCTTTATTCTCGGCGGCACTTTAATTTTCCATATATGGTTTGATCTTGAGATTGGGCCAGAGTTAATTAAATCCATGTACATAGATTTAACCGTAAACACACCCTTCTTAGTTAACTTCCATTGAAATACGTCTGGCTGGTCGAAAAGTTGAACATCCATCAACCTTCGCACCAGATTCAACTAGGAGGTCTAGCGTTACCCCACAAGGGACCTACTGAATTGAATATTCAACGGAGACGACTATAATACTGTAGCAATATAAGCCTTCTTACGTTGCACAATATTATATAACGTGGGATACTGAAGTGCTAGACGCACATCTCCTATCCAAGTATCATCCCAGAATCTGGTAGTTCTACCGTCTCCAATGATGCGGCTTGAAACTGCGTCCGTATTTCCCTAAAGAGGAAGGGATGATGTAGTACAACTATGGTAGGTATTTTCCTCTGTTATGAAACCAAGGTATCAATCCACACTACAAGAAATATGTCAACTTATGACCTTCTGTCAGTGACCCTCGAAGAATTGGTCATAAATTTATGACCATTTTAGACCAATTGGTGAAAAGCTGTTCAAGGGGCTCCAAACCCTAAACCATTGCGACCATTTTGGTCAGAAAGGTAGTAATTTCCTTACACGAAATGGTCACAAAGCAAACAGTGCTAGTCCGCTGCCTTATTTCTAGTTGTTAATGACCAATATAGATGGTCATAGCCTTGTAGATTGTGGTGGGTTGTGATGACTAGGCGCCATCTCATCAGTTTTGCCTATGTGTCATGTCCATGTGGCAGTTTTTGCCCTAGGTTGTGAAGCAACCTATATTTCTATCATTCCCAAAATTCCCAAAAGAATCTCATAAATTCTTTGGGGCATATCTTCATCAAATATGTAAAAATCCTTCCTTGCCTAGTTCAAAACTAATTCAACAATATTCATTTTCATTTTCTGTTCACGACAACACTTTATGAAGGAAGTGCTATTTATATATTCTTGATTGCCCTTGGAAATTTTGGGCACTCTTTCCTATCCAAATCATTACCACATGACAAAATTCAGCTCCACTTGCCTAGCAAATCTTCCTTGGCAAATTTCCAAAGTTTTTGTCCACCTAGAAGCATTGTGAAGGAAGTACCTTTTTTATATATCGAAATGACATGAAATTTATACAGTTCCTTCATATGCCCAAATTATCACCCTCCTCCAAATTGCAGCTCAGTCAAATCATCTATGTGAGCCCAGGTTCAATTTATATTTTATGGCCAAATTGGCACGTTGCAAAGCAAGTGTTATCTAGACCCCTCCTATTACCCTCAAACTTTTCGGGCACTCTTCCATACCCAAATCATTGCCACATGATAATATTCAGCTCAATTTTCCTAGTAAATCTTTCTCAGGAAATTTTCAAAGTTTCTACCTCGAGAGAAGCTTTGTGAAGTAAGTACTAGCTAGGCCTACCCAAATGATCTGAAAATTTACCAGCGCATGACCATACTTATGTAACTTACCTACACCAATTTTTAGCTCATTTCATTCATCCAATCTCTCTCACTAGTTTTCCCAAGTTTCTGTCCATAGAAGAGAATTGTGAAGGAAGTACCACTTTGGCATTTCCAAATAGTATCCATTTTCTACAGTGGTTTCCTATGCCCAAATAACCATCCTCCACCTAATGCCAGCTCAATCCGTTCATTATTTTGAGCCGAGCTTCAACATTCGTAGTTATGTCCAGTGTGGTAGTTCGCAAAGCAAGTACCACCTAGGCTCCTCCTTTTGAGCTGAAAATTTGTGAAGACGGTCTTCTTAGTAACTGATCATCCTCAGCCAAAACTCACGCCCATTAGCCATGTACATTTCCCGTACCACTAATCAAACACTTGGCTGTTAATTCATGTTTGAGCATCGATCGGTCTCCTCGTGAGAATCTTATGTTGTAATTTTCTTCCTAGCACCAACCTGGGGAGTGCCCAACCCACTAGACATGCCTAGGCCGCCCAGAACGCATGGCAACACCACGGTCACGCAGTGACCACGTGGCAGGCATGCGAGTTTACGCGCTCTAGAGTTGGGGCCCTCGGCCACTGCCCAAACCTTTACGTATCGCCACCAAACCATGTATTTATGATTAAATAGGTCCTGTAACTAGAAATGATTTTTGTAAAAAATAAATAGCAAACTATGAGGCAACTGCAGTTCAAATTTGACCCGCTTCCTACTGAATCGGTGGAAATTTGTCTTTTTCATGAGAGGTGGATCAAAAAAATTTACACCCAACCATTTTGTCAATTGTGCATTAAATATGGCCTAGTATTTTATAAAAATGATTTGGTCCAATTTTGCAACAATTATTTGGTAGTTCCTTCACAAAAAAACCTCCTTTTGGGCACTCGAAAAATGGAAAATGGTTTTTTCGTCCAACGAAAATGAAAACTTCCTTAGGCAACATTGTTTGCCATTCCAATATGCACCCTTGTGCACAATATGAGATCATTTTAACAAACTATGCCATGAATGTGGCCATAAGATTGATCATTTGGCTTGAAAGCCATTGACCTTCACACATGATAGCTCATTTCTGAGAACACTTCTTTAAAATAATTATCGTATTACAAGTTTATTATTTTTCCCGGAAACTTAATCACATATAATGAGACAATGCGAAGGTTTTCCAATTTTTTGATTTATTTTAATTTTTTATGCCCGTTTCAAAATGTGGTCAAAACGGCGGGCTTGACTGTTCCTAGGTAGCGGTTGAATCTTGGAATTTTTTTGGTGTTTCTCTGATTAAATAGATACTTATGTACCTATAAATGATTTTTGGAAAAAATAAAGAGCAAACTATGAGGCAACTACAGTTCAAATTTGACCCGCTTCCTACTGAATCGACGGGAATTTGTCTTTTTCACCAGAGGTGGATAAAAACTGTTTACACCCAACCATTTGGTCAATTGTGCATTAAATATGGCCTAGTATTTTAGAAAAATGATTTGGTCCAATTTTGCAACAATTATTTGGTAGGTCCTTCACAAGAAACCTCCTTTTGGGCACTAAAAAATGGAAAATGGTTTTTTCGTCCAAAGAAAATGAAAACTTCCTTATGCAACATTGTTTTCCATTCCAATATGCACCCTTGTGCACAATATGAGATCATTTGAACAAACTATGCCATGGATGTGGCCATAAGATTGATCATTTGGCTTGAAAGACATTGATCTCCACACATGATAGCTCGTTTCTGAGAACACTTTTTTAAAATAATTGGCGTATTACAAGTTTATTATTTTTCCTGGGAACTTGGTCACATATAATGACACAATGCGAAGGTTTCCCAATTTTTTGATTTTTTTTGAAATTTTTATGCCCGTTTCATAATGCGGTCAAAACGGCGGGAATGACCGTTCCTAGCTAGTGGTTGAATCTTGGAATTTTTTTTGGTGTTTCTCTGATTAAATAGATACTTATGTACCTAGAAATGATTTTTGGAAAAAATAAAGAGCAAACTACGAGGCAGCTACAGTTCAAATTTGACTCGCTTCCTACTGAATCGACGGGAATTTGTCTTTTTCACTAGAGGTGGATAAAAACTGTTAACACGCAACCATTTGGTCAATTGTGCATTAAATATGGCCTAGTATTTTAGAAAAATGATTTGGTCCAATTTTGCAACAATTATTTGGTAGGTCCTTCACAAAAAACCTCCTTTTGGGCACTAGAAAATGGAAAATGGTTTTTTCGTCAAAAAGAAAATGAAAACTTCCTTATGCAACATTGTTTTCCATTCCAATATGCACCCTTGTGCACAATATGAGATCATTTGAACAAACTATGCCATGGATGTGGCCATAAGATTGATCATTTGGCTTGAAAGCCATTGATCTCCACACGTGATAGCTCGTTTCTGAGAACACTTTTTAAAAATAATTGCCGTATTACAAGTTTGTTATTTTTCCTAGGAACTTGGCCACATATAATGACACAATGCGAAGGTTTCCCAATTTTTTGATTTTTTTGAATTTTTTATGCCCGTTTCAAAATGCGGCCAAAACGGCGGGAATGACCGTTCCTAGCTAGTGGTTGAATCTTGGAATTTTTTTGGTGTTTCTATGATTAAATAGATACTTATGTACCTAGAAATGATTTTTGGAAAAAATAAAGAGCAAAGTATGAGGTAGGTGCAGTTCAAATTTGATCCGTTTTCAGCTGGATCGGCGGAAATTTGTCTTTTTCATGAGAGGTGAATCAAAAACTTTTCAGACCCAACAATTTGGTCAATTATGCATTAAATATGTCCTAAGTTTTTATAAAATTGATTTGGTCCAATTTTACAACATATCTATTGTAGGTCCTTCATAAAAAAACTCATTTTGAGCATTTGCAAAATGAAAAATGAATATTTAGTCAACTACGACCAATTTTTTAGTTAACTACGACCAATTTAGTTGGTCATGACATCATACACGTGTACTGCATTTTGATTGGTCCGTGGACGTTTCACGCGGATCATGAATGGAACACCGTTGGATGCTCGTGGATCCAACGGCAGTCCTCACCCCAAGCCCACCTAAGCCAAAACCCTAACTCTCCTGAGTCCTCCTGGACTTTTTCTGTCCACCCCCCGCCCGCCTCCTTTCTTTCTCCCCTCGCTCTCTTCTCCTTCGTATCTCCCCTCCCCTGCGCCGCACGCCCGCGCCCTCACCTCCTCCAAGATCGCCGGAGTCCCCCAGCCCCTCCTCTACCCCACCACCGCTGGCGCCCCCACCTTCTCCTTCTTTCCCAAGCGTCCAAAACCCTAGCCCGCGGCGCAGCCATGGCGACCGAGCTCTGGATCCGCGGGCTGGAGGTGCAGCACCGGATGCGCCGTCGACGACGTCCACGCGATCCTCCCTCCCCTCCCTGCGTCGTCCGCCTCCTCCCTCCCTTCCCCTACGCTGCCTCCCTCCGCCCTCACGATCCGATTCAAATCCATCCTCGCGGGGGAGATCTGATCGATCTGGTCCAGGGCGCCGCCATCATGCACCACCACCACCAGCTGGACCAGTGGCTCGTCGGCGGCGTGGGCGAGGTGCTGTGCCCGACCAAGTCCGACCCTGCTCCCCCGTCAAGCCGGCAGCAGCTTGGGCGTGGTGTTGTGCCCGACCATGTCCGCCACCTGCTCCCCCGTCAAGCCGGCGGTGGAGTCCATGCGGCGCGCACACTCCGGCTCCTTTCATGCCTCAAATTCTTCATACTGGCTCGGCCACCTCTGATTCTCCCAGTTTGCTGCCTTGCCTTGCAGATGTGGCAGCGCAAGGGCGAGGTCGGTGTCTTCTCCAGGCGCGACTCCCAGTAGCCGGCGTGGTGGACGCTGCTCACGGTCGACCTGCACCACCTCCTAACTCTCCAGCCCGCCGTCTGCTGCTCCCACGCCGTCTAAGCGAATTGTGAGTACTTTTTTCTGCTGGATCAGTTCAGTCGATCCATGTCCAATTGTCGATGGCGAAGAAGGAAAACCCATAGAGAATCTGTTTTGTAAGTAATGGGAATTGGGACCTATCAACTGAGTTATGATTTTGTCCCGTCCAAACATGGAGATTAGTGACTGTGTAGTTGCAGAAACGACCCAAAGTCTGACAGTACGAATGTGTGGTTCAGAATTCATATACCAGCATAAGCTTTCACTTCTTCTTTGTTGTCCCTGCAGAAATGGCCCTGCTAGTGTAAAGATTAACATGCAGGCTCGATCCACATGAGAATCCCTTTAAGCTTGAGTGCCTAGCTGTAGATTCCGGCAATGGAGTCCAGCATCATGCTGGTGATAAGCTGGTTTATTGTCTCTGTTGGATGGACATCATTATCTTGTTCATGCAAATACTTGCTAGGTTTTACATGTTCATGCAAATCCGATGTGAAACTGGTCATCTTGTTCATGCAAATCCAGACTTGGTAAATGTGTTAGGCTCGTCCATCAATGTCGGTAAATGTGTTGTGGTCTGTGCATGTCTATAGATTTTTTTAATTCTGTTGGCTGTTGCAACACCTGTCCTGGTACTTGTGATGAAACAAACAATTAACTTGCTAACCTCTTACAGTGTTCAATCATATTTTCATTCTTAAATTTCAGTGTTCAATTTCAGATTATACAAACTGGAAGTATCTGTTCTTTTTCTTTTTGAAGTAGGGAGGTTCTTGATAGCAGTGTGGTAAGCAAAACATTAACTTTGTGATGCTTCCAGTAGACCACTAGCATGCATGTTTTGGGTAATCAATTTAGCTGCTCTGCTGTGTAAATTGAAAGTGAAGAAACCTGATAAGTTAAACCCAGGTGCATGATTGTATACCTAATCTGATATGCTTTTAAACTGTACCTGGGTACTAAACCCAAGTTAAGTATACCCGAGTATTCTCACGCGTGCGCATAATATGCTGGATAGATAGCTCATGGTTTGTTCCTGTACCGTTCTTGCTAAATGGGTAGCTCATGGTTCCGTGTAGCAGAATATGTTTAAATTTTCTGGGGTACCCTGTTTTACTCTGAATAAGCAACAAAAGTGCTCAACATCCATCCTGCATAACCCTGAACATTTATGGTCTCTGTTGATATGTCTTGCTGTGTACGTATAGTGCCTGTACATGCATGGTTGTGTTTTGTAGGTGTAGGGTAACTTTTACTGCACAAGTTAACTTGAGACTGGTTAAATTTTTTTGAAAGATGTGATGTCTTGCAGTGTCTGCGACAAGAGGGGAGGACTGCTTTGCAATCTCAACGTACCCTGTTCATCAGAGATAACATCTCCGTGGGCGCCTCCGTGCGCTCTTTGGGCAGCTCGGAGCCATGCTGTCAGAGCTCTTCACCAACTGGACCATCTACACCAACAAGGTGGGTGCATCTCCAACCAATTCTGCAGCGGTAGCAGCACCAGCAGTACTTCGTTTTGAAAATCCGCCGAGTTTCTGACACTGTCAACATGGCTGGAATGCGTGTAGGCGGCGGTGCTGGTGACGCTGCTGTTCGTGATCGCCGTCAACCTGGCGATCGGCATCATGCCGCACATGATGCGCCCGACGCCATGGAGTACCTCACGGCGTGCTCGCCTCCCCCAGCATCCCGATCTCAACGAGCCTAGCGGCCGCCGTCCTTGTCCTGCTCGAGGAGCAGGAGGAGGAGGGACGCATCTAGCCAGCCACAAAGGGCCTGCTCTGTACCACCACACCATCGGCCTTCTGCAGCATCGAGTTCAATATGTCAGGTGACCCTTCCTATCCTGTCTGATATGATGGTCAATAGTTGCTTGTAGATGAATGATGAAGTGTTGCTGTGAATGTGAATGAGTAGCCACAAGTCTGTTTGCATCATTGCCATAGCTAGTGAATGAGCAACCACAAGTCTATTTGCGTCACTGCCATAGTTACCTGAATACAAATGAGCAGCCAAAAGTCTGTCTGTACTGTCACATTGCCATCAATAGCTACCAATCACTGTAGATAAATAGAATTTCCCCAAAACTATGTGGGAAATTTGGTTAACCTTGTTGAATCAGATATCATTCTGACACATGATTAGCATATCACTTGTCTATGTTCAGTTAAGAGTATTTAGTTTAGATGCAGATTTAGTCAACACTTTGGATCAACATTCAGTTTAGATGCAGATACAGTCAACACTAGGTATCAGTACATGTTTGTTGTCAATTCTTGCTTATAAGTTATTGGATCCCTCATTGGCTACTGTTTGATATTCTATACAAATTCTTATTCTTATATGTTCATTCTTGTTTTTTGCACAGGTGAAGTGCAAATCCAAGTTCGAAGCTGTGAAGCATATCAACAAAGACTAGCATATTATGTGTTGTAAATGTAGGCAGTAGTAGGCTTATCTGGGCTGTAGTATACTGTAATGTTTGTAATAGACTAATGCCGTGTTGTTTTGGACGAATTTCATTTGCTATTTGGATTGTTTGAAATAATGATTGTGTATTGAATACCTGTCAAATGGAAACCTGACAAGGGGGTCCAAGTTATAATAGTTGTTTGACAGATTTTGAAATTTTTGATGTGTGGGATCAATTTTATGATAAGCATGACAAGTGGGACCAATCTGATTGGTGGGACCAGTGGCAAAAAAAGGACGAAAATAAAATATCAATAGACTGTAAAAGGCTGCATCTTAGAAAAAAGGCCGAATTAATGGCCCAAGCCCATGTAGCTAGCAAAAATTAACAAGAAAAAAAATACAGTAAAAAGACCGAATTGTTGGGCTAGGCTCATGTAGAAAATCGAATTGGACCGGGCTGAATCTTGTGCCACGTCAGATTGCCACGCTGGATGCCTACGTGGCCTGGGGAGGTAGCTAGTGACCAAAACGCCATAGTAGACGTATTTTAGTCATAAACATCTTCGACCATTCCAGAAGAAAGGTCGCTATAGTCAGTTTATGACGGCCAGCTTTTGACCTTATGTTTTTGGTCACAAAAAGGTCACAAATGGAAATTTGTGACCATTCAGTGACCAATAGTGGTGGTCACAAGTTGACATATTTCTTGTAGTGCCAGTAAGAGAACTAAACAACACTATATGAACGGTACTTGCACACAGAGAACAAATCCTCGCAACCCAACGCATAAGATGGGTTGTCAATCCCTCCTCGGTTAAAAGATAGATCAGTTTATATGTGTTTGGATAAATATATTTGAATAAAATGCGAGATACAATATGCAATTAAAAAGTACATAAAAGTATTTTTTTTGGAATAATAGATCTGCAAACAAATGCGATGAAAAATAGAACTGGAAGCAATATGATAAAAGATAGACCTGGGGGCCGTAGATTTTACTAGTGGCTTCTCTCGAGAAAATAACATACGGTGGGTAAACAAATTATTGTTGGGCAATTGATAGAAAATCAAATAGTTATGACGATATCCAAGGCAATGATCAATATATAGGAATCACGTCCAAGATTAGTAGACCGACTCTTGCCTGCATCTACTACTATTACTCCACACATCGACTGCTATCCAATATGCATCTAGTGTATTCAGTTCATGGTGAAATGGAGTAATGTCATAAGAACGATGGCATGATGTAGACAATATCTATTGATGTAGGAATAGACCCCATCTTGTTATCCTTAATAGCAACGATACATACGTGCCTCGCTACCCCTTCTATCACTGGGTGAGGACACCGTAAGATCGAACCGATCACAAAGCACCTCTTCCCATGGCAAACAATCGATCTAGTTGGCCTAACTAAACCAAAGATTCAAAGAAGAAATATGAGGCTATAAATAATCATGCATATAAGAGATCAAAGAAGACTCAAATGATATTCATGGATATATATCTAATCATAAACTCAAATTTCATCGGATCCCAACAAACACATCGTAAAAAGGTTTACATCAAATAGATCTCCAAGAGACCATTGTATTGAGAATCAAAAAGAGAGAAGAAGCCATCTAGATACTGCCTACAGACCCATAGGTCTATGGTGGATTACTCACGCTTCATGGAGAGGCACCAGTGAGGATGATGAACCCCTCTGTGATGGTGTTAGATTGGATCTCGTGGTTCTGGAACTTGTGGTGGCTGGAATTGTGTTTCCTTTACTCCTCTAGGGTTTCTGGAATGTTTGGGAATTTATAAGGCGAAGAGGTGGTGCAAGAGACCCTCATGGGCCCCACAACCCACCAGGGCGTGCCCTGGTGTCTTGTGGTCCCCACAGGCCTCCCCTCTGGTCCTTTCTTGGCCCCAAGTTGTCTCCTGGTCCAAAAAAAATCTCCAAAAAGTTGCGCTGTGTTTGGACTCTTTTTGATAGGGATATTGTGCGAAGTAAAAAACTATCAAAAAACAACAACGGGCACTAGGCAGTATGTCAATAGGTTTGTCCCAAAAAATGATATAAAGTTGCTATAAAATGATTGCAAAACATCCAAGAATGATAATATAACAACATGGAACAATAAAAAATTGTAGATACGTTGGAGAATTATCATCCAACAACAAATTTCGCTCTGCGGAAAAAAGTGTCTTTCATTCTCATTAGCCCTTTCCAGAATGGCGAGTCGGTACGCCTAACGATGACCTGAGCTAGGGATTTAGTTTGGAGGTATTTTTTTGCGAAGGATCGGTGCGCACATACCATCCTCTTCGGTAGATAGCCTAAATAACCATTTGCTAAGTAAGCATTTGATTTTTTGATTTCCAAATGCTCAATCCCTAGCCCACCTTGGTCTTTGGGCCTAGAAATTGATGTCCCACCTCGTTAATCTATACTTCATTTTAGCCTCATCGCTTTGCCAGAAGAATCAGGATCGACAAAAATCGAGCCTTTTCCGTACCCCTACAGGCACTTCAAAGAAAGATAGAAGGAACCTAGGCATACTAGTTAATACCTAGTTTATTAACACAAGCCGACCTCCGTAAGACATAATCTTGCCCTTCCAGCAGCTTAGTTTTTTTCAAAACGATCCTCAGTACATTTCCATTATTTATTGGAAAGCTACCGATGGTGATTCAGAATCCCTAGGTATCAAAATGGCAAAGGGCCCATTTCACAACCGAACAATTGTCTATAAGCATCTTGTTCCTCTTTAGCTCGTCCAAAGGAGTACAATTCACTCTTATGAACATTCATTTTTAGACTTGAGAATTGTTTGAAAAGGTAAAGGATCAATTTCATATTCCTAGCCTTTGCTAGGTCATGCTCCATGAAGATGATAGTGTCATCGGCGTACTATAAAATGGTTACTCCCCCATCAACTAGATGAGGGACGAGTCCACCTACCTGCCCTAAACTCCTGGCCCTACCTATTAGGATTGCCAACATATCTGCCACAATGTGGAACAAGACCGGAGACATCGGATCCCCTTGTCTTAAGCCTTTGTACGTTTGGAAATAATGGCCTATGTAATCATTCAATTTGTTCCCCACGTTACCTTTTTGAATGAAGGAGTCTACTTGTCTCCGCGAGGATTCAAAAAACCCCTTCATTCGCATAGCCTGTTGGAGAAAGGGCCATTTGACCTTATCATAGGATTTTTCGAAATCCACCTTGAACATAACCCCATCTAGCTTCTTGGAATGGATTTCATGCAGTGTTTGGTGTAAGACTGATGGGGAACGTAGTAATTTCAAAAAATTTCCTATGCACACGCAAGATCATGGTGATGCATAGCAACGAGAGGGGAGAGTGTGATCTACGTACCCTTGTAGACGGACAGCGGAAGCGTTGTGACAACGCGGTTGATGTAGTCATACGTCTTCACAATCCGACCGATCCAAGCACCGTTACTCCGGCACCTCCGAGTTCTTGGCACACGTTCAGCTCGATGACGATCCCCGAGCTCCGATCCAGCAAAGCGTCGGGGAGGAGTTCCGTCAGCCCGACGGCGTGGTGACGATTTTGATGTTCTACCGTCGCAGGGCTTCGCCTAAGCACCGCTACAATATGACCGAGGTGGAATATGGTGGAGGGGGGAACCGCACACGGCTAAGGAACGATCACGAAGATCAACTTGTGTGTCTAGAGGTGCCCCCCTGCCCCCGTATATAAAGGAGCAAGGGGGAGGGGGCGGCCGGCCTAGAAGGGGGCGCGCCAAGGGGAGTCCTACTCCCACTGGGAGTAGGACTCCTTCCTTCCTTGTTGGAGTAGGAGAAGGGGAAAGAGGGGGAGAGGAAAAAGGAAAAGGGGGCTGCGCCCCTTGTCCAATTCGGACCAGAGGGGGGGGGGCGCAGGCCTCCTTCCTTTTGGCCTCTCTCCTCTATTCCCGTATGGCCCAATAAGGCCCATATACTCCCCGGCGAATTCCCGTAACTCTCCGGTACTCCGAAAAATACCCGAATCACTCGGAACCTTTCCGATGTCCGAATATAGTCGCCCAATATATCGATCTTTACGTCTCGACCATTTCGAGACTCCTCATCATGTCCCTGATCTCATCCGGGACTCCGAACTCCTTCGGTACATCAAAACTCATAAACTCATAATATAACTGTCATTGAAACCTTAAGCGTGCGGATCCTACGGTTCGAGAACAATGTAGACATGACCGAGACATGTCTCCGGTCAATAACCAATAGCGGAACCTGGATGCTCATATTGGCTCCTACATATTCTACGAAGATCTTTATCGGTCAGACCGCATAACAACATACGTTGTTCCCTTTGTCATCGGTATGTTACTTGCCCGAGATTCGATCGTCGGTCTCTCAATACCTAGTTCAATCTCGTTACCGGCAAGTCTCTTTACTCGTTCCGTAATACATCATCTCACAACTAAATCATTAGTTGCAATGCTTGCAAGGCTTTATGTGATGTGCATTACCGAGAGGGCCCAGAGATACCTCTCCGACAATCGGAGTGACAAATCCTAATCTCGAAATACGCCAACCCAACATGTACCTTTGGAGACACCTGTAGAGCACCTTTATAATCACCCAGTTACGTTGTGACGTTTGGTAGCAAACAAAGTGTTCCTCCGGCAAACGGGAGTTGCATAATCTCATAGTCATAGGAACATGTATAAGTCATGAAGAAAGCAATAGCAACATACTAAACAATAGGGTGCTAAGCTAATGGAATGGGTCATGTCAATCAGATCATTCACCTAATGATGTGATCCCGTTAATCAAATAACAACTCTTTGTCCATGGTTAGGAAACATAACCATCTTTGATTAACGAGCTAGTCAAGTAGAGGCATACTAGTGACACTCTGTTTGTCTATGTATTCACACATGTATTATGTTTCTGGTTAATACAATTCTAGCATGAATAATAAACATTTATCATGATATAAGGAAATAAATAGTAACTTTATTATTGCCTCTACAGCATATTTCCTTCAAAGACAACAACCCCCTCTAGGATGTGTCTCCCGGGCATGAAGGCAGTCTGACTTGGATGCACCACCGAATGGCAATCTGCGTCAGCCTATTTGTGTCGACTTTAGTGAAAATTTGGAAACTTACACTCAAAGGACAAATAGGCCTAAACTGCTCGATGCGCACTGCTTCCTCCTTCTTTGGTAACAGCGTAATCATACCGAAGTTAATGTGAAAAAGCTGGAGATGACCATTGAACAAATCATGGAACATTGGTAAGAGGTCACCCTTAATAGTGTGCCAACAATTCTTACAGAATTCTATTGGGAACCTGCTACCTCTTGAGCACTGCGTTGGATTTCCCCGAAGAGGAAGGGATGATGCAGCAAAGTAGCGTAAGTATTTCCCTCAGTTTTTGACAACCAAGGTATCAATCCAGTAGGAGGCTATGCTCGAGTCCCTCGTACCTACACAAAAACAATAGCTCAACGCAACCAACGCGCTTAGGGGTTGTCAATCCATTCACGGTCACTTACGAAAGTGAGATCTGATAGAGATGATAAGTAATATTTTTGGTATTTTTGGTATAGAGATGCAAAGAAAATAAAGTAAAAGCAAAATAAAAGCAAAGCAATAATAAAGTAATGGAGATTGATATGATGAGAAAGAGACCCGGGGGCCATAGGTTTCACTAGTGGCTTCTCTCAAGAGCATAAGTATTCTATGGTGGGTGAACAAATTACTGTTGAGCAATTGACAGAATTTAGCATAGTTATGAGAATATCTAGGTATGATCATGTATATAGGCATCACGTTCGAGACAAGTAGACCGAAACGATTCTGCATCTACTACTATTACTTCACTCATCGACCGCTATCCAGCATGCATCTAGAGTATTAAGTTAAAAACAGAGTAACGCCTTAAGCAAGATGACATGATGTAGAGGGATAGTTTCATGCAATATGATAAAAAACCCCATCTTGTTATCCTCGATGGCAACGATACAATACGTGCCTTGCTGCCCCTTCTGTCATTGAGAAAGGACACCGCAAGATCGAACCCAAAGCTAACCGTTTCTCCCATGGCAAGAACAACCAATCTACTAGGCCAAACCAAACTGATAATTCGAAGAGACTTGCAAAGATAACCAATCATACTAAAAGAATTCAGATAAGATTCAAATATTATTCATAGATAGACTTGATCATAAACCCACAATTCATCGGTCTCAACAAACACACCGCAAAAAGAAGATTACATCGAATAGATCTCCACGAGAGAGGGGGAGAACATTGTATTGAGATCCAAAAAGAGAGAAGAAGCCATCTAGCTACTAGCTATGGACCCGTAGGTCTGAAGTAAACTACTCACACTTCATCGGAGGGGCTTGGATCATGATGTAGAAGCCCTCCATGATCGATGCTCCCTCCGGCGGAGCTCCGAAACAGGCCCCAAGATGGGATCTCGTGGATACACAGAGTTGCAGCAGTGGAATTAGGTTTTTGGCTCCGTCCCTGATCGTTTGGGGGTACGTGGATATATTGTAACGCCCTCGATGCGGCTATATCTCCTACGTGTCGAAGCACGACTTAGAGGCATAACCGCATTGAAAGCAATGTCGCAAGTGAGGTAATCTTCACAACAACCCACGTAAATAAATAAAGGGGAAAGGTACATAGTTGGTTTACACTCGCCACGTCACACAAATACAAAAATAACATTACATTCATCCAAATATACTCAAGGTCCGACTACGGAACCAAAATAAAAGAAAACTACCCCAATGCTACACAGATCCCCGATAGACCCCAACTGGGCTCCACTACTAATCAACTAGAATGAAACAACACAAAGGACAAGATCTTCATCGAGCTCCTCCTTGAGCTTGGTTGCGTCACCTGCTAGGTAACATCGGCACCTACAAACTAGATTTTGGAAGTATCTGTGAGTCACGGAGACTCAGCAATCTCACACCCTCGTGATCAAGACTATTTAAGCTTATAGGTAAGGTAAAGGTATGATGTGGAGCTGCAGCAAGCGACTAGCATATATGGTGGTAACATATTAGCAAAAGAGAGCGAGAAGAGAAGGCAAAAGCACGGTCGAACAGCTATGATCAAGAAGTGATCCTAGAACAACCTACGTCAAGCATTACTCCAACACCGTGTTCACTTCCCGGACTCCGCCGAGAAGAGATCATCACGGTTACGCACGCGGTTGATGTATTTTAATTATGATCAACTTCAGGTTTTCTACAACCGGACATTAACAAATTCCCATCTGCCCATAACCGTGGGCACGACTTTCGAAAGTTCAAATCCCTACAGGGGTGTCCCAACTTAGCCCATCACAAGCTCTCACGGTCAACGAAGGATATTCCTTCTCCCAAGACAATCCAATCAGACTCGGCATCCCGGTTACAAGACATCCTCGACAATGGTAAAACAAGTCCAGCAACATCGCCCGAATGTGCTGACAAATCCCGATAGGAGCTGCACATATCTCGTTCTCAGGGCACACTCAGATGAGACTAGCTACGAGTAAAACCAACCCTCGAGTTTCCCCGAGATGGCCCCGCAGGCAGCTCAGTTCGAACCAACACTTAGAGAAGCACTGGCCCGGGGGGGGGGGGGGTTAAAAAAAAGATGACCCTTGAGTCTGCAGAACCCAAGGGAAAAAGAGGCTAGGTGGCGAATGGTAAAACCAATGTTGGGCATTGCTGGAGGAGTTTTATTGAAGGCGAACTGTCAAGGGGTTCCCATTATAACCCAACCATGTTAGGAACGCAAAATCTGGAAACATAACACCGATATGACGGACACTAGGGCGGCAAGAGTGGAACAAAACACCAGGCATAAGGCCGAACCTTCCACCCTTTACCAAGTATATAGATGCATTAATTAAATAAGAGATATTGTGATATCCCAACAAAATATCCATGTTCCAACAAGGAACAAACTCCAATCTTCACCTGCAACTAACAACACTATAAGAGGGGCTGAGCAAAGCGGTAACATAGCCAAACAACGGTTTGCTAGGACAAGGTGGGTTAGAGGCTTGGCTCAACAATATGGGAGGCATGATAAGAAAGTGGTAGGTATCGCAGCATAGGCATAGCAAAAGAGCGAGCATCTAGCAAGCAAAGATAGAAGTGATTTCGAGGGGATGGTCATCTTGCCTGAAATCCCGCAAGGAAAAAGATAAATGGACGCAGTCGAACGAATCCTCACAAACGCGACGTTATCGGAACCAACCTGAAGAAGCAACACTAGAAAGAAGCAAACAACAAAGTAAACAACCATCACATAAACATGGCATGATGCACAATCAAGTATGATGCATGTCCGGTTTAATGCGGCATGGCATGGCAAAGTGCACAAACAATACTACAAATTAAGTGGAGCTCAAAGTGCACAAACAATACTACAAATTAAGTGGAGCTCAATATGCAACGAGTTGCATAATGACGGAACACCACATCAATTATTTAGTTCTCTCTCGGTTATGCACTCAACAATATTACATGTTGGTTAACATGGCAAGAGGTGAGGCATAACAAAACTACACCATCTAGACAATTGAAATGGGGCCGGATATAACAAACAACAAATCCGGTAAATCCCCATATGCATTAGCAATTTAAAGCAAACAACAACAATTTTAAACATCTTAAAGTTGTTAACATGATGCGGATGACATGTTCAAGTTTATGCAATTTTTATTAAAAGTTGACAAGAGCATTGAGAAGCATTTGTCATCGTGGCGGAAACAAAAGGGGTGCCACGGCAACGATAACGAAACGGTGCCACGTCAACGTTTCGGTTCCCGGTAACTCGATTGAGATACCGATGCAAAGGAGAAGTGTGCGGATGCGGGTCATGCGATAAACGGTCGGGTGCTCCCGGTTACTGGGTTCCCACGGTTAGCGGCAAACGAGGAGGACCGAGCAAGAGACAACTTGGACACGATGCAAACACGAGCATTACATGCAACACACATGCGTTCATTCACGGGCGTCGTCTCGATGGTTATACCTTCGAAGCGTGCATTATCGAAAGGGATCGAGTACGGCGGTAGGGGTACACGTATCGAAGGGGAAGTATTTGTTCACGGGGTCGTCGTGGGAAGTAGCGGTTCTCGCGACGGTAGTTGAACTTGACGTTTGCGTTACACTGGTCTTCGGCGATGGTCATCATACATGGTTCGGAGTGGTACTTGCATCTTTGGACTTGACGAATCCGAGGGTTTCGGGGTTCACTGTTGAAATTGACGAAACCCACGGCGACTGAGAGGTACGCGTCGGTGGTAGTCGTTCGGGCGGAGAGCGTCGTCGAACTTGGAGTTCTTCGGACTTGTTGGTCTCTTCGAAATGAAGGGGTACTTGGTACAATCCGCGTAGTCGTTCTTTGCGATGGATTCGACCTTGACGTGTCCAGGGAACGCTCAGGTCGGTGGATATACTTGGTCTTGCAGTTCGGAAGCCGGTACAACGAGCTGCGGTTCATGGCGCTGGTCATGGAGGTTGGGGCGGTACTGCGGTGGCCTGCACTGCAGCAGAAGAAGAAGAAGGAGGCGCGGTAGAGGCGAGGGCACATGCAGCGGCGGCTGGATGGACTTGGTGCAGCGAAGGTCTCCCGCGGATTGACAGAACGACGGCTTTATGGGTCATGGCGAGGGACTCGGCGATGGGGACTTGGTGCAGAACTGCTGCTGGTGGCGCCCGACGTCCCTCACGAAGCGGCGGCCGAGGAGGTCCTGTGCTCCGGCGAGGTCGAGGAACTTGGCGACGCGGACTTGGGGGAGCCGGCGACGCTTGGCATGGTGCAGGGCTCTGGCAGCGCGGTCAACGAGCAGGAGAGGCGGCGTTAAGGACGACGGGTCCGGGCGGCGAGGCACTTGAGGGCACGGGGGTCGGCCTGCAGGTGGCCGGAGGCTGGCCGGGGTGGCTGCCGGCGGTGAGGAGGAGGCAGAGGGGAACGGGACGAGGGCGCGGCGCTGGATCAGGGAAAGGGAGCGAGGGGTGAGGGAGCGATGGGATCGGGAGGTTGTTGCGCGAGGGAGAGAGATGGGATCGGGGATGATCCAGATTGGGACAGAGGTTGGCGGCGGTAGGGAAATGAGGAAGAGATCGACAGGTGAGGGGGTGTAGCGACTAGGCCTCGGGTCGGCTAGGTCAAGCAGGGCGCCGGCTGGGCCTTGGCCTAGGTGGCCTGCGGCTACAGGAGGCCCTAGAGGCAAGGCTGGGCTGCGGGGGGCCTGCAGGTGGCCAAAAGGGTCAGCGCGGTGGAGACTGTCCTAGGGAGACGGGCGGCTAGTTGGGCCTAGGATGGATGGGCCGGCGCATGGGTAAAGGATGGGCCTTGCTGCTGGGCTAGGCTGAACCCCTCTCTTTCATTCCTCTCTAATTTTCTTTAACAGAAAAACAAATAGAGAGAAGGAAAAAATAAAGAGAGGGTTAGGGAAAGAATAATTCAGAAAATAAAATATTCTTGGAGCGCGGAACTTTGCACAAATAGAATAAAATGGTTTGGCATTATTTTAGAGATAGAAAAATAATTCAAGTTTGAATTAGATTCAAACTTGAGCCATTTTTGAATCCAACCAAACCAAACCCAAATGAGCTAAAATTTGACACGGAGGTGGTATGCACGGGGTATGATTTATAGAGAAAAGGTGAACATTTTTATGCAATAGAAAAATGTCACTTGCAATGGATGGTTGTATTTGAAAGAAAGAAGCTAGTGATAGGGTTTCAACTTGAAGGGGGATTTGGTGGCAAGAGAAAGATGTAGTTGTGTTTGGTTGGTTACATAAGAATGGAATATTAATTATAGCTCCCTAATAATATTGGGAGTATATGTTCTAAAGAGAAATCACCATTGTGAATATCCCACGATTTAAATGGACCGAAGATCCATACGATTTATTTAGTTGAGTTGCAAAAGAACTAATGATATGATACATGATGACATGATGCAATGCAAAATATGCAAAGATGAATGCAACAAACCAACAACTCACATGACGAGACTCGAACAACATGGAAGGCGTCTGAAGCTCCGGGCTTGGGGCGTCACATATATATAGGAGGAAGAAGTACGTCGGTGGAGCTTCGAAGGGCCCATGAGGTAGGGGGCACGCCCTAGGGGGGGCACCCCCTACCCTCGTGACCACCTCGTGGCTTTCTTGACGGAGGGTCCAAGTCTCCTGGATCTTATCCGATGAGAAAATCACGTTTCCGAAGGTTTCATTCCGTTTGGACTCCGTTTGATATTCCTTTTTTTCAAAACCCTAAAACAGGCAAAAACAGCAATTCTGGGCTGGGCCTCCGGTTAATAGGTTAGTCCCAAAAATAATATAAAAGTGGATAATAAAGCCCAATAATGTCTAAAACAGTAGATAATATAGCATGGAGAAATCAAAAATTATAGATACCTTGGAGACATATCAGAATCCATCTGGGCCGGGTGCCTTATTGTGCTTTATTTGTGAAACCATCTCAAACATCTCTTTCTCAGTTAAATGGTGCAGATAAAAATCTTATTTCATCCATCTGAAGTTGGGGTATGTCCCCAACCACGAGCTCATCGAGCGACACGAAGTTGTCCTCGGGAGGCCTGAAGAGGGTTTTGTAAAAATTTGAAATGTACAGCTTCAGGTTATCATGCCCAACTACCGTACCTTCATCTTGTTCTTGCTCAATGATTTTTTTCTTTCTATGTTTGCCATTAGCTATCAAGTGAAAAAACTGAGTATTGTCATCCCCTTGGACCACTTGAAGCACCTTATCTCTTAGGGCCCATTTCATTTCCTCTTCTCTAAGAAGAACCCAGAGTTTTTGTTCAGCCTCAATTTTCGCATCATGCTCAGTGAAATTGAGCAATGTCGATTCAGCTTTCAAGTCAAGATCATTGATCAGCTGAATAAGTCTCTCCTTTTCACGCTTGTAAATCCCGCTTGCATTTCTAATTTTATTCGGCCATTGCTCGACAGGAGAGTGTCCGCTAACCTCCTTGGACCACTCTCCTGCGATGATGCCTAAGAAATCTTCCCTCTCGAACCAACTAAGTTCGAAGGAGAAGGTATTATTATTGCTTACATGTTTTGGATCACCTGAATTGACGAATAAAGGCGTAAGATCTAAGATAGCGCGTTCAATGCCCGCACAGTTACAAGAGGGAACTTTGTTTCCGAGTCTACACTGGTAAGGATAGGATCAAACTTCTCATAGGTCTAATTTGGTAGCGTGTTTGCCCACATGAACTGTTTACCTGTAAGTTCAATCTCTCTCAAATCCAGACTCTCAATAATTGTATTAAACATAAATGATCACTTTCCATCGAAGTTGTCATTATTTTTTTCTTCCCTTCTCCTGATTATATTGAAATCCCCTCCCACTAGGATCGGGAGCCTCTCAACCCCGCAGACCCTTACGTGGTCCACTAGGAAATCAGGTTTATGTTCTGCTTGCGCCGCTCCATAAACAACAACTAAGGCCCATCGAAACCCATCAAGTTTTGATCGGACTCTAAACTTGACTGTAAAATCTTCTTGAACAACGTTCAAGACCTCTAAAGTCTCGCATTTAACCCCAACTAAGATCCCTTCGGATCGTCCTCGTGGGGGCCAAAAGTGCCAATCAAAATCGACACCACATGACAATGTGCCTAGAAACTGAGAAGTAAAGTTGTCCCTACTAGTTTCCATTAACGCAACAAAGTCAAGTTTGTGCTCAAGTGACGCTTCCGCAAGAAACCTTCTTTAGCCAAGTCAGTTAGACCTCCGCTATTCCAAAATATTCCTTTCATTTGTCATCATGGAATTTTTCCTTGACTCTCACTCTCGTGCTTCTACACACTGCCGAAGTAGGATAAACCTTCCTCTTCCAAGAACGTTTTGGTTTGTCCTGCCCCACGCTAGTGCTCAAAAAATCTAACACAATTTGAGAAGAGCTATTCAGCTGCAAGGGAGCCATATGCTCCTCGTGCCCCGATTCATCTATCCCATCTTCTTGTCCCGAATCGAGCACAAGATCCTCGCAGAGACTCTCAAGAGCATTAATTCCTAAGTTTTTAATCTCATCATCATTCATAGGCTTTAGAGCCGCCATGTTACGAATCAAATCTAATGCTCTCTCAGCTTCTAGATCGAACAACTCATTAACGGATTTTGCAATATCTTTTACATTAGTCCTGAGAGAAATACCTAGGTTGCTCGCATTGTCAACAATAACTTGTTCAGGAAAATGAAGAATGGAACAACTCGTATTAACAGACATACCTGTAGTCACTTAGATATCACGAAGTTTGGCCACCCGTCTGGCACGCCCCAACTGTAGGTCATCTGCGTCCGGCTAGTCCTGAATCCTGTGACTATCGCACCTGTCACCGGAAGCCGGGTCTTGAATCCCTCCAAATGCAATCACCTCCTCCAACGTCCTCTCCGAGCGCATCACAACCTCCGTCGGGCACCCTATAGGGCGCACTATCGATGTCGGGGAAGAGGGCTGCTAGGCGGGCTGCTGGTTTCCCCCCTCCGGGGTAGCCAGGTCCTCCCCAAGACCCTTAGTCACACACTTAACATTGTGCCAAGCTGGAGAAGGTGTCCTCCTCAGCGAAGAAGAGACCTACGGTGTAGGAGAGGAACAAAGGGCCTCCTGCCCACAACGCCCCTCCCCCACAACCTCCGGTGGAGACACCACCCGTGGAGAGGGCGATCTACTCAGTGGAGTAGAGATCCGCGATGGAGGAGGAGGGCATAGGGCCTCCTGCCCACGACGCCCCTCCTCCCCGACCGCAGCCGGGGTTGCCGCCCTTAGTGTGGGCGATGCAGAGTGTTGCCCGGAGTCCGCCTGTCCTGGACTTACGCCCATCTCACCCCAGGTCATCTCAGCATGTCGTGTCCGAGAGAGTCCTGCCTACAAGATTTGCAGTAACTCCCGCTCTGAAGGATCATCACGCTCGACCCTATCACCCCAAAGGCGACTGGGAGATGACGAAGGACCAAATGAACCAAATCTCAAAGTAGTCATGGGATTGGAAGGTTGTGGCCCTCCCTTTGCCGGCTCAGGTGCCGGCGTAGACTCCCCCCCCAGACTTGTGAGATTCATCACGCGAAGTGCGCTCATCTCCCTTCTCTCTGTTCCCCGAGCCATCATCAACCTCAGCCATATCCGTATCAACAACTCTGTTCACTTCTTGAAACATAGGAGTGTCCTCCAGCTCAATGTGTAGATTATACATCATGCCCGCATGCGTCCATCTCACGACATCCGGGATCATCTCAATATCTGTTAGGAATAAACCGTGTGTGTGCGGATGCGCGTCGCGTGTGTGTGCGCGTTCCTGTCCATGGTCACCAGCGTATGTGTGCGCGTGTGTTTAGGTCGAGTCTAGCCGGTTTGTGGCGATCGTATGGCGATCGAAATAGCGTGCAGCAGGTGCAACGGGAGGAACCTGGTGCCAGGTCGGGCGGACGAGCAAGCCTGGCTCACGATCGATGCAAGACCGGATCGCTAGGGAGGCTCCGTGAGCGCTGCATTTCTGTTAGCTAAAAAGCTGGCTGATCTCGTGTTTGTTACGAGATGTGTGGTGCGTCCAGGTTGTTGGCGGTTTTGTAGCGTCGGTGGCGTGCGTCTGCCTATATAGGTCTATGTAGCTCGTGATTTGTTTACAGTTTGAGCTGGAGAAAAACGCTGTTCGTCAGCGAGGCGTTTGTCGCCGCAAAACACCTATGCGTTTACTTCTTCTTCTACCTCTGTCCCCGAAAACCAGTTCGTGCTATCTAGGGTTAGACCCAACAATTGATATACAGAGCCTCGTTTGTTCCTCTGCTCGTGGCCATGGCGATCGTCCCGCACGGCGCCGGGGGGAGCACGGTGTCCATGGCGATGCCGATGCTCACACCGGACAACTACACGGTATGGGCGATCAAGGCCGAAGCCATCCTCGATGCCCAGAACCTCTGGGAAGCGGTGTCGCCGGCCGGCGACGCGGCGGTCGACGCGGGGAAAAACAAGACGGCGAGGGCGGTGCTGTTCGGTGCACTCTCAGAAGACTTGTTGATGCAGGTATCGACGAAGAAGACGGCGGCTGAGGTGTGGGCCAGCTTGAAGACGAGGTTCGTCGGCGCTGATCGGGTCCAGGCGGCGCGGCTCTCCACTCTCCGTGGCGAGTTTGACAACCTGCGCATGGAGGAGGGGAGGCGCTGGACACGTACGCCGGCAAAATCGGCGGCATGGCAGCAAGGTATGCTGGCCTCGGCTCGACGCTCGGTGACGCCGCCATGGTGAAAAAACTGCTCGACACGGTGCCTGATCGGTTGTATGCCGCGGTGGCCGGGATCGAGCAGTTCTGCGACGTGGAGATGATGGCGTTCGAGGAGGCGTTGAGTAGGCTCAAGGCGTTCGACGAACGCTTACGTCGGCGCACACAGGACAACGGCGGACGAGGCAGCGATCAGCTGATGTTCACAGCGGCCCAGTGGGAGGCACGGCAACGTCAGCGCGGCGGCGGCCTCGACCACGATGACGGTGCGAGCAGCGTGGCCTCGGGCACGAGACGGCGGCGCGGGAAGTGCTACAACTGTGGCGTTCGTGGCCACTTCTCCCGTGACTGCCGGCAGCCGAAGAAGGAGAAGGCGCTCCTCGCCGACGTCGACGAAGAACCTGGCCTCTTGTAGGTCATGGTTTAGCGGGAGATTGTTAGGAATAAACCGTGTGTGTGCGGATGCGCGTCACGTGTGTGTGCGCGTTCCTGTCCATGGTCACCAGCGTATGTGTGCGCGTGTGTTTAGGTCGAGTCTAGCCGGTTTGTGGCGATCGTATGGCGATCGAAATAGCATGCAGCAGGTGCAACGGGAGGAACCTGGTGCCAGGTCGGGCGGACGAGCAAGCTTGGCTCACGATCGATGCAAGACCGGATCGCTAGGGAGGCTCTGTGAGCGCTGCGTTTCTGTTAGCTAAAAAGCTGGCTGATCTCGTGTTTGTTACGAGATGTGTGGTGCGTCCAGGTTGTTGGCGGTTTTGTAGCGTCGGTGGCATGCGTCTGCCTATATAGGTCTATGTAGCTCGTGATTTGTTTACAGTTTGAGCTGAAGAAAAACGCTGTTCGTCAGCGAGGCGTTTGTCGCCGCAAAACACCTATGCGTTTACTTCTTCTTCTACCTCTGTCCCCGAAAACCAGTTCGTGCTATCTAGGGTTAGACCCAACAATATCTACCACACTGACGAGCAGTCTAACAACGCCATGTGCTTGGGTGAACGGCATATCCACACGTTTCGTCACACCAATGAGAGAGCCAAGACTCCAGGTCACCCGAAAATTATTGAGAGGCTTAGGCGGTCCCCCCAAAAAATGAACCCAAATCTTGGGTAGAGGCATACCCTTTGGCTCCTGCTGTTTCCACTCATCAAACCCCAGGATACAATTAGTGCTAGGCACCGTGCACATACCAATCTTAAGGAGCCAGTTCAAGTCTTCCCTCAGAAGGGAAATCAACCTTATAGATGTGATCCTCAAGCTTGATAGGAGCCCCGTGAAAGTTCCTTGGAGCTAACTCGCTAAGGCGCTGCACAATTTTCGCCTCCGCCGATGAGCCATTAGTTACTTTGACGAGACCTGTAGTCGAACTCTTTGTCGTATGGGTGATTGTGGTGGAGCCAGGTGACTCAAAGAACATAAGCTCTTGGCAGCAAACCCCATAAATAGTCACCCCTGGCTTCGGACCCAGCATAAGGGGGCACCCTCCAGATACATGCACCGGCTTAAGACATAAGTCACAAAGCTCCGTCGTACAGTTAGCCACGAAGTGACCGGTCACACCATAGCGATAGCAAGTCATCTTGTCTTTCTTTCACGCCCACTTCGAGGCTCTTTCACCCTCGGACTTGTCCGTCGCCATGTCCGCCACAGGCGCAACATGTATGCCTTATTGATGTGAGAGTTTCTAATAACGAGACCTTACCATGGAAGAAGGCACATTTTCAAGCGGCGATAATTACCATAAGGGCCTCAATATAGGCTGGTGACGTCCTCTATCCCGCGAAAGAGACAGATGGGCTGCTATGAGGTGATGCATCGTGCCGTGGATATGTATCCAAATTAACATTGGTCAGCGCCCACAAGATCTGGGTTGGTAGTGGAATTGTCTGCACCGTCGCTATACTGACCTTCTTGGCGTCAACTAGACTAGGACACATTTTCTCCATTTGGGCTTTTGGCATGGCTTCTGCTTTGGCCTTGAAATACTTTTCCAATTATTTTTTCATTCTGCCCATTTTGGTCTCTAGAGATTCCCGGTTGGTTTTCCTTATTTGCTCCAACTTTCATGATAGCCCATGTTGGTCACATGAATAGTAGGCCATTTCGTCGGCGGGTCCTTGCCATTGACCATGTTGCAAGCCTTCTTCAGAGGGTTTTCTCACCTTGCAGACAACTCCTGGGAGGTTTGACATTCCGTGTAATATTGTGTCTCTAATGGAGGTGTCCATTTAGAAACGTGACTAACTATAAAGAAATGTACTTCATTAGGATAACATAAAACATATGGGTTAATTAACTACCATGACGTCTGTACTTCATTAGGGTAACATAAAACCTACGGGTTAATTAATTACCATGACGCCCTTCCTTTGTTTTGTTTTCTCGTCCAACAAGACATACCACTTATTCATGGGATCCCAACTATCCCAAGAGCGGACGAAATAGTTATGGCGGCCGTTTGTGAAGTGCTTGTAGGGGTTTGGTCTGCCCGCGACATTTACTTGGCGCCTTCATTTTCCCAGCTCTTCCTCTTCTCCGAGTAACAATGGCTTCCTCGGTAGTGGACACCAATATTCATTGACCTCATATCATGCCCCCAATTTGACATCACCTTGGCTTCAAGATTTCAGATGTCCGCTTTGAATTTGTCACTAGTACATGATCCCTCTTTAGCAGTGATCCGAAGCGCCTTCTAGCAGCGTCCGGGTAGAACGCTACTACTATGACGCGGCTGGTAACATGATACCAGCAACGCCTTTAGGGAAACGCTACCGATGATGGACACACTGCATTTGGCCGCAAACGCTTCCATTACCTCAAGAACTAGAGGTGTTCGGCACGTGCAAAAGCGGCAAGTATGTTCCTAATTAGCCGTGTGCTGTCATGTTGTATGTCTCTATGTTGGAAGCTTGTTAGCTTTGCCACGGCAACGGTTGCCACTATGGCAGCATTTGCACATTTTTTTGTTACATGCTCCCTCTGTAAACAATATAAGGTGTTTTAGAGAATTCTAAAACGTCATATATTTGTCTATAAAGGTTGTATATCATATGAAAAGTAAACATTAATTAAATAAAGCAATTAACTAAAGAACAAAGATCAGCTTCGATTGATCACTCGTATCAAGCATATATAGCAACCTCCAGCATATGCATCTTAAAGTTTTAAATGTAGCAATCACATGAAAGGTACGGTATGTCCAGCTACATAGAAGGCAAACGGTCAAGTTATGAGCAACGTTTTGAAAAGTGAAAATTGTTTTTAAACACAACATCATGTGTTCACTGCGTCTGCGACGACATGTAGCGACGATGGTACTCCTGAAGATACCTGTTTCAAAACGTACTTCCTTGTTGATGACTTGGACTAGTGTCTTATGGATCCCTCTAAAGTCGACTCTAGAGTCGTTAGCAGGTGCGACAGTGGCATGGGCTTCACCCTCACTTGGTGACGTCATCCTTCTGTTGGAAGGTTCTATGTTGCCCCGTGAAATAATTCATGTGGTACATGACGTACCAAGGGGAGGTCCTTGCGCCTTCAGGTTGTTGAATGCAACAAAAAGATGTGTCATGGCCGAAACACACAATGCCTTTGCTGTCTGCCTTTTTACACCCTTTCTTAAAATAACATTTCATGCCACCGTAAATGTTTAGAGCTTCATCTAAAACATTCTTCACATTATTGTAGTTTATTTTCACTTTTCTATTCTAATCCAAGAAAATCAAATAGGCGGTCTTTGGGGATAGAACAATGAGAATCCAGTGGAAGTCGCTACGCAAATAGTACAACACACAAGTTATGTTCAGCCTTTGTACGATGGAAGGATAATAGAAATATGCCGAAATTTATTCGATCGCCGGCGGACGAGAACACTTACCTCGTATGGAAGGGCACTAGGTGGTGGTCTGCGTTCTTATTATCAACAAATAATTTGCCTAGGAACTTGATAATTGTGTTCCAGCCCTCTTTGGGTTGAAGGGTTGCGCTCGCCATGCAACAAGGGTCTGCAATCTTAGTTATCCTGTCGTTCTTGACCTTACGGGCCAGGTGCAGCGCCCATAGCCTGACTATGTTGGTTTCATCTAGCTGCTGTAGGTGGAAAATATTGAAGATATGCCTGAAGTCAATGTGGCAAATGTTTGCCAGGAAATTGTTGACGGAGCCTAGACCCTTTGGCACCTTCACCATGTATACAAGGACCTGTTCAACCGAAGTTTGAAACGTGACCTCAGCCGCCCACTCTTTCTAGAGAACATCTCCATGAAGAGATCTCATGGCGAACCCCATGCTTTCGTAAATAGCTTCCGGGACCATTGGTCTGCCAGCGTAATGGACCACAAACTGGTACTGTCTAGGGCTGCCACTACCGGTCTTTACATCAGCCACTTTCTGGCCACCACCATCCAACTTGGTTGCATAATCGGCCTTCTTTTGTTTCCTCCTTGTCGGTACTAAAACCGGCTGATCTCGGTTAGGGGGTTCTGAGCTGTAGATCTTGGATTGATGGGTAACAGGAGACAAAAGACATGGTGTTTACCCAGGTTCGGACCCTCTCAAAGACGTAAAATCCTACTCTTGCTTCCAATTATAGTGGGGGTGATGTACCGAATACAGAGTGGATCTACCTCGAGATTTTAGTCGTGTTCTAACCCTAAGGCGGATGATTATGATTCTATGGACATGATTGTTATAGTATACACATATATGCATTCCGGTAGTGTGTTTTGTTATTTTTGGATGAGAAAAATTAGTTCACCTATCCAGATATAAGTACAACACACTTAGGGATCTATTTGACATAGCTGTGTCACACACAGATGTGTAGTACGTTGACAGAAAAAAAAACTGTATTTTTCTAGGTGATCTTACTTTCCACGTTAGCTAGTGTAACACACATGGACTGCTTCCTTAAGAAACATCAGCACTCCTAAACAACAGATAGAATAGAATTCCCAATGTTGTTTAATAGCACACGTAGAATTGAGATCTAATGGTTATTTGTAGATAGTTTTCTATGATTAACATGGAGGTTCAAACGGTGCTTCCAATTAGTAAATATAAGAAAGATATGCAGGTTATGGATGATTCAGTCATAAATGTAGTATGAGCTTTATAGTTTATTTTGTTTCTTTGAATGTATTTTTAAAAATAAGGTAATTATAATTCTGCAATGCATCTACTTTTGTTGCTACGAATGTTATGAGTGCTATATGTTACAATGTATCAATGAAAATGTTAGAAAATATATTATATCAGACATGCTTGCATGTGTGTAACTATGAATATGTTATGCATGCTTGTAGGTTTCAATTTTATCTTTTGTATTAGCCTCCAAACTTTTCTATATCGAAAGAAATTTGATAAGAAAGTAATGCACATTTGATCAAGCCGAGTACCCAATGATGGAGTTAATAAAACCCCTCATTGAAGAAAAATATCAGCACATAAATCTAGGGTTTATTTTTTGAGGTGTTCGAGCCTCATTCGACCCAATTAAGTCTAGGGGGACATTTCCCCATTATTCAAGAAACACGGTAAAAGTTGTACTAACAAATCAAACAAAAAACATTACCAAATCTTGGCCAAATATTTCTTGTCACTTCCAATTGTGCGTTCCATAGTTTATGTCACGGTTTCATGTAGCAACCCTTTCTTCGTTACCTTGTGCCATGTTTGTTTTCCTTTTGATTAGACCTGGCATTTTTGATTCCACCACCTATTCTTCTTTCTTAGATATATCTCCCTCAGTTAGCCTCGCTACTTTGGGTGGTCTCCCTCTTGGACGCTTGATAGTTTTAGAGTATGCCTCTTTCCCTTCAGCCTTCATGTTTTTCTTCTTGATTTCTTGGTGCTCATTGGGAGGAACTAAGTCTGTAGAGGTGTTGACATCCTCATCTATAACAAATAAAATAGAAATTATTTGGAAGGAAATACGAATGCATCCTTAGACTAGCTACATATAATTTTTCGAATGCGATGTATATTACGGGCGGAGAGGCAGTATTACAAATATCATAATATGTTCGTTAAAGTTCTAAATATTTAATCAATATGGTTTTAGAGAGATAACATGCAGGCTTTACTGCTACTCAAAACTAATTACAAAATTGCTTCCAAGTATACTTGAATGCTCATGTGCAAAAGTGACAAATTGATTGGAAGATCCATGTTTGATTCAGTTGTTAGTCTTCAGTTTGTAAATCTGACATGAAGATAATCTATTATATCATATATTTATTTAGTTAACTAATTCAAAGTATCTTGAACGCTTTCCATAACTCAGTGAAATGACGTATAAAAACCTTAAGCAACTTGAAAAAGCTCGAATTTACATAAACATGAGAATACATATAAGCGTACAACCAAATTTATTTTCCCACAAGATTATGTAGTAGTATGCATGAGTATTTATTTTCCTCGTTGCATTCTTGTGTAGTAACATATTTTCTAGAAGCACATGCTATTTCCGTTTCTCCTCAATACACGAGTAAAGTATATATGGTAATTGACTAGATTGGATGGGAGAACCTAAGGAAAACAATTTGGATGAGACATGCAAGTACTCCCTCCGTCCCAAATTTTTTGTCTTAGATTTGTGTAGATATGGATGTATCTAATACTAAAACGTGACTTGATACATCCGTATCTAGACAAATCTAAGACAAGAATTTTGGGACGGGGGAAGTATAAGTAAATGCCATAGTAGCGATGGCTGGAGGAACTTACGAATACCTAAATTTTGCTCATTGATATTTTGTTTCCCCCTTTTTTGATCTTCTAGGTCTTGAAGGGATTGCATGGGTTTTATCATTCCTCACATTTTTTGTCAGTCTTTTGCGCAAACTCTCATGCCGCAAAAGGAAACAATTAAATATAAATACCGAATATCCATAAATATAATTTATTTATGTATAAGAACTTTACAAGTTTAATAAGGCGAATGCAATCCTTTTGTTTATAAAGATAACATTTCAAATAGTTGAACACATTTTTCAACTAATTAGATTTGAAATACACAAGATCATAACTACAAACTATATAAGATACATTTTCTTTCAAAAATTGTACTATTTTAGGCAATCACGTTATGATATCCCATTGGCAAGTTATGTTGGGTCTTATAATAAGTTAGTATGCTCTTCAAAATTGCCGAAGAAAATTGACACACTTGTGAAAGAAACCAAACAATGCTCATTCCAAGTACGGTCTAACTTATATCTAGAGCAAATGCATGCCTTTATTTTTGTTAAAAATGTGTTTCTAATATACATAAAAATGTAAGTTTAGTTCAGCACGCAGCCAAGGAATAAAAAATTATGAAAAATGATAAGGTATACCCAAAGGTACGTTACAAGCAAAATGATCCATTTTTATTGTGGTCATGACCTAAACCTGCGATAGACCTTACAACATACTACGTTCATACAAAAGAATTACAGAAAAATAGTTGAGGTAAGTACACATTTATATAATGGGAAGGCAAGTCCAAAATCGAGGACTGCAAAGCAAAGGAAAATAATGCAACTACAATCATTTGGACATACCACATGGATAGCATATGAAAATTACAGTAATCATAGATTAATCTTGCACGAGTAAATCAGAAGGGGAATTATAGTGATCAAATAACTTCCTGAATAATGAGAAGCAGAAGGATGGAATCGACATAAATTACATAGCATTGTCCCTATGATCCTACTTCGATTATAGAAATCAAATGATATGAATCCTATAAAGATCCCACAGTCTTATTTAAGCTACTCAAAAGAGTCGAATTATTTCATGAATAACACAAAATCAAATTATATGGAAACTATATCGGGAAATCCTATCTAAGTGGTCTAATTATTTATATATAACTAGTCTAGTTATTTCAAGAACAATTTATATGCTAGTTGGTTGTAACATGATACATGCCCAAAATATATATTAGATTTTAAGAGTATAATTTTTAATAGCTATACAAATGCATGTTCGTCCTAGAAAAGTGAAGTTCTTAGAATGCAACATAACTTTGATAAGAGGCAACGATGTATGACAGTCACTGATAATAAAAAATATATTGAAATGCTCAGTTACCAGATCAACAGACTTCTCAAAATTTTAAAATTGATGTACACTTGTCCTTTGAATAAACGAACATTTTGTAATGTTTCCCGTTTGAAGATAGCGAACTGCGGACGCCAATGTCCTGAATACATAACGGCTAACAGGGTCTGTGTAGTACTGCATAATTAATAGTGATTAGGAGTATGAAAATATTTGAACAAAGAACAATGGAGTGGTTTTGTTTTATTTATTTATATTTACCGGGTCTTTCCTTGTTCATTTCGATGTTTTTCTGTATACCATTTCTTTCACCCATCCATGTGGCAGCCCAGATGGGTTGAACTCCACTTCTTCAAGGATGTACAAAACCAGGAAACGTGTTAGCTTTGGAAAGTCAAATCATTGCAGACATAACTAATTATTTTTGTAGTGATAGCAACAAACACACATTATCCCGAGAGCTTGTGTCGCATTGTCCATTTGTATCAAATTTGGTGATCTTCATTTCGTTAACATAGAGTAGAACGTCTTCTTTAGCAAATGCTCGTACTCGCAGTGCCGGCTATACATTAAACTGCAAAATAGAAACAATACAAATTTAAAGTTATTTCTTGACATGAGTAAATATATCTTTCATATTTTATATAACTCGTGTTTTCTAGGGCTAATGAAGGTAGCCAACTCTAATTGTAGCTTGGTTGATAACATATCGGGGTTGCCGCCAGCTTACACACATGTGCGAATTGTGATAAATAATAGTTTTACACACGTGTGCGAAGTTACCTTACACACACACAGAGAGAGAGAGAGAGAGAGACTACATCTCAAACCAAATAAACTAATCTGAGAGATATGTCTTTGAAACGTGTTCATATGTAATCCATGACAGAACTAAGGATTTATCATGAAAATTATAATGGTTGTGAGCATTAAAGAATATTTGGAATTCCTAATATTTAAGAAACTAATATAACTTATCATATATCAACAGTTGGCCACAATTTTAAAATCATTACATATAAATGAGGCTTTTTTGGGCCCATTTAACACTTGCGTATCTGTTTGGATATCAATCATATCAATATTTTTTCCATGTGACCGTTAGTCACCAGTGAATTAGTGACTCGGAGCAACAAATGATTTCATCCGTATATTATTATCGACCTCTATTTCTTATACTACACGGCCAATAGTTTTCCTATTGACAAAAACATGTCTAGAAAACTTAATACCGGTAAGAAGATGGACATACAATGTATAATTCTCATGTTATTAAGTACTTTGAAGGAACGGGTGAAAAACCTACCTTGTACATCTTGTCCATATTTTCTCCACCCGCTCTAATCTCCATCAACCACCACTAGTAGAAAACGGGCCTTTAGTTCCGGTTCCGGAACCGGGACTAAAGGGTTGGGACTAAAGCCCAAACCCTGTAGTCACGGTTTGCTTACGAACCGGGACTAAAGGAGCTCCACGTGGCCGGTTTCTCGAGCTCCACCTTTAGTTCCGGTTGGTGGGGAATTTTTTTTTTGCAAAAATTGTTTTTTCTGATTTTTTTTGAGTTTTTTTTATTTTTTTCGAATTTTTTTTGGTTTTCAAATTTCTGAATTAGTTGACAATTTAATCTCTAATCACCCCTCATCACTACTCAAGTATGTACCACTCATTCCAAACCGTCTAACTTTTCGGCCGGTGACCCATCCTCTCACTACCCTAGTCTAAGCACACTTAACTTCGGAGTTCTATTCTTCCTAGTTTCCAAGTCTGCACTAGCTGTTTTCCTGACAATAGTAAGTTGTCAATCCTATTAACCCTTAGGAGTTGAACTTGAGCATGAAGCACCGTTTGAGTTTGAAACTATTATTCTAAAAAACAATAATTAATTAGTAACACTAATATTTCTTGAATAAGTAGTTTGACCATAGTTAGACTAAAAACTAAAAAAAACATAAATTTGAGGATAATTTTTTCCTTTCAGAATTTGAGGATTCTACAAATTTGCAAAATAGCCTACGGCCGTCGAAATCGGAACTGGATTTTCGTGCTAAACATTTTGGTATATTATACCTTTTTTCGACATCGTATGCAAAAGATATAGCTATTTTACTTTTTCATAACACTTTTTTTGCAAAACATGTCGAAATTTATGCTTTTTAATTTTTGTAACTAGTAGATGTAGTAACATTACTACATCTCCAATGATTTTATTTTTTGATGTTTCTATCATTTTTTTTTGCGTAGGAGTAGAAGCAGAAGCTTGGGTTCGCATCCATTCCGCCCGCCCTGCCCTGATACGGAGCACCAGTATATGTGGCCAGCGCGGGCAGTCTTGGCTGCCGGAGCGTGGCCCGAGGGCCGCACCGCCGGGGTGCTGGTGCCGCCGTGATTTGGCATACGCGGGCGCCGAGGCTGCCGGGATGTGGGCGGGGCGTTCGGAAGCCAGCCATGCGCGGCGAGGAGGGGAATGGCCCGCTTGGAGTGGGGCAAATAGCTCCCATGCGATGTCGTTGGTGCGAATTGTCTCTTATGCGACGTCGTTGGCTATAATATCTCTCATGCAACATCTGCGTTGGAAAAAATAGTTCCCATATGACACTGCTGCCTAATCCAAAGACACATATTTAAAACTCGAATTAGGTGAGCGGGACCCACAGCGTGGGACCCACTAACTTATCCAACTCAACATTGGTCAGGTGAGCGGGACCCACAGCGTGGGACCCACTAACTTATCCAGGTCAACATTGGTCAGGTGAGCGGGACCCACAGCGTGGGACCCACTAACTTATCCAGGTCAGCATTGGTACAAGAGGACACCGAGCCGTGCCCCGAGCCGTGCAGCACCCGAGCCCATCCTCCCCCTCCCCCTCCCCGACCGTTGTTCTTCTTCTTCTCCCGCGACGACGCGCAGCAACGCCGTTCTGGGCCGCGACCTAGCAATGTCGAGCTCCGCTTCAGCCTCCTACCGCTCATGGCCGCGCTATGGCGCAGTGCCCATGACAAGGTGCCCTGCATGCCCACGTATCGCACCCCTGAAGCGGCTAGTCACAACGACCGACAAGAATGGCAACCTTGGGCGGGAATTCATGAAATGCGAGAGCAAACCAGAGTAGGGAAAGGTGAGATTTTACTTCTCAATATGCCAATTTTGGTTTTTCTCTCCCAATTTCATATTTGCCCACTTTCCCCCATTTTTCATCGGATTTGGGATTTAGGGTTCATCTTTCCAATATCAGAAATTGAAGTAATGCACCCATTTTGAGTGGCTAGATGAGTACATAGAGCGGATTCAACTGGAGGGTGCATCAGGGGAGCTCGATTTACCGTTGGAGGCAGAGAAGTTGGGCAAGTTTGGATCGGGCGCGTCTGGATCTGGGGCCCCTGGATCTGCCCATTCCATTGGGGCTACTGTGGGGGATGTAGTAGCGACGGCAGAGCTGAAGAAGATGAACAAGCAGATGAAGAAACTCATCGAATTGCAGAAGCAGGGCAATTTGATGGGGCTGATGGCCAGACTTTTTTATGTTTGTGTAATTGCTCTCGCATTTGTTTATGTGATGATAATTAGTCGTAAGTGAATAGATTGGGCATCATTTGTAATCGTAATGATATGTATATTTGAATAAAAGTGTTGCGCTGTACGAATTCAGCATGTCCTCTCCACTCTGTTTCGGCTCCGTTTTTTTAGTTCTTCAGTTCGTCATCAGTTTCAGTTTCAGTGATAGAGGGAGAAAAGGAAAAAAAGGTTCGTCCACAGTTGCCCGAAAAGGCCAAGCCCATATAGAAGTTAGGCAGGGCCGAATAGAACATATCCAGGCCCATTGATAAAAGAAGTGTAGCTAGTGCAAAAAAAAGTGCACATGGTCATTGACATCGATATATCTTTTCGGCTTTAGGTTATTTCACAAATTTTAAGTTTCCTGCAGTCACCTTTTTTGAGATAACTCATCTGATAAATATTTGAGCTACTTTTATGCATAAGCTATCGTGTCCGATGGTAGGGTCCCGTGTTGTTTCGGCTAAAACAAAAGGTTGGTTCTAGTTAGCATCCTAACTTGCAGTCTTTGTGAACCAAAAAAGTTGGAATTGTTTGGTTCTAGTTTATTTCAACCAAGCACCATTTTTTTAAATTTTTTTGACTTGTGCTATGGTGTTTTCAAACTTTTTACTCGTGTGTTTCAAACGAAAAAGGTTGTGCCCCTCTCAAAAAAAGAAGACATCTAGTGTGCCCCTAGTAGCATCTCCTTACAACATAGAGGGGCATCCCCTTACAACATATAGTGCATAAAACATAAAAGGAAGATAATTAACTAGACACGTGCTAACAACAACTTATATGATTGGATCATGTTTTAGTGCATTTTTAGTACACATGGCCACATAAATAAAATGCAATGGAGAAACTTTAGGACTGAAAAAACATATAGATAGATAGAGGGGCATCGGGTACCCTAGTAGCATAGATAGATAGAACATATAGAGGGGCATCCCCCACTACATATAGTTCATAAAACATGAAAGGAAAATAATTAAAACTAGATAGATAGAAGACACGGGCACACACGCCCGAACCAACACAAACACAAACTAGATAGATAGAATACTCGCACTTGAACAACTCCTTGGCCCCTCCTCCTTGGGCCCCTCCTCCTTGGGCCCCTCCTCCTTAGCCGGCGCCCCTCACTCGTCGTTCTCCGGCATCTGGTAGGGGAGGGTGTGCATGCCGTTGGGGTGAGGGAAGATGTGGTGGAAGTTGGTGAAGATTTTGTAGGTTGTGAACGCGACAAACTCGCATCCATACCAGAACACCTCGCCGAGGAGGTGGTGAGCGTCGTAGGGGTTGGTGAACGTGACGTAGAGGCCGATGACAAAGCCGTTGGCATTGCCATCGTACTGCTTGTGGAGGTGGAACATGGGCGGAGTGTCCGGAGGGAGGTGGCGGTAGCCGGCTTGGAGGAAGAAGTGAGCCAACTCTATAGGGCCCCTCCACCTTGAGATGGCCCACACCCTTAGGCTATTCTCGACGACGACTCCGGCCGGATACTGCCTCTCCGGCACGGTGCGAGGGCGATGGTAGGTAGGGCCGTTGAACTGCATGGTGGCTCGAGTGGTGGATTTGGCTCGAAAAGAAGAAGGGGAGGAGGCTTGAGAGATGAGTGTGAGAGGATGACGAAATGGTGCCCTTTTATAGCCGCGCTGCAGCCGTGGTCAATGTGTACACGGTGCCTTCTCGATCGTTTTCTCTTCTCCGTTCGCACTGGCATAAGTAATTGTGGGCATTAATTCAAAAAACGGCGGGCAGAGCATCCAAAGAGGCACATGCCCGTTCATCCACGCGTGACACTGAAAAAGGAGATGCACCACCGACGCGTCCGTCTCGTTCAAGCATGCATTTGTTAAAATAGCTTAGATGCGACGGACCTATACGCTGCGCCCCTGTCGTGCTTTACTGCGTCGATGCGTGCATGCAAGCCCGCATGCAAATGGCTAGGCTGTGTCACACGAGCACGAAATAGCTAGGCTGCGACGTTGCATGGCATGCATGGGACAGGGATGGCCCACATGTCATTGAACCTCTCCCATGCAGCCCACCCCCCCTCTTGACGGCCATGCGCACGCACGCCAGGCTCTGCCGGGCCCGATCCGCTCGGCCCAATGGTCACTTAGATGCTCCCCCGCTCAACGTTATCTGTTCGTCAGAGAGAAAAAACGATGGTCAATCAGATTGGAGAATCAGGGCTCCCACGGATCGCCCCCGCGGAATCCTTCTAGAAGGCCTATCCGACGGCCGTAGTTTGGCGTTAGGGTTAGATCGACGGTGGACGTTTGGTGCTAGGGTTACATGGGTTTTGGAGGCAGTCAACGGGGTTTTGGAAGGTTTGACCGAACATTCAAATGTGTATAACTAATTCAAAAAAAATCAAAAAATGAAAAACCTGTGCATATAGCCTTTTTATGTTACATAGTTATGATATAAAATGATAAACTTGATCTAATGATCTTTGCATGAAAAAACCTTCACAAATTGGAATATCTCGACTGAGGTTGCATAGAGTTCAAAGGAGTGAAAAGAGGGTTTGAGGTTTTGAAAATGCAAAAAAAAAATCAAAAACATCACCTTAGCTTCATTTTAGAGTGACTAAGGAGGATCTGAAGTTATTTTTGCATTTAAAATCTTTAAACTTGTTTTATTGCTGACTTTGTATTAAAGGGTGTTTTTTCAAAAATAAATTAAATAATATGAATACTTATTCAAAAAAGGTGAGACTTCGTATTGATCCTATATAGGTATAATATAAGCTAAGAAAATCTTTTTTGGGTGATTTTGAGAAGGTCAAGAAAAACTTGCTTAGAAATGGGGCCGTTTTCCCTTACTTTGGAGCCTGTTTGGACAACATTTTCAGTGACTATGAGTTGGACTTCACAAAAAGGGTTGGATTTATGAACTAAAGTGCATAGTAGTACATAAAACGATGCAACATCACAGAACAAACAAATGAACTCAAAAATATTGGAGATAGGTTCAAATTTGAATGTCGGTTCAAATTTGAATTTTATTTCAAGTCAAATCAACATCATAGCACATAAGTTTTCACATGAAAGAACATAAGTTTTCACATCAAATGACAACAAACTTAAGTTTTCACATCAAATTTGAATGATTTCGACTCTATTTCTTTTGCTTCTTTCTACCACTCGATTTCTTCTCCTTTTTCCACCGTTTGGTTCCACGGTGCATAGTTTGTTGATGCTGATGCTCTTGCTTTTTGGCCCCTTGGTTTTCTTGCCAACTCCACTAGGCCCCCTCAACTTTTGCACCTGACCATGTACCACTTCTTCAGTTTGCACTTCTGCAGATTGAGTAGATGGCACACATTGTTCAACTACTTTAGTTTGCAACTCAACACTTGGCAGCACAACCTCCAAACATGGCAACACAGTTGTCAAAGCAGATTCGCATGGCAGCACAAGAGTTGCTTCATCTGCAACAGTTTCAGATAGCCCTAGTGCCTGCAAAACAGATTCAGTATGCATCACATCGTCCAAAACAGAAACACTTAGCTCATGTTCAACAGTAACAGTTTCAGTTAGCTCCATATCTTTGTCACCAAACATTATCTACTTAGTGCTCTTCCTTCTAAATCCATTGAGTCTTGTTTTTTTTCACTGGCCAACATTGTTCAACAACAAGAGGTGGGGCTTTTTCTGCATGCTTCCTCCTAAAAAATAAAGCATTTGACTTGGTTAGATACTAGAACAAGTAGCAAAATCAAAAACTTGCAAAAACAGTAACATAAACATACTTTGGCCTCTGAGGAGTGTAGATGCACTTGGATGAACCAATTCTGTGCCCAAGTACCTCACACAACTTGCACCTATTTTTGTTACCTTTTTGAGGCCTTTTGGGCTTATCATTCTTTTCCTTTTTCCCCTTCTTACTACAACCACCTTTCTCAAACCAAGCTTTGAATCTGCTCTGTTTAGGCCTCCCAGCCTTTCTTCTAGTGACAGGGGGACACAAGGTAAATTCTATTTCCACCTCAGGCCACTGAGATTGGTCAGTCAGTGTAGGAATTGGACTTGCATATGCAGCTTTCAATTTTGGTACTGAATAATACTCATGCAAATATGGGTGCATATTTAACCTGGGTTTAGATGCCAAAAAAAGTATGGAATGCTCACATGGTTTTCCAGTGTGTTGCCACTCCTGGCAAGTGCACTCATGCAACTCAGTATTTACCACATGCCTCTTGCCACTATTTGTATCTCTAACTGCAGCACCCCAGAGGGAAGATTTCTCAACAGATTTCTACTCCTGTTGACCACCTGTTGTACCACTTCTGGAAGCTTGTCCCCTTCCAAAATATTAGCAATTTTTCCTCTCAACTCCCACAAACGCATGATCATGATCCTTATTTGGTCCACCATGTCATGCACAGGCAAGTCTTTCAAATCCTTCACTTTGTTGTTAAAACTTTCTGCGAAGTTGTTATTGATATGATCACATTTTATGGCAGTATTAAAACCTAATCTATACCACAACAGAGAATGGTGGGTGTTCAACCATGAAGCAAATTCATTATCACTACATGATGCCAATATCTTACCAAGGTGATAGGAATGTGTCTGTCTGGTATAGGATCTTGCTGTTGGCCACATGCGCCCAAATTCATCTCCTTTGAATTTTTTTATCAGATTCATCCACATATGTCCAAAGCACTCCCTCTGCTCAGCATGGCGGAAAACATTTTTTACTGCATTTTCCAACCCTTTACATGCATCTGTGTGGATGGCCAAATGAGAAACTGGTCCTATGCATCTTTTTAGTTGCATCATGGACCATATCCATGATGCCTCTGTCTCTGATTGAAACATTCCTATTGCAATTGGGAACATCCAGTTGTGTCCATCTAGAGCATTGCATGCAGCCAACTGACCATTCCACTTTCCAGTCAAAAAAGATGAGTCTATGCTCAAATATGGACGACAACCTGCTTTGAATCCATCTATGCATGGCTTTAACACACATAAAAAACTTGCTGAATAAAACCTTGCCATCCTCTGTTACCTCTGTATCTATCTCCACCACACTCCCAGGTGACCTCTTCTCCACCTCTGCTTTAAAACTATACAACATCCTAAATGTATTTGCCCAGTCACCATACAATGATTTCATGTCCCTTTGTTTTGCTTTCCAGACTGTGGTATATTGCAGCTTTGGGGTACAGCTTCTCCATGTCAACTTTAAGCCTCTTTGCAGTAGTGTTTGGAGTCCTGGCTAAAATAGGAGTAATCTTCTCTGTAACCCAAAGCTGTGATGTCATCTTTGAAACTCTCTGTGAAGTGGTCATACATGTATGCTGGTGTGGTATTTGATTTACCCTTACTGTACTTCCATCAGGTTGTAGTCTGGCAGACAAGTACCATTTGCAAGGATTGCCACCACCATCATAACCTTTGCACCGAGCATAAAATTTCTTTCGATCAGTCCACATAGTCTTGGCATCAAACTCTTTTTTCACTGCATAGGTCCTCAAAGAAATCCTAAACTCCTTCATGCTTGGCCACAACTTTCCCACCTCAATAACTGGGTTCTCTTTGTCATACAAACAAACCAGCTCATTATCATCTGCATCATCCACATCATCTGCAGCCTCTCTCATCAGCTGTTATTCATCCTCATTTGCATTTCTAGGGCCTGTATTACCTTCAGCAGGCAAAGAACTGTCATCCTTATCCTTATCTTTGTCATCAACTTGAATGCCAAACATTTCGGCCATATCAATGTCAGATATTGGTGTAATGACCAAATCTGTTTTTTCATTCAACTCTACTACATTCCAGTCAACAACAATCTTCCTAGCACCATGGGTTCCCTCCTCTCCATTTGCATCAATCCCTGTATCTTCAGCTACTACAGTCGGTTCAGTCAACAATGCCAACATCTTCTTTTGTGAAACCCACTCATCATCTTCCATCTGTGCAGCCATCTTTGATGGCACATAACCAACTCTGGAATGAGTTTGCAGATCAATTGGCTCTGCATAAAATGTTACTTGTTTTCTTGCCTACCCTTCTTGCTGATCAATTTCAGCAACCATGGATTCTCCATCTTCAATTCTCACATATTCACCATTATAGTTATCGAAACATTGCAGAGATACCTCTTGTTTTGGACCCCAAACAATACTCTCCCCAATTCTCTCCACCAAATTGCCCACGGCCTTCTCCTTCATGCTCTCCAATTCCTGGGGATCAACATATGCAAATTCGACATCCAACCTCACGGTGGTATCTCTATCAATGTCTTGGACACTGCCATCACTGAGCTTGGCTTTACAGGGAAAAAATTCCACTATAATTGCGAATGTGGTGGCAGAACCTGAACCTCCCCTCTTTTGTCAATGGCAGGCAGCGGCGACAGTCACTACCAAATCGAATTCGATTCTAAATCGCCAAGAAAAGTGGGTGGCATTACCGATTTTAAGCACTGTCTCCTCGCTCCATCTCGTCCAGCCCTCGCTCCATCTCCTATCCAATCGAGATTCTAAAATGCCAAGAAACAGGGGCAGCATGAGGCCACAGATTTATCCAAAATTCAGTGGAATGGGAGTAGTGTTTGGAAAATACTCACTCGCAATAGCCGCTGCAGAGAAAGGCGCTCCACCACCGGGCCGCGGAGAAGAAACAACCCCCGGATCCAATGGAGCCCGATTCTAAATCGCCAAGAAACAGAGGGCAGCATGAGGCCACAGATCCCCCAAAATTCTGGGGAGTGGGACTAGGGTTTCAGGCTCACCTCGCAATAGCTCTGCCGCTGCCGAGAAATGCGCTCCACCACAGCGGAGAAGAAACCGCTGCCAGAGAAGATGCTTACGGCGGCGCCGCTCGCCCAGTCCAGCACGAGCCCGTCCAACACGGGCGAGTCGAGCACGGTCACACAGTCACCGGTCGAGTCATGGACGGTTGACTCTTGACTACGTGGCCATAGGTTGACCCCACCAGTCAGAGCACATAACCCCCAGTGTCCTAACCAAACTTCAGCCTAACTAACACCCAACTAGCCGCGTAAATATTTTGTCGCATGGGAGCTATTTTTTCCAACGCAGATGTCGCATGAGAGCTATTACAGCCAACGACATCGCATGAGAGACAATTCACACCAACAACGTCGCATGGGAGCTATTTGCCCCTTGGAGTGGGAATGATAGACAGCGTCGGCGCAATGGGCGACGGCGAGGAGAGAGCATACACGAACGCAACCTAGGCGGGGCGAGGTGAGGACACCGGCGACAACTTGGGTGACGGCGGTGCGCGGCTGCGCGCAGCGGGCGTCGTCGTCCAGCAGAGACGGAAATCGATCTCTTTTTTTCCTTGGATCGCCACAGGCCCACAGCACAAGAGAGTCGTAGTATCCAGCCCAAATACAATAAAGTACTATGACTTTAGGTTTTTTTTGGTGACGCTACGCGTCCGCCGGTCGATTTTCTGATTTTATCCGTCGCCTCAACGGCCGTTGGATGCCCGACCTGATAGCCTTCCGATCTAGTGTCCGCACCCTGTATGCTCACTCGTTATTTTCCGCAACAACCGCTCTGTTGCAATAACAATAACACTCTTTCCCCCGGCCCCGATAGAGTTGGCCCTGCATGATGCAGCCGCCAACCCACCGCAAAACCAGCCCGCTGCCGTGTGTTGGATCACCATATTGCGCTTCAGATGGCTGGATCTGACGCAGATGAAGCTCACCGAGGGGCCCTGCTTCGAGAGCAGGCGCGGCCATCGTTCTCAGCTCCAAGCACCGCCGGGGGGCCGCCGTGTGTTGGAGTTTCCTCTTGGTTCACAAACCCCCTCGGTGGTGTTTCCTGAAACATGGTCTTTGTTTCACTCTATAAGAACATGAAGCCCTATGTAGAAAACATAGCTATCTTTGAAAACATGAATCATCACATCCCACAGTCTAGCTTGATTGTATGTTCTGAAACATGATTTCATTGTCTACAAGTGTTTCTGAATTCCTTGCAAGTGTAACCAGAAAAAATACAGAAACTGTGTTGATTAGCTATCTTATTGATTCCATGGAGAGATAAAATGACAAAAATAAAATGTAAAGTTTCTATTGATTTAAGCCCCGTTCGACAATCCACCCACTCCTGGAATCTGTGAAGCAGGGAAACTGCAGCTCCGTGATTTTCAACTGCAGCTCCACCCGCTCCGGGAGAGGAGTTATGGAGCGGTGCGATTCCGAACAGGTCGTTAATACCTTGTTGATTCCATGGAGAGATAAACTGACTATTTCACAGAACCTATGTTGTAGGAAGCTGAAACCGAAGGGGAAGAGAGCTATGTCCAAGGCAATTTTTCTGTTGGTGGTGATGAATATTTGGAGGGGTTCTTGCATGTTGATGATGAGATGCAAGATGATTCAGATGATGGGGATGTTTCTGTTGGGTAACGTAGTATTTAAAAAAATTCCTACGATCACGCAAGATCTATCTAGGAGAAGCATAACAACGAGCGGGGAGAGTGTGTCCACGTACCATCGTAGACCAAAAGCGGAAGCGTTAAGTAACGCGGTTGATGTAGTCGAACGTCTTCGCGATCCAACCGATCAAGTACCGAACGCACGGCACCTCCGTGATCTGCACACGTTCAGCTCGGTGACATCCCTCGAACTCTAGATCCAGCTGAGGCCGAGGGAGAGTTTCGTCAGCACGACGGCGTCGTGACGGTGATGATGAAGTTACCGACGCAGGGATTCGCTTAAGCACATGATACATCCATTTTGCATCATGCTTTTATATTGATATTTAGTGAATTATGGGCTGTTATTACACATTATGTCACAATACTAATGCCTATTCTATCTTATTTTACAAAGTTTACATGAAGAGGGAGAATGCCGGCAGCTGGAATTCTGGGCTGGAAAAGGAGCAAATATTAGATACCTATTCTGCACAACTCCAAAAGTCCTGAAACTTCACGACAGCATGTTTTAGAATATATATAAAATATTGGGCGAAAGAAGTACCAGAGGGAGGCCACCCACCATCCAGGAGGGTGGGGGCGCGCCCTACCCCCTGGGCGCGCCCCCCTGCCTCGTGGGCCCCGTGGTGGCCCTATGATGCCCATCTTTGTCTATATGGAGTCTTTCGTTGAGGAAAAAATCATAAGGAAGCTCACGGGACGAAACTCCGCCGCCATGAGGTGGACCTTGGCAGAACCAATTTAGGGCTCTGGCGGAGCTGTTCTGCCGGGGAAACTTCCCTCCGGGAGGGGGAAATCATCACCATCATCATCACCAACGATCCTCTCATCGGGAGGGGGTCAATCTCCATCAACATCTTCACCAGCACCATCTCATCTCAAATCCTAGTTCATCTCTTGTATCCAATCTTTTTCCCAAAGCCTCAGATTGGTACCTGTGGGTTGCTAGTAGTGTTGATTACTCCTTGTAGTTGATGCTAGTTGGTTTACTTAGTGGAAGATCATATGTTCAGATCCATTATGCATATTAATACCCTCTGATTATGAACATGAATATGCTTTGTCAGTAGTTACGTTTGTTCCTGAGGACATGGGAGAAGTCATGCTATAAGTAGTCATGTGAATTTGGTATTCGTTCAATATTTTGGATGAGATGTATGTTGTCTTTCCTCTAGTGGTGTCATGTGAACGTTGACTACATGACACTTCACCATTGTTTGGGCCTAGAGGAAGGCATTGGGAAGTAATAAGTAGATAATGGGTTGCTAGAGTGACATAAGCTTAAACCCTAGTTTATGCGTTGCTTCGTAAGGGGCTGATTTGGATCCATATGTTTAATGCTATGGTTAGGTTTATCTTAATACTTCTGCTGTAGTTGCAGATGCTTGAAATGGGGTTAAGCATAAGTGGGATGCTTGTCCAAGGAAGGACAGTACCCAAGCACCGGTCCACCCACATATCAAATTATCAAAGTACCGAACGCGAATCATATGACGGGATTCCCATGTGTCCTCGGGAGCGCTTTCCTTTATATACGAGTTTGTGCAGGCTTGTCCTTTGCTACAAAAAAGTTGGGCCATCTTGCTGCACCTTATTTACTTTTACTATTTGTTACCCGTTAACAATTTCCTTATCACAAAACTATCTGTTACCGGTAATTTGAGTGCTTGCAAAAAATACCTTGTTGAAAACCTTTTATCATTTCCTTCTGCTCCTCGTTGGGTTCGACGCTCTACTTATCGAAAAGGATACGATAGATCCCCTTCACTTGTGGGTCATCAAGACTCTTTTCTGGCACCGTTGCCGGGGAGTGAAGCGCCTTTGGTAGGTGGAATTTCGTAAGGAAAATTTTATATAGTGTGCTGAAATTTACTGTCACTTGTTACTATGAAACATAATCCTTTGAGGGGCTTGTTTGGGGTATCTTCACCCCGACCAGTAGAGCAAAGAGTTGTTCCTCAACCTACTGAACCTACTGAATATGTTTACTTTGAAATTCCTTCGGGTATGATAGAGAATCTGCTAGCTAATCCTTTCACAGGTGATGGAACATTACATCCCGATTTGCACCTAATCTATGTGGATGAAGTTTGTGGATTATTTAAGCTTGCAGGTTTGCCCGAGGATGTTATCAAGAAGAAGGTCTTCCCTTTATCTTTGAAGGGAGAGGCATTGACATGGTTTAGGGTATGTGATGATATGGGATCATGGAACTACAACCGATTGAAATTGGAATTTTATCAGAGGTTTTATCCTATGCATCTTGTTCATTGTGATCGTAATTATATATATATAATTTTTGGCATTGAAGGAGAAAGCATCTCTCAAGGTTAGGGGAGGCTTAAGTCAATGTTATATTCATGCCCCAATCATGAGCTCTCAAAAGAAATGATTGTTCAAAAATTTTATGCTCGACTTTCTCTTAGTAATCGCTCCATGCTTGGTACTTCTTGTACTGGATCTTTTATGATGAAGACTATTGAATTCAAATGGGATTTATTGGAAAGAATTAAACGCAACTCTGAAGATTGGGACCTCGACGAAGCTAAGGAGTCAGGTATAACACCAAAGTTTGATTGTGTTAAATCTTTTATGGATACCGATGCTTTCCATGAATTTAGCACAAAATATGGACTTGACTCTGAGATAGTAGCTTCTTTCTGTGAATCCTTTGCTACTCCTGTTGATATCCCTTAGGAGAAGTGGTTTAAATATAATCCTCCCATTGAAGTAAAAGTAGTTGCACCTATTAAAGTTGAAGAAAAGACTATCACTTATAATGATCCTGTTCTTCCCACTTCTTAAATTGAGAAACCACCTTTCCCTGTTAGAATAAAGGATGATGCTAAAACTTCAACTCTGGTTCGTAAGAGCAATACTAGAACACCTACTCCCTCTGAGAAAATTAAAGTTGAACCTAGTGTTGCTATGGTTAAAGATCTCTTGGCCGATAATATTGATGGGCATGTTATTTACTTCTGTAATGAAGTTGCTAGAATTGTTAGACCTGATACTAAAAATAAACATAGACCTGTTGTAGGCATGCCTGTTATTTCTGTTAAAATAGGAGATCATTGCTATCACGGCTTATGTGATATGGGTGCTAGTTAGAAGAAATTGATGTTACAATTAAGCTTGCCAATAGAGACACTATTTCACACGTTGGAATCGTTAGAGATGTTGAAGTCTTGTGTGGGAAAGTTAAATATCCTGCTGATTTTCTTGTTCTCGGTTCCCCACAAGATGACTTTTGTCCTATTATTTTTGGTAGACCCTTCTTGAATACTGTTAATGCTAAGATAGACTGCAATAAGGATATTGTTTCTGTTGGTTTAGGTGATATGTCTCATGAGTTTAATTTTGCTAAGTTTCGTAGACAACCCCATGATAAAGAATTTCCTAGTAAAGATGAAATTATTGGTCTTGCTTCTATTGTCGTGCCTCCTAATGATCCTTTAGAGAAATATTTGCTAGACCATGAAAATGATATGTTTATGAATGAAAGAAGGGAAATAGATGAAGTATTCTTTAAACATGGACCTATTTTGAAACACAACTTACCTATTGAAATCCTAGGGGATCCTCCTCCACCCAAGTGTGATCCCGTGTTTGAGCTTAAACCTTTACCTGATACTCTTAAATATGCTTATCTTGATGAGAAAGAGATATATCCTGTTATTATTAGTGCTAACCTTTCAGATCATGAAGAAAAGAAATTATTGAAAACTTTGAAGAAGCACTGTGCTGCTATTGGATATACTCTTGATGATCTTAAGGGAATTAGTCCCACTCTCTGCCAGCACAAAATAAAATTGGAGAAAGACGCGAAACCGCTTGTTGATCACCAACGACTGTTAAATCCTAAGATAAAAGAAGTGGTAAGAAAAGAAATATTGAAGCTTCTAGAGGCAGGTATAATTTATCCCGTTGCTGATAGTCAGTGGGTAAGCCCTGTCCATTGTGTCCCTAAGAAGGGAGGTATTACTGTTGTTCCTAATGATAAAGATGAATTGATCCCACAAAGAATTGTTATAGGTTATACAATGGTAATTTATTTCCGAAAATTAAATAAATCTACTAAAAAGGATCATTACCCTTTACCTTTTATTGATCAAATGCTAGAAAGATTATCCAAACATACACATTTTTACTTTCTAGATGGTTATTCTGGTTCCTCTCAAATACCTGTATCAAAAGAGGATCAAGAAAATACAACCTTTTCTTACCCTTTCGGTACCTTTGCTTATAGACGTATGCCTTTTGGTTTATGCAATGCACCTTCTGCTTTTCAAAGATGTATGACTGATATATTCTCTGACTTTTGTGAAAAGATTGTTCAGGTTTTCATGGATGATTTCTCCGTATATGGAACTTCTTTTGATGGTTGCTTAAGCAACCTTGATCGAGTCTTGCAGAGATGTGAAGAAACTAATCTTGTCTTGAATTGGGAGAAGTGCCACTTTATGCTTAATGAAGGTATTGTCTTGGGGCATAAAATTTCTTAAAGAGGTATTGAAGTTGATAAAGCTAAAGTTGATGCTATTGAAAAGATGCCGTGTCCCAAGGACATTAAAGGTATAAGAAGCTTCCTTAGTCATGCCAGTTTTTATAGGAGGTTCATTAAGGACTTCTCTAAAATTTCTCGGCCTCTGACTAATCTCTTACAAAAAGATGTTCCTTTTGGTTTTGATGATGACCGTGTAGAAGCATTTGAAATACTTAAGAAAGCATTGATTTCTGCACCTATTGTTCAGCCTCCTGATTGGAATTTACCATTTGAAATCATGTGTGATGCTAGTGATTATGCTGTGGGGGCTGTTCTAGGATAGAGAGTTGACAAGAAATTAAATGTTATCCAATATGGTAGTAAAACTGTAGATAGTGCTCAGAGAAACTATGCTACTACTGAAAAAGAATTTTTTGCAGTTGTGTTTGCTTGTGATAAGTTCGGACATTATATTGTTTGATTCTAAAGTAACTGTTCACACTGATCATGCTACTATTAAATATATATGGAAAAGAAAGATGCTAAACCTAGACTTATTAGATGGGTTCTCTTGCTACAAGAATTTGATTGGCATATTATTGATAGAAAGGGAGCTGAGAACCCCATTGCAAACAACTTGTCTAGGTTAGAGAATGTTCTTGATGACCCACTACCTATTGATGATAGCTTTCCTGATGAACAATTAGCTGTTATAAATGCTTCTCGTACTACTCCATGGTATGCTGATTATGCTAATTATATTGTTGCTAAGTTTATACCACCTAGTTTCACATACCAGCAAAAGAAAAAGTTCTTCTATGATTTAAGACATTACTTCTGGGATGACCCACATCTCTATAAAGAAGGAGTAGATGGTCTTACTAGACGTTGTGTACCTGAGCATGAACAGGAACAGATCCTACGCAAGTGTCACTCCAAGGCTTTTGGAGGACACCATGCTGGAGATAGAACTGCACATAAGGTATTGCAATTTTGTTTTTATTGGCCTACTCTCTTCAAGGATGCCCATAAGTTTGTTTTGTCTTTGTGATGAATGTCAAAGAATTGGTAATATCAGTAGACGTTAAGAAATGCCTATGAATTATTCACTTGTTATTGAACCATTTGATGTTTGGGGTTTTGATTATATGGGACCTTTTCCTTCCTCTAATGGGTACAAACATATTTTAGTTGTTGTTGATTACGTTACTAATTGGGTAGAAGCTATTCCAACTAGTAGTGCTGATCATAACACCTCTATTAATATGCTTAAAGAAGTTATTTTTCCGAGGTTTGGAGTCCCTAGATATTTAATGACTGATGGTGGTTCACATTTTATTCATGGTGCTTTTCATAAAATGCTTTCTAAGTATGATTTTAATCATAGAATTGCATCTCCTTATCACCCACAGTCTAGTGGTCAAGTAGAATTGAGTAATAGAGAGCTTAAGTTAATTTTGCAAAAGACTATTAATAGATCTAAAAAGAATTGGTCCAAGAAACTTGATGATGCACTATGGGCTTATAGAACTGCATATAAAAATCCTATGGATATGTCTCCGTATAAAATGGTTTATGGTAAAGCATGTCACTTAACTCTTGAACTAGAACATAAGGTATATTGGTCCATTAAAGAGCTCAATTATGATGTCAAACTTGCCGGTGAGAAGAGGCTTTTTGACATTAGCTCACTTGATGAATGAAGAACCCAGGCTTATGAGAATGCCAAACTGTTTAAAGAAAAGGTTAAAAGATGGCATGACAAAAGAATACAAAAACGTGAGTTTAATATAGGTGATTATGTATTATTATACAACTCTCGTTTAAGATTTTTTGCAGGAAAACTCCTGTTTAAATGGGAAGGTCCTTACTTTATCGAGGAGGTCTATCGTTCCGGTGCCATAAAAATCAACAATTTTGAAGTCACAAATCCGAGAGTGGTGAACGGTCAAAGAATCAAACATTATATCTCAGGTAATCCCATAAATGTTGAAACCAGTGTTATTGAAACCGTAACCCCGGAGGAATAGATAAGGGACACCTTCCAGAATGTTTCAAACTTCAAAAAGGAATAGGTACGTGGTACGGTAAGTAAACCGACTGCCAAACAGTTCTAATGGCAATTTTTCTCCGTTTTGGAATATTTAAGAAAATAGGAAAATAAGAAGTAGACCGGAAAGGACACGAGGCTCCCATGAGGGTGGAGGGCACGCCCTACCCCCCTGTGCGCGCCCCCTGCCTCGTGGGCACCTCGTGTGCTCTCTGGACTCCGTTTTCTTGCACGATACTTCTTTTGGTCGGCAAAAATTCATTATATAATCTCCTGAAGGTTTTGACCACCGTATCACACAAATATCTCTTGTTTTTGTTTCGAGCTGTTTTCTGCCAGGGTTGTCAAGGCCAGGCATCATGTCGTCTCCCTCCTCCTCCAACAACAAGGGCAACGATGCTTGGCTAATGAAGATAGAGCTGAAGACAGAAGAGCCCATAGAGATCAACAAGGATGGTGGGATCAAGATGGCCATGGGGGACCAAGTTCCGGCAGTAGCAGAAGAAGACATCTTTCAACCTCACCACAATCTCTTTACCCCAACGGAGATTGAGGCTTTCAAGATGATTGAGTCCGCTCATATTCAAAACAAGTATCTCACAAGTGAAAATATTTTGTTGAAGGAACATATCATCGCACTCAAGGGCATTATCCGCAAATTGGAGGATCTCCTACGCTCGATGTGCGACTATCCATCATCACCAACACCTTCTTCACCAAGAAAGAAGAACTATGTATCGGGTATGGGCACTCCCCTTGGCAACTGCCAAGCTTGGGGGAGTGCCCCGATATCTTATCACCATCACTTTTATCTCTACCATTTTTCTTAGTTCGATCCTTTTGGTAATATCTTGATCTAGTAGAATAAAGTTTTAGTATGATCTAGTGGTGAGTTTTGCTTTATGATCCTTCTATGTAATCGAGTCCGTGAGCTTTATATAATAAAGACTAGTGTTGAGTCAAGGGCTTGATTATCTTGCTATGATCTCGACGGAATAAAATAAAAGAGAAAGAATAAAAAGAAATAAAGAGATCATATGGATCTGATGGAGAGTAATGACTTCACATACAAAGAGTATGATGAATAAAAGTTGTTGAAAGTTGACAAACATAGTTTTGGTCATCGTTGCAATTAATAGGAAGTAATAAAGAAAGAGAGGTTTTCACATATAAATATACTATCTTGGACATATTTTATGATTGTGAGCACTCATTAAAATATGACATGCTAAAGAGTTGACGTTGGACAAGCAAGACACCGTAATGGGTTATGTTTTCTTACATCTGAGATAAATTATATTGTCATGGATCATCCAACATGTTGAGCTTGCCTTTCCCTCTCATGCTAGCCAATTTTTTTCCACCAAGTAGAGATACTACTTGTGCTTCCAAATATCCTTAAACCCAGTTTTGCCATGAGAGTCCACCATATCTACCTATGGATTGAGTAAGATCCTTCAAGTAAGTTGTCACCGTATCAAGCAATAAAAATTGCCCACTAAATATGTATGATATATTAGTGCGGAGAAAATAAGCTTTATACGATCTTGTGATGTGGAAGAAATAAAAGCGACAGACTGCATAATAAAGGTCCATATCACAAGTGGAAAGATATAGTGAAGTTCTTTTGCATTAAGATTTTGTGCATCCAACCATAAAAGCACGTGACAACCTCTACTTCCCTCTGCGAAGGGCCTATCTTTTATTCTTGTCTTATACTTCATGCAAGAGTCACGGTGATCTTCACCTTTCCTTTTTACATTTTATTCTTTGGCAAGCACAATGTGTTGGAAAGATCCTGATATATATAGCTAATTGGATGTGAGTTTTAATTAACTATTATTGTTGACATTACCCTTGAGGAAAAATGTTGGAAGGCAAAACTATAAGCCCCTATCTTCCTCTCTGTCCGATTAAAACTTCATAACCATAAATATCACGTGAGTGTAAGCAATTGTGAAAGACTAAATGATGCTTGAGTATGTGGACTTGCTAAAAAGCTCTTATTGACTCTTTCCGATGTTATGATAAATTACAATTGCCTCAATGACTGAGATTAGAGTTTGTTGGTTCTCAATGAAGTTTATGATTCATACTTGAAATTGTGATTGAATTGGTACTTAAGCATAAGAGATCATATGACATTACCCTTGAGGTAAAAGGTCTACATGAAGAGGGAGAATGCCGATGGCTGGAATTCTGGGCTGGAAAAGGAGCAAATATTAGAGACCTATTTTGCACAATTCCAAAAATCCTGAAACTTCACGGGAGCACGTTTCAGAATATATAAAAAATATTGGGCGAAATAAGTACCGGAGGGAGGCCACCCACCGTCCACGAGGGTGGGGGGGCGTGCCCTAACCACCTGGGCACGCACCCCTGCCTCGTGGGCCCCCTGGTGGCCCTCTGATGCCCATCTTTGGCTATATGGAGTCTTTCGTTGAGGAAAAAATCATAAGAAAGCTCATGGGACGAAAGTCCGTCGCCACGAGGCGGAACCTTGGCGAAACCAATCTAGGGCTCCGGTGGAGCTGTTCTGCCGGGGAAACTTCCCTCCGGGAGGGGGAAATCATCACCAATGTTCCTCTCATCGGGAGGGGGTCAATCTCCATCAACATCTTCACCAGCACCATCTCATCTCAAACCCTAGATCATCTCTTTTATCCAATCTTTGTCCCAAAGCCTCAGATTGGTACCTGTGGGTTGCTAGTAGTGTTGATTACTCCTTGTAGTTGATGCTAGTTGCTTTACTTGGTGGAAGATCATATGTTCAAATCCATTATGCATATTAATACCCCTCTAATTATGAACATTAATATGCTTTGTGAGTAGTTACGTTTGTTCCTGAGCACATGGGAGAAGTCTTGCTATAAGTAGTCATGTGAATTTGGTATTTGTTCTTTATTTTGATGAGATGTATGTTGTCTCTCCTCTAGTGGTGTCATGTGAACGCTGACTACATGACACTTCACCATTGTTTGGGCCTAGAGGAAGGCATTGGGAAGTAATAAGTAGATGATGGGTTGCTAGAGTGACAGAAGCTCAAACCCTAGTTTATGCGTTGCTTCTTAAGGGGCTGATTTGGATCCATGTGTTTCATGCTATGGTTAGGTTTACCTTAATACTTCTGTTGTAGTTGCGGATGCTTGCAATGGGGGTTAATCATACGTGGTATGCTTGTCCAAGGAAGGAAAATACCCAAGCACCAATCCACCCACATATCAAATTATCAAAGTACCGAACGTGAATCATATGAACGTGATGAAAACTAGCTTGACGATAATTCCCAAGTGTCCTCGGGAGCGCTTTCCTTTATATAAGAGTTTGTCCAGGCTTGTCCTTTGCTACAAAAAGGATTGGGCCATCTTGCTGCACCTTATTTATTTTTACTATTTGTTACCCGTAACCAATTACCTTATCACAAAACTATCTGTTACCGATAATTTTAGTGCTTGCAGAAAATACCTTGTTGAAAACCGCTTATCATTTCCTTCTACTCCTCGTTGGGTTCGACACTCTTACTTATCGAAAAGGCTATGATAGATCCCCTACACTCGTGGGTCATCAGCACACGGTTAAGAGATCAACTTGTGTGTTTATAGGGTGCCCCCCTCCCCCGTATATAAAGGAGTGGAGGAGGGGGTCGGCTGGAGTAGGTTCCCCCCTTTCCTAGTCCTACTAGGAGGGGAAAGGAAGGGAAGAGGGAGAGAATGGAAAGGGGGGGCGCCCCCCTTCCCAATTAGGATTGGGCTTGGGGCCGCGCCATACCTCTTGGTCGGATCCTCCTCTCTTCCACTAAAGCCCATGTAGGCCCATTAAGCCCCCCATACTCCGGAAAATGCCCGAACTAATCTGAAACCTTTCCGGTGCCCAAACATAACCTTCCAATGTCGGTGTACTAGAGTAGGGGTACCCTAGTATCCCGAACTTGTGCACGGGCAGTCGCAGCATCCCGCGACAAGGCTTGCCGGGTGACCGCCAAGGTCCTCCGTGGTTCCTTTTGAGCCATTCAAGAACAAAGTGTCCAAGCCAAGAAGACAAGACCCCGGCAAGAGGAGCTTGCTGGGAAGGCTAACAAAAGCATCCCAAGACCCCGGAAAGAGGAGCTTGCCGGGAAGACCACCCAAGGCATTGCAAGGAACTTGCCGCGACGCATCACGCTCCCCGGCAAGGCCCGGTGAGCGACAAGCTCCCGGACGCGACAAGATAACGACAGCGGCAAGACGCTTGCCACGGCAAGCCACCTCCCTGGGGACCTAAACCCTAAACCTAAACCCTAAACCCGCGCTCCAGCACATCCACCAACGTGTCGCTCTGGGGCCCTTCCAGGCATACATGGCGGGAGGCTGTGCAGCCAGCGGCGTGCGGTGGCAAGCGGCGCTGACAAGAGCGCCATCGTGGCGAACGGTGGCGTCCCTGGCGGTCCCTTTTCGCACTGTTTAGGCGACACAGACGGGCATTTAAGGCCCTTGTCCCCTGCCGTCAGGGTTAGGTATGATACACTGTAGCAGGTAGCTGTGCCTACCACAGCACCTTTCCATTTTTGCCCTTTACCTCCGTTGCCACCTGTCGGTAACCCCTTGAGCATATAAAAGGAGGCCCGTGTGCAACGTAGAGGGGGGTTAGCCAGTTCGAACTCTCACGCTCGGTCTTGCTAGCTGCTGAAGTGTACTGTAGCACTCCGCGCTCCCGAGCAAGAAATCAATACAAACCACAATGCAGGAGTAGGGTTTTACGCATCCGTGTGGCCCGAACCTGGGTAAATCGCTCGCGTGCATCGCCTCGATCCGCTCTTTGCACGATCTCCGCCCCCGCCGAACCGAAAGGGACCCAGTCCGCCGGTCCCATAGGTGCCCGTGGATCAGTACCCCGGCAGCTTTGGCGCGCCAGGTAGGGGGCGTCAAGGTTGTGTGAACCAGATCCGGCGTTCTCGCGAGATAGATCTTCATCATCTTCATCAACATGCCGCCGAAGAAGAAGGTTTTGGAGGAGGCTGCTCCGTCCGCGCCTTACCCACCACCACCGGGACAAACGGCTGATGGGGAGGGCGCCGGCGGAAGAACGGGCGTAGACGAGGGAGCTCACGGTGCTGCCAAATCCAAGGGCGAAGCTGCGCTGCCCATCGGCGGCGTAGCCGGCTCCCACAACGACCGGGCGCACTCCAAGACCTCGGCGTCCGTACATGCACCGCGCCTGTCTCAGGAGGCCCGGGACCGGCAGCATCATGGTACTCATGGTACCATGCGTTTGCTAGACCAAGATCGGGCTGGTGGATCCCAGAGTGCTCAGGACCACCATGCATGCCAACATGCTGGCACGAGCGAGGCACGGTCGCCTGGACAGGATATTGCTCCTTCTAACGTGGTTAGAAGTCCGAGCATATCCCGCTCCTCGCACCGTTCGCCACCACCACCCGCCACTGCAGCAGAAGCTTTGGCGCGAGCTCAGCTGCTCCTAGACTACCCTCCAGCGGCGGACAAGTTCGACGATTGGAGGGCAACCATCCAGAGTCCCATCGGCTTCGCCAACGGCGACACTCCACGGCAACCGAGCACGTCGCAGCCGCGGCAAGCCAGCCAGGCGCGAGCTGCAGACGACAAGACTGGTGGGGGTGCTACTACTGTACACTCTCCTCCCCGAAGGCCGAGATCGCCGACTCACCGGGTTCACCTCGACAGCGACTCCACCGCGTCGTCAGATCCGCGAGCTCGTCGCGATCAGTGCCAAGTTCTTCAAGAACGACAACAAGAAGATGCTCGTACTCGCATCGAGCGCCGAAGGGAAGCGCGGCGTCAATCAGACAAGCGCGCTGGGCCCTCTGTTGACATGCATGCCCCAGGGGAACCGGGCGACTTGCCGTACGTGGTAGGTTGCCCTGCGTTCACTCGTGAGCTGCGGCAAGTCCAGTGGCCCAGCACGAAGAATTTCAAACCAGATGTACCAGAGAAGTACGAGGCAAGACGCATCCATCGGAGTTCCTCAGCATCTACACCATCGCGGTGCAGGCTGCCGGGGGGCGGGACGACAAGATCCTTGCCAACTACTTCCCGCTGGTGCTCAAGCCCAACGTCAGGTCCTGGCTCATGCACTTGCCGGACAACTCCATATCTTCCTGGGCTGATCTATGCCATCAGTTTGTCGGCGCCTTTACAGGCGGCCACAAACCTCCTGGCCAAGAGAGTGACCTTCATCTGCTCGCCCAGAGGGAAGGAGAACCCCTGCGCAAGTACATTCAAAGGTTCAGCCGTGTACAGTATAACATCCCAGACGTCCACCCCGCCGCGGTCATCAGCGCGTTCCATCAGAACATGCGAAACCGCAGGATGCGGGAGGAGATGGTGATGCGCAGGATCAGAGACGTCAGTGAGCTGTATGCCCTGGCCGACAAGTGTGCACATGCTGAGGAAGGGAGGAAACACCCTGGAGAGAAGACCGGAGCAGAAGGATCTGACAGTGAGGATGCCGCCCCAGCGAAGAAAAACCGGCGGCAGAACAGGAAGAAGAAAGGCAAAGAGGTGCTAGTCATTGAGCAGTCCGGCAACGAAGGTGGCGCCAAGAAGGCCAAAGTTGCTAGTTCCGGCAAGGAGATTGCCGCGTGCGCCTACTGCCAGGCTGTGGCAGTCGCCGACAAGCAGGACGGCTCTGACAAGCAATACCGCAAGATTCACCGCACCAAGGGCCATGACCTCCAGAGCTGCAAGAAGGTCGAGCAGCTTGTCCAGCACCAAAAGGCTGAGTACGAGCGGCAAGACAAGGAGAGGGCCCAAGGAGGTGCTGGAGAATCCGGCAAGAAGCGCGCCGGTCGGGGAGGACGCCGCGGCCACGACAACGATGAAGACGACGACGACGAAGACATGGATGATGTTGAGACCAGTGAGCAGGAGTTTCCGAAAGCCACAGAGGTCTTGTGCGTTGACGGCGGTGCTTCTTTGCACACTTCACACCGCCAGCTCAAGCAGTGGGTGTGGGAAGTCAATGCAGTAGAGCCACCTGTCGAGTCACGCAAGCTTCTGAAATGGTCCAGCACGCCTATCATCTTTGACATTGAGGACCACCCTGATCGCACAACTGTGGTCGGGTGCTTGCCGATGTTGGTTTCACCAACTATTCGCAACCTCAAGGTCACTAAGATGTTAGTTGATGGCGGGGCCGGCTTGAACCTGATCTCCTCCACTGTACTCCAAAAACTCCAAATCCCCGACAGCGAGCTCGAAGAAACCGGCACATTCCAAGGAATCAATCCGGGAAGGAGCAAGCCGAAGGGAAAAGTCACGCTGCCGGTAACATTTGGCAGCGAGCTGAACTTCAGGACTGAGAGGGTCACATTTGACGTTGCCGACATTCCATTGCCTTACAATGGGATACTGGGCCGTCCAGCACTCGCCAAGTTCATGGCAGCCTCTCACTACGCATATAACATGCTGAAGATGCCAGGCCCGATAAGCGTCATCTCTGTCCCTGGCGACAAGAAAGATGCTCTTATCTGTGCCGACAAGATCTACCGGGAAGCAGCAGCCGCATCAGAGCGCGAGTCACTTGCCGCTAAAGCTCCCGGGGGGAAGAAGACCAAGTCCGGCAAGAGATCTCATGCCCACTCCGGCAAGCGCACCTCTTCGGAGTGCCGCGCTGCCGTCGAGGATGCACCATCGAGCTCCACCGGCAAGTGTAAGAAGACGATGGCAGCTCCGCCAGAGACGAAAAAGGTGTCCACCAAGGAGGACGGCACTGGTGGTACCTTCACCATCAGTGCCACTCTCGACCCCAAATAGGAAAGCGCGCTCGTTGCTTTCCTGCGGGCGAATGTCGACGTGTTTGCGTGGCAACCGTCTGACATCCCCGGTGTTCCCAGGAAGGTGATTGAGCACCACCTTGCCGTTTGTCCTCACGCGCGGCCCGTCAAGCAAAAGGTTAGGAAACAAGCAGTGGAGCGCCAAGAGTTCATAGCAGAAGAGATCAAGAAATTGGAAGCAGCAGGCCTTGTCAGAGGAGTGCTCCATCCCACGTGGTTGGCCAATCCTGTAGTCGTGCGCAAGGCGAATGGGAAATGGAGACTTTGTATCGATTTTACCGATGTTAACAAAGCTTGTCCCAAAGACCCATTTCCTTTGCCGCGCATTGACCAGATTGTTGACTCCACAGCCGGATGTGATTTGCTTTCATTTCTTAACGCATATTCAGGATATCATCAGATCTTCATGGCAGAAGAGGATGAGGAGAAGACCGCATTTATTACTCCATGTGGCACGTACTGTTTCGTACGAATGCCTTTCGGATTAAAAAATGCTGGTTCAACATTTGCAAGAGTAGTCGATGTCGCCCTCGAGCCGCAAATACACAGAAATGTGGAAGCCTACATGGATGATATAGTGGTCAAGAGCAAGGACAGGGCAACTCTGATTCAAGATTTGGATGAAACCTTTGCAAATCTGCGCAAGATCAGCCTCAAGCTCAACCCAAAGAAGTGTGCGTTTGGAGTTCCTTCCAGCAAGCTTCTCGGGTTCTTCGTGTCTCATCGGGGAATTGAAGCCAATCCCGACAAGATCAAGGCCATTGAGCAGATTGAAGCACCCAAGCGCGTCAAGGATGTACAAAGACTTGCCGGTTGTGTGGCTGCTCTCAGCAGGTTTATCTCTCGGTCTGCTGAGCGCGCCCTGCCGTTTTTCAAATTATTGAAAAAGGCAGGCCCAATGAGATGGACTCCGAAAGCGGAGGCTGCGCTGCAAGACTTGAAGAGATACCTGTCCTCCCCTCCAATACTTGTCGCACCTAGGCCACAAGAGAAGTTGCTGCTGTACATAGCGGCAACCAATCAAGTAGTTAGTGCTGCGTTAGTAGCAGAGAGGGAGGCAGATGACGAGCCAGCAACCACGGCAAGCGCATCCAGCGACAAGCAGAGGGCTTCCCCGAGAAGCTCTGGTCCCGACAAAGATGGATCTGCGCAGATGCGAGAGGAGATACAGAAGAAAATGGTGCAGCGCCCAGTTTACTTTGTCAGTTCCCTTCTGCAGGGGGCTAGGTCAAGGTATTCTGGTGTGCAGAAATTGCTTTTCGGCCTTCTCATGGCCTCAAGAAAGCTGCGCCATTACTTCCAAGCACATGAGATCACATTTGTCACTTGCTTTCCGCTGAAGAGGATATTACAGAATCCAAAAGCGACAGGCAGGATTGTTGAGTGGGCGCTGGAACTATCAAGCTTTGGCCTCAAGTTTGAAAGTACTTCAACTATCCAAAGCAGAGCATTGGCAGAATTTATAGCAGAATGGACGCCAACACCAGATGAAGAAATTCCAGAAACGAGCATCCCCGTCAAGGAAGCAAGCAAAGAGTGGCTGATGTACTTTGATGGTGCCTTTTCGCTGCAAGGCACCGGCGCTGGTGTGCTGCTTGTCGCACCCACCGGAGAGCACCTCAAGTACGTAGTCCAGATGCACTTTCCCAAGGAGCAAGCAACAAACAATACTGCAGAGTATGAAGGATTGCTTGCCAGTCTCAGGATCGCGGCAGACCTTGGGATCAAGAAGCTCATCGTCAGGGGTGACTCATAGCTTGTCGTCCGCCAAGTAAACAAGAATTATCAGAGTCCGTTGATGGAAGCTTACGTTGACGAAGTGAGAAAGCTAGAAGAGCGCTTTGACGGCCTACAAATGGAACATGTTCCAAGAGCTCAGAACGCCATTGCTGATGGCCTGTCAAAGTGCGCCGCACTTAAGCTACCTGTGGAACTAGGGATCTTTGTGCTCAAGCTGACTCAACCGTCTGTAACACCATCAACTGGACAGAGCAAGAAGAGGAAGTTGATTTCTGGTGACTATTTGCCGGCAGAGCTTCCCGAAGCCGCCGCCAAGAAGGTCCCTAAGATCAACGCCGAAGGCGCTGAGGAGCAGTCTGCTCCGGCAAGCTCTAGGGTTTGTTCCATTGAAGCAGAAGCTCCCGATAAGTTTTGCTCCGGCAAGCTTGTAGGGGAACGTCAAGCTCCGGCAGAGACGCAGCTTCTCGCCGTAGAAGCGGATGTTCCCGCAGCAGCTGAGACCAACACCAAGAGTGCTGAGGAGCAAGATGCTCCGGCAAGCCCTAGGGCTTGTTCCGTTGAAGCAGAGGCTCCCGACAAGTTTTGCTCCGGCAAGCTTGTCGGGGAATGTCAAGCTCCGGCAGAGCCGCAGGTTCTTGCCGTAGAAGCGGATGTTCCCGCAGCAGCAAATTTTCCTTTAGTCCTTGTCGTCGAGCGGCAGGCTCCAGCTTGGGCGCAGCAGATTGTCCGTTTCCTTCAGACAGGAGAACTTCCCGAAGAGCAAGAAGAAGCGGAAAGAGTGGCCCGGCAGTCAAGTATGTACCAGTTTGTCGACAAGACACTATACAGAAGAAGACCGAACGGTGTGAAATTGAAGTGTATTCACCGGGAAGATGGACAAAAGCTGTTGGCAGAGATACATGGAGGCATATGTGGTCACCACATTGGCACAAGAGTACTTGTCGGCAAAGCATTCCGGCAAGGTTTCTTCTGGCCAACAGCCCTCCAGGATGCAACTACACAAGTAACCAAGTGTGAAGCGTGCCAGTTCCATTCCAAGCAGATACACCAACCAGCTCAAGCTCTCCAGACGATCCCTTTATCCTGGCCATTTTCGGTCTGGGGGCTCGACATCCTCGGCCCCTTTCCCTGAGCTGTCGGGGGCTTTGAGTACTTGTACGTTGCAATCGACAAGTTCACAAAGTGGCCGGAAGTGGAACCAGTGAGGAAGGTGACCACACAGTCAGCCGTCAAGTTCTTCAGGTCGATTGTTTGCCGCTTCGGGATCCCTAACAGGATAATCACCGACAACGGTACACAATTCACGAGCCGCACCTTCATGCAGTACGTCCAAGATCTTGGCGCCAAGGTCTGCTTCGCTTCTGTTGCTCACCCGAGAAGCAACGGTCAAGCGGAGAGGGCAAATGCTGAAGTGCTGCGCGGGCTCAAGACCAGAACTTTCGACAGGCTGCACAAGTGCAGAAGAAACTAGATCGAGGAGCTGCCGGTGGTTCTTTGGTCGATCAGGACGACGCCAAATCGAGCCACTGGCCAGACACCTTTCGCTCTAGTCTATGGAGCAGAGGCAGTTATCCCCACGGAACTCGTATACGGGTCACCTCGAGTGCTCGCTTATGATGAGCTTGAGCAAGAGCAGCTGTGACAAGATGACACACTGCTCCTTGACGAAGACCGTCTTCAGGCTGCTGTGCGAGCCGCTCGCTACCAGCAAGCTTTGCGCCGCTACCATAGCCGCAAAGTTAATGCCAGAAGTCTCGAGGAAGGCGACCTTGTTCTTCGGCGCGTTCAGTCCGCCTAGAATTCCAACAAGTTGACGCCGAAGTGGGAAGGCCCTTACCGGGTGAAACGAGTCACTAGGCCTGGTGCTGTCCGCCTTGAGACCGAAGATGGAATTCCGGTGAGCAACTCCTGGAACATTGAGCATCTCCGTAAGTTTTACCCGTAAGGCGCGGTTGCCGGAACCTGTTCCGGCAACCACCTTTTGTACAAGTCTTGCCGCTGTTGCATGTAATCCTTTGTACAAAGCCGGGCGCAGAACCCGTGCATAAATAAAGCTCAAGTGCCCTGCGCATTTTGTCGATTTTATGCTTTCTATTTTTTGGCATATATGATCTGACAATTTGTGCAGCACCTACTCCACGGTAAGCACTAATGAGCCGTAAAGCTCCATATCTGTATTATCTCTTCTTTCTTTTGAAAGGAAGGTTCCCCTCGCCCACAAGTTTGCCGGGGGGGAGAGGAGAGGAGAAGATGATGGTATGGACCAGGCGTCGTTCAAGAGAGTTTCGCCTTGCCGGGAAGTAAACAACAGAAAAGCTAAGTTGCCAAAGTTTGAGCAATCAAATTTTTTAATTTTTGAGTTATCTCCCTTGAACGACCGCACTTTGTATGGAAAACCTGTGCGCGGAGGAACCAACTCGTAGCTAGTTGCGCCCTTACTTTGTTTTGAGTCCGCTCAACAAATTAAGTGAGCTGCTAGCGCCCTTACTTTGTTTCGAGTCCGCTCAACAAATTAAGTGAGCTGCTAGCGCCCTTACTTTGTTTCGAGTCCGCTCGACAACCTAAGTGAGCTGCAACTAGTCGCGATAAGGTTTCTTGCCGGTAGCGGCACCGCCAGCAGGCTGTTGACGTTTCCGCACTCAGCGCTCGCGGCCAAGGTGCCTGCACCGGCAAGTTCCCTAAAAGCGTAGGGTAAAAGCATACAAAGCAAAGAGTCAAGTAAAGGGAATGACATTGCAAATAATACCCAGAACAAAGTTATATTACAAAAATAGCTTGTCATAGCTCTAACAGACTGTTTTCATAATATGATAAACAGCGACAAGGAAAGAAGAAATGGGCGGCCTAATCCACGCGATCGCCTTCAACCCTCTTGATCCCGCTCACCTTGTCCACAATGGGTGCGACAAGGGCTTTGAGCTCCTCCAGATCAGCATCTGGCGGCAAGGTCCTGAGGATGTTGGTGAGGCGGAGGCCAGGATTGCGGAAGGCCACCTTCATTAACACTTTCTCGAGGGCCCCTGCGCAGACCCTGCGCGATTCGTCAGCCCGTTGCTTGGGGATCCTCTCTCGGAGTCGCTGAAGGGCCGTCGCCACGCCCTTGAAGAACAGAACGAGCTTGGCGCTGGGTTGGAGGTTGTCGTTGGTGGGATACCCGAGATCCTCCATCCCCAGTTGCGCCAGCTCCTTGTCGATATCCGTGGCGGCGTTCACAAGGCTCTCCGTCCAGTGCGTCATGGTCTCCCTGAAGGCGTTCTGGGCGGTGGCAGCACTCTCCAGCAGCGCCTTGTCGGCCTTGATTTCCTCCTTCAAGGCCGCCTCCCGCTTCTTGGCGTTGTCCAGAGTCTTGGTCAAAGTGGTTAGCTTCAACTCAAGATCCACGTTGGAGACCTTGGCGGCGCTGAGCTCCTTGCCCTTCTCGGAGAGATCAGCCTCCAGCCGCGCCACCTTCGTCTTCAACTCTTCCTTGGCGGCCTCAGCGGCGGCGGCAGTGTCCTCCGCTTGCTTGAGGGCTCCGCCAAGCTTCTCCTCACGCGAGGCAAGCTCCTCCTCGTGGGCGTCAAGATTGACCTTCCGCTGCGCCAGCTCGCCCTCCTCCGTGGCTAGCTTCACAGCGGCAAGTCGCTGGCGCTCTTCGGCTTCGGCCTTCTCGAGGAGAAAGGCCTTCTGTGCTTCAACGAGCCGCTCCCGCTCCTCCGCCAGGGATCGGAGGGCTTCCCGGTGGAAACCCCCGAGCTCTTCCGCGTGCTTTTCAATGTCTGCCCCCGCCTTCGCGACAAGCGCCTCGCGGGACTCCAGCTTGGCTTGTCGCGCGCGGTAGAGCGACATCAACCTCCGCAGCAGCCGCTCTTCTTCGGGCTCGTTGCTGCTGCTGCTTGGTGCGTCGACCAGCGTCAACCCCGCGGAGGCAAGCACTTCTCCGTCGAAGATCTCCCCCTCGACCGGCGCTCTGGAGCTTGATGCCCAGGGAAAATTGATGAAGACATCGTCGCTGGCCTTCAGGTAGATGCCAGGCTGGGGCTCTCCGGAGCCTGGCGCTGCGGCAGTGGTGGACGGGTCGGCGGTCGGTGTAGCGCCTGGCGCTCCTGCGGCCTCAGGGCCGTCAGTGCGATCGCCGGACCCCTCGCCAGTTGCCGCGGCGTCTGCCTTGGCGGCCTCTGCGCCGGCTGCGTCGCCACCACCGGTTGCCTCATCGGCGGCGACCTCGGTTTCCATCTGCTCCGCAGCGGATGGATCTGATGGCCGGAAAGAGGGGAAGAGTCAAGCAAAATCCAGCAAAAACTCAAGAAGATCAGAAAAAGAAGAACCCAAGGGAAGTTTTGAAGCAAGAGGAGTACCTGCACCAGGTTCTGCAGTTGAGGTCTCCGCTGTCGGGGGGCCGCTGGTGCCCTCCCTTGCCGGAGACTTCTCCCTTGCCGGAGAATCCTCCCTTGCCGGAGACTTCTCCCTTGTCGAAGAATCCTCCCTTGCCGGAGACTTCTCCCTTACCGGGAAGCCCTCCCTTGCCGGAGAATTCTCCCTTGTCGGGGGATTCTCCCTTGGCTCTTGGTGAGGCTGCTCGGCTCCTACACAAGTCAACAAGCAGATATCAGCAAAGACAAGTACCCAAACGCGCCTCGCAGCAGAAAGTAAATCATACACTTACGCTGGGGGCTGCCCTGGAGAAAAGTCGCCGGGTCCGGCAAGCTTGTCTCGGGCACGCCACCTGCTGTCGCAGTGGGCTCATCCTCGATGACGATCACAGGGGCCTTGGCTCTCTTTGCTGCTCTCTGAGCCAGAATCCTGAGAAGGAACAAATTCAAAGCAAAGCAAATGAGAAACAAGACAAAACAGCAAGAATCGAAGAACTATAAGTACCGCAAGAGAAGCTTACTCTTCTTCTTCTTCCTCGCCGGAGCTGAACGCGGAGAAGTCGAAGTCCAGCGCGCGCCCGGCGTGAGGAGGTGGAGGGGTAGCTTCCCTTGGCCGCTTGGCGGGAGCGGTGGTGGTAGGCTGAGACGACCCCGCTCCGGCTGTCGGCGCGGCGTGAGTAGCGGCAGGGACTGAAGCGGTGGTCCGGCAAGACTCCGCTCCAGTTGCCATCGCAGCATGAGGCGCTTCCACGGCAACGGTGTTTGCCGCGGTAGAGCGTGTCACGCGGCGCGGCGACTGTTGACCCGCTTGCCGCTCCGCCACGTCACAGGCCTTGAGGAGACGCCTTCTTGGCGGGGATGGAGGCCCTGCTTGCGGCAAGCTGCCTGAAGACGAGGAGGAAGAAGAGTTGATTTCCAACGAGCCGCTCGTGTCCTTGGCGGGCTCGCTCGGCTCGGCGTCACGCCCGGCAAGCTCCTTCTTGCCGGCGGCCTCCCCTCGCTCGGCACGGCTTGCCGCTTCCGCTGCATCAGCCTCCTCCACAGTAAATCCGAACTCGCCCGCGGCTGCGGCTGCCGCTGCCTCCTCCATCCTGGTGGCGATGAGCGCCAACTCCGCATCCGTGGTGTCGCGGGTGAGGCCGTCCTTCTCGTCGGGGCGGACTGGCACTTCCACCAAGTCATCGAAGAACTGCTGCACGACCTCGTCGGCAGGCTCCTGCCAAGTTGGCACAATCCCGTGCGAGTCGCACTCCGGCATCATTGCACGGATGCGGTCGAGCGCGGAATTGTTTCACAACGGGACGACGCCCCCCGGCAACCTGAACACCTCGGGATGTTGGGGGTCATATTTGAACAGCTCCTGCAGCATTGCGTTCAGCTCCAAGACTGTGAAGTTGTGGTTGAGGCCCGGCCGCAGCCTCATGATGTCTGCCGCATTCTTGAACTCCCAAGTGGGCCTCCCCCGTTCCTGCAGGGGGGCGATGCGGCGGCGAAGGAAGTCTGCGCCAACGGCGCCAACAGTAAGCCCGGCAAGCCTGAGGCGCAGGATCCTGGTGACGGCAATTCTCAGCCTGTTGTCTTCCGGGGCCACGTCGCTCCAGTCGCTGCCGCGTGCTACTGGGGTTTTGCGCCGGGTGGTGAATGGCTGCGGATTCTCTTCGTCAATCCAGCACCAATCTGCTCTCCACTCCTCCCACTTGCCGTGGAACTCTCCCTCCAGATAGGTTTCCTTCTTGTCGGCCCTTGAGATCCAGGCAATCCCGCCGGATAGAGGCTCTCCTCTCTCTACTCGGGGTATGAAGAAGTGGCGGAAGAGGGCTACGTTGGGAAGGACTCCGACAAAGTTTTCGCAGAGATGTGCGAAAACTGCCATGGTCAGGACGACATTGGGGGTGAAGTCAAGGAGATGGAATCCATAGGTATTCATGATGTCGCAGAAGAAATCAGAGAAAGGCGGGCAGAGCCCGCAGTAGAAGAACAGAGCGAAGAAGGGGTATCCATTCGGGGCCTTCTTCCAAGCGACGGCGGGGAGTACCTTTGTGCGCGGATGCGCTCATTTCTCCGCCGACCAGAAGAGGTAGTAGTTCTTCCTCAGCTCCTTCGCGGCAAGCTTGGGGGGGGAACTGCCCGCTCCTTCCGCAGCACCGCGAGCCGCTGCGCCTCGGTCGACTTCACGGCCTTCCCCTTGTCGGCTTTTGGAGCCATGGCGGAAGCAGTGGAGGAGGTCGGCGGCGTTGGTGATGCCGGCGGCGATGGGGGGCGGGGCGCTGCTCTCTCTGCTCTGGGAAGGCGAGGGAGCGGCAGAGATTTCTGAGATTGGAAGCAGTAACGGGCGAATGTGCGAACTGCCCCCGTTTTTCCTGCTTATAAAGAGGGAGGGGGCGGACGTTCCGCATTTCCGAATAAAATAACCACCCACGATCTCGCCCACGACGCCGCATTCAACGTGTGCCGTTCGGGGAGGGCGCGGTGGATACGGAGTAAGATACGGCGAAAACCTAAGCCGCGCGTGCCCGTGCCCTGTTTTGGGCCTGGCCCAACAGCGCTCGGCACCGTGTATGGCCCAGACCCGGGGGCTCCTGACGGTGTACTAGAGTAGGGGTACCCTAGTACCCTAGTATCCCGAAAGGGACCCGGTCCGCCGGTCCCATAGGTGCCCGTGGATCAGTACCCCGGCATTCATCTTCACGTAATTCTCCTTCAGTCATGTTTGATCTCTATGACAAATCTTATACTATGGACCTAGAGGATTTCACTCTTGCATGCAAACTTCCATCATGGGTAGTGTTAGGGATCCCCCTAAATCTGAATTTAGAAACTTTCTTGCTAGTATAACTGTGGGGGAATCTAGAGATATAACGCAGGCTACCATAGGGAACATTCACTTTCCTGATATACATTATTTTTCTCTCTTCATCGGTAGATGCATAAATGCTAAGGATGAAGCATGTCACATGTGCGTCCCTGATCTTAGCATTCTTAGGAGTGCTGTGTTAGGAGACCAATCTTATCATATGGGAGCCATTGTAGCTCGTAGGTTGCATCATAATAGACATAATGGAGATTTCTTTCGAAGAATTTATGCAACCCGCTTAGCTCATTTTCTTGAGATAGACATTCGTGAGGGTGATATGGACTTGCCTCCTGCATATTTAGATTATGACTCTATGGCTTCGCACCAGTTTGTCGAGAGGCCTGAATCACCTCTCTTATATCGTTTAATTTTTTATAAACGACGTGTTTTCCGTATTACTCTCCCTGCTCCTGCCTTCTTTGATTCACAGACAAAAAGAAGATATGTTATTACCAGAGAGGAGGTAGAAGAGTACGAGAGGAGAGCGGAGGCAGGTCGACTCCATGCTGCAGCTCAGCAGGCGATAACCGCTGCACATCAGTATGATTCCAACTATTCTTCCTCATCACAGTACGACCCCAACAACTATTATTATGGATATCCGCCAGGCCAACCGTGGCCATAGACCAACTTAGGCCAAAAGCCTAAGCTTGGGGGAGTACGTATTTCTCACCGACATTACATTTATATTCACACACACTCATTGCTAGATGTCGGTGCTCATACTTTTTCACTGTAATATCCATGCTAGTTTATTTTCTTTTTCCTGCTTTCTTCTTGTGTGTTTGTTAAACCTTAAGAAAACTAAAAAAATAGTAGTAGTTTATTTTTCTGCTATAGTAGTAATAATTAAAAAGAAAACCCAAAAATATTTCCCGTTCTTCTTTTGCTTGTTGGGAGCTTTTCTGTGTAAATAGTTTTATTTCTTTTCTTTTCTTTGGGGGTCAGTAGGAGAAGACCATAATTAAATTGTTGAAGTGGCTCTTATATGCATTATTGTTGATTTAACCCAGAGCCATATTGCCTTGTCTTCTCCTGTTTATTGAATGCTCGCAGATTCCAGCTTAGTCCAAGGCACGTGCACTCTTATTAGTATTCACACCATTCGGTCGTGCAAGTGAAAGGCAATTATGATGATATATGATGGACTGACTGAGATGAGAAAAGCTGGTATGAACTTGACCTCTTTGTTTTTGTAAATATGATGAGTCCCTCGTTCTGGATTCAGCTTATTATGAATAAACATGTTTGCAATGACAATTAGAGATCATAGTTGCTTGTGCCATGCTTGATTAGCTATGAGTTATAATGATTCACCTTGTATGCCAACATGCTATTGAGATGATTATGATGTGGTATGATGGGGTGGTATCCTCCTTTGAATGATTTAAGTGACTTGACTTGGCACATGTTCACGCATGAAGTTGAAACAAAATCAACATAGCCTTCACGATATTTATGTTCATGGTGGATTATATCCTACTCATGCTTGCATCCAATATTTATTAATTTTAATGCATGTACATGGTTGTTGTCGCTCTCTAGTTAGTCTCTTCCCAGTCTTTTGCTAGCCTTCACTTGTACTAAGCAGGAATACTGCTTATGCATCCAATCCCTTAAACCCCAAAGTTATTCTAGATTAGTCCACCATACCTTCCTATATGCAGTATCTACCTTCCGTTCCAAGTAAATTTGTATGTGCCAAACTCTAAACCTTCAAATAAATATTCTGTTTTGTATGCTCGAATAGCTCATGTATCAACAAAGGCTGTCCTTATCTTCCGTGTTAGGCGGGTTATTCTCAAGAGGAGTGGACTCCGCTCATCACTCACGAGAAAATGGCTGGTCACCGGGATGCCCAGTCCCATGCTTTATGCAAACTAAATCAAAATTAATTGCAAACAAAACTCCCCCTGGGACCTGATGTATGTTGGAGGCACTCGTTGTTTCGAGCAAGCCATGGATTGATGCTTGTTGGTGGAGGGGGAGTATAAACTTTACCATTCTATTTGGGAACTGCCTATAATGTGTTTAGTATGGAAGATATCGCCATCTCTTAGTTGTTACGTTGACAATGAAAGTATACCACTCAAAATACAATTTATCTCTATTGCAAAACCGAGCTTTGGCATCTCTACAAATCCCTGCTTCCCTCTGCGAAGGGCCTATCCATTTACTTTTATGTTGAGTCATCACCCTCTTATTAGAAAGCACTAGCTGGAGAGCATAGCTTTCATTTGCATTCATTACTGTTAATTTATATTGGGTATGACTATGATTGGATCTCTTTTACCATGAATTACAATGTCTAGTCAGTCCTTGATCTTTAAAGGTGATATGCATTTATGTTTTGCGGTCTCAGAAAGGGCTAGCGAGATACCATCTTGTTATATCATATTATGATTGTTTTGAGAAAGTGTTGTCATCCGAGATTCATTATTATGACTTGCTAGTTGATTATGCTGTTGATATGAGTAATTGTGAGACCTGAGAATTATTGCAAATGTGGTTAGTTATGATCTATACTGAATACTTGAATGCTGGCTTGACATAGTTACAACAACAAGAGCAAATAGAGTTTGTAAAAGTTTTTCTTTCTTTCTTTCAGTTGGTCAACTGAATTGCTTGAGGACAAGCAAGGGTTTAAGTTTGGGGAGTTGATAAGTCTCCGTCGTATCTACTTTTCCAAACACTTTTGCCCTTGTTTTGGACTCTAACTTGTACGATTGAATGGAACTAACCCGGACTGACGCTGTTTTCAGCAGAATTGCCATGGTGTTGTTTTATGTGCAGAAAACAAATATTCTCGGAATGACCTGAAACTCCACGAAACATCTTAGAAAAAACAATAAAAAATCCTCGCCAAAGAAGAAGACCAGGGGGCCCACACCCTTCTCACTAGGGTGGGGGGTGCCCCCCCCTAGGGCGCGCCCCCCTACCTCGTTGCCCCCCTGTTGCGTCTCCGACTCCAACTCCACCTCCATATATTGAGTTTTGATGAGAAAAAAATCAGCGAGAAGAAATCATCGCGTTTTACGATACGAAACCGCCGCCAAGCCCTAAAACCTCTCGGGAGGGCTGATCTGGAGTCCGTTCGGGGCTCCGGAGAGGGGGATTCGTCGTCGTCGTCATCATCAACCATCCTCCATCACAAATTTCATGATGCTCACCGCCGTGCATGAGTAATTGCATCGTAGGCTTGCTGGACGGTGATGGGTTGGATGAGATTTATCATGTAATCGAGTTAGTTTTGTTAGGGTTTGATCCCTAGTATCCATTATATTCTGAGATTGATGTTGCTATGACTTTGCTATGCTTAATGCTTGTCACTAGGGCCCGAGTGCCATGATTTCAGATCTGAACCTATTATGTTTTCATGAATATATGTGAGTTCTTGATCCTATCTTCCAAGTCTATAGTCACCTACTATGTGTTATGATCCGGCAACCCCGAAGTGACAATAATCGGGACCACTCCCGGTGATGACCATAGATTGAGGAGTTCATCTATTCACTGTGTGCTAATGCTTTGTTCCGGTTCTCTATTAAAAGGAGGCCTTAATATCCCTTAGTTTCCAATAGGACCCCGCTGCCACGGGAGGGTAGGACAAAAGATGACATGCAAGTTCTTTTCCATAAGCACGTATGACTATATACGGAATACGTGCCTACATTACATTGATGAATTGGAGCTAGTTCTGTGTCACCCTATGTTATGAATGTTAGACGATGAATCGCATCCGGCATAATTATCCAGCACTGATCCGGTGTCTACGAGTTTTCCATATACTGGTTCTCGCTTATTTACTTTCCCCCTGCTACTGTTACAATCACTACAAAATACCAAAAATATTACTTTTGTTGTCTTTACTTTTTTTGCTGCTACCACCACTATCATATTACCGTGCTACTAAACACTTTGTTGCAGATACTAAGTTTCCAGGTATGGTTGAATTGACAACTCAGCTGCTAATACTTGAGAATATTCTTTGGCTCCCCTTGTGTTGAATCAATAAATTTGGGTTGAATACTCTACCCTCGAAAGCTGTTGCGATCCCCTATACTTGTGGGTTATCACTGATAAATCAACTGCTATACCTGTCGGTATTTGTGAGGATGTGCCTGTTGTAGTTGCAAACGTTGCAATTTTAACAGACTTTGTTATTCCTGATATTCCCGAGGACGATAGTATGTCTATTATTCTTGGAAAACCATTTTTGAATACTGCAGGGGCTGTTATTGATTGCACTAAAGGCAATATCACTTTTCATGTTAATGGTAATGAGCATATGATACACTTTCCGAGGAAACAACCTCAAGTTCATAGTATCAACTCTATTGAAAAAAATCCATCGATTATATTTCGAGGTTTTGAATTTCCTCTTCCTACTGTCAACAAGAAATATGATATTCTTATTATTGGGGATGTGCATATCCCCGTTGAGGTAACATAGTGTTATCCGAAATTTCTCCGGTTCCATGTTATTCGGAATGAGTTTGTTAACAAGACTTGATCAACCTTGTTAGTGGATTCCTTTTGATGAGCATCAGATAGATGAAACTAGAAGGCACAACTCTCTGTACCCTATTTCTAATTTTTATTATTTATATTAAATAAATAAAAAATAAGTATTTTCCGTCTGTTATCTGATTTATCCGTGCAATATAAAAATACCCCGAAAATAAAAGTTCTCCAAATGCCCTGAAATTTAAATATGATTTTTTTCTGGAATATTTGACAATATTTGGCACTAAGAACACAGCAGGAGGGGCATCCACCTGGCCACGAGGGTGGAGGGCGCACCCTACCCCCTGGGCGCGCCCCCTGCCTCGTGGGCCCATGGTGGCCCTCCTCCACTTATTTCTGCACCCACACATTTCTTCTTCCTCCCACACACATTTCTTCTTCCTCCCACAAACATGAATATCCAGCTCAAGCACGAGTTCTAGCTCATTTTGCTGCGATTTTCGATCTCCTTACTCGAAGCACCTCTCACAAAATTGCTTGGGGAGATTGTTCCTTGGTATGTGACTCCTCCATTGGTCCAATTAGTTTTTGTTCTAGTGCTTTATTCATTGCAAATTTGTGCTACTTAGGTGACCCTGTTCTTGAGCTTGCATGTCAAATTTATATGGTCAAAAGTAGTTTTGATGCATGATATTGCCTCTAGGCACTTGTAGGAGTAGTTGCTATCAATTTTGTTAAGTTTGGTTTACTTTTATTTGAAGTTACTAAAAATTTCAGAAATTCTTCAGAGGAACAAATATGCTTAGGAAAATGTACCAACGTGGTTCTTCAAGGAAGCAAGGAGCCAGGCTTGCAATGCGTGATGCTGATGAAGAACCACCAAGAGACGCTCCAGTGCGTCCTTGTGAATGGCCTTCGGAAAACTTTTTGGATCGAGCGGGAATTAAGAAAGAATTTAACGCATATTTGCGTAACGCTGATCTTGTGAGCTTCGAGGAAGAAAAGTGCCGCCAGTATCACTATCTCACTAGTTCCTTTGTGAGGAGGTTTGAATTTTCATCTTCACATAATTCTCCAACTGTCCTGTTTGATCTTTATGAAAATTCTTACACTATGGACTTAGAGGATTTTACCACTGCTTGCAAACTTCCACAATGGGGTAGTGTCAGGGAACCTCGCAAATCTGAATTTAGAGATTTTCTTGCTAGTATAACTATGGGGGAATCTAGAGATATAACACAAGCTACCATAGGGAGCACTCACTTTCCTGCTATACATTATTTTGCTCTCTTCATAGGTAGATGCATAATGGTAAAGATGAGGCATGGCACATGTGTGTCCCTGACCTCAGTAATCTTAGGAGTGCTATGTTAGGAGTTAAATCTTATAATTTGGGAGCCATTGTTGCACGTAGGTTGCATCTTAATAGATATAATGGAGATTTCTTTGGTGGAATTTATGCAACCCGCTTAGCTGATTTTCTTGGTGTAACCATACGTAATGATGATATTGAATTGCCTCCTACTTACTTAGACTTTAATGCTATGGTTCACTATCAGTTTGTCAAGAGGAATGAATCACCTCTCCAGTATCGCTTAATCTTTCACAAACGTCGGGTTGTCCTATTACTCTCCCTGCTCCTGCCTTCTTTGATTATCAGGTAAAAGGAAGATATGTTATTACCAGAGAGGAGGCAGATGAGTACGAGAGGAGGGCAGAGGCAGCTCGCCACCATGCTGCAGCTCAGGAGGCGACAGCCGCTGCATCTCAGTACGACCCCAAATTTTACTATGGATATCCGCCAGGCCAACCATGGCCATATACCAACTTAGGCCAAAAGCCTAAGCTTGGGGAGTACGTATTTCCCACAGACATTACATTCATGTTCGCACACTCATTGCTAGATGTCGGTGCTCATACTTTTTCATTGTATCATCCATGCTAGTTTATTTTCCTTTTTATGCTTTCTTCTTGTGTGTTTAATAAACCTTAAGAAAAACCAAAAAAAATTTGTAGCTTCTAATTAGTTCACTCTCCATGCTTGTAGTAGTAATTAAATAGAAAACCCAAAAATATTTCCTGTTCTTCTTTTGCTCCGCACTCAGCGCTCGCGGCCAAGGTGCCTGCACCGGCAAGTTCCCTAAAAGCGTAGGGTAAAAGCATACAAAGCAAAGAGTCAAGTAAAGGGAATGACATTGCAAATAATACCCAGAACAAAGTTATATTACAAAAATAGCTTGTCATAGCTCTAACAGACTGTTTTCATAATATGATAAACAGCGACAAGGAAAGAAGAAATGGGCGGCCTAATCCACGCGATCGCCTTCAAACCCTCTTGATCCCGCTCACCTTGTCCACAATGGGTGCGACAAGGGCTTTGAGCTCCTCCAGATCAGCTTCTGGCGGCAAGGTCCTGAGGATGTTGGTGAGGCGGAGGCCGGATTGCGGAAGGCCACCTTCATCAACACTTTCTCGAGGGCCCCTGCGCAGATCTGCGCGACTCGTCAGCCAGTTGCTTGGGGATCCTCTCTCGGAGTCGCTGAAGGGCCGTCGCCACGCCCTTGAAGAACAGAACGAGCTTGGTGCTGGGTTGGAGGTTGTCGTCGGTGGGATACCCGAGATCCTCCATCCCCAGTTGCGCCAGCTCCTTGTCGATATCCGTGGCGGCGTTCACAAGGCTCTCCGTCCAGTGCATCACGGTCTCCCTGAAGGCGTTCTGGGCGGTGGCAGCACTCTCCAGCAGCGCCTTGTCGGCCTTGATTTCCTCCTTCAAGGCCGCCTCCCGCTTCTTGGCGCTGTCCAGAGTCTTGGTCAAAGTGGTTAGCTTCAACTCAAGATCCACGTTGGAGACCTTGGCGGCGCTGAGCTCCTTGCCCTTCTCGGAGAGATCGGCCTCCAGCCGCGCCACCTTCGTCTTCAACTCTCCTTGGCGGCCTCAGCGGCGGCGGCAGCGTCCTCCGCTTGCTTGAGGGCTCCGCCAAGCTTCTCCTCGCGCGAGGCAAGCTCCTCCTCGTGGGCGTCAAGATTGACCTTCCGCTGCGCCAGCTCGCCCTCCTCCGCGGCTAGCTTCACAGCGGCAAGTCGCTGGCGCTCTTCGGCTTCGGCCTTCTCGAGGAGAAAGGCCTTCTGCGCTTCAACGAGCTGCTCCCGCTCCTCCGCCAGGGATCGGAGGGCTTCCCGGTGGAAACCCCCGAGCTCTTCCGCGCGCTTTTCAATGTCTGCCCCCGCCTTCGCGACAAGCGCCTCGCGGGACTCCAGCTTGGCTTGTCGCGCGCGGTAGAGCGACATCAACCTCCGCAGCAGCCGCTCTTCTTCGGGCTCGTTGCTGCTGCTGCTTGACCAGCGTCAACCCCGCGGAGGCAAGCACTTCTCCGTCGAAGATCTCCCCCTCGACCGGCGCTCTGGAGCTTGATGCCCAGGGAAGATTGATGAAGACGTCGTCGCCGGCCTTCAGGTAGACGCCTGGCTGGGGCTCTCCGGAGCCTGGCGCTGCGGCAGCGGCGGACGGGTCGGCGGTCGGTGTAGCGCCTGGCGCTCCTGCGGCCTCAGGGCCGTCAGTGCGATCGCCGGACCCCTCGCCAGTTGCCGCGGCGTCAGCCTTGGCGGCCTCTGCGCCGGCATCGTCGCCCCACCGGTTGCCTCGTCGGGCGACCTCGGTTTCCATCTGCTCCGCAGCGGATGGATCTGACGGCCGGAAAAGAGGGGAAGAGTCAAGCAAAATCCAGCAAAAACTCAAGAAGATCAAAGAAGAAGAACCCAAGGGAAGTTTTGAAGCAAGAGGAGTACCTGCACCAGGTTCTGCAGTTGTGGTCTCCGCCGTCGGGGGGCCGCTGGTGCTGTCCCTTGCCGGAGACCTCCTGCCGGATCCCTTGCCGGAGACTTCTCCCTTGCCGGAGAACCCTCCCTTGCCGGAGACTTCTCCCTTGCCGGAGAACCCTCCCTTGCCGGAGACTTCTCCCTTACCGGGAAGCCCTCCCTTGCCGGAGAATTCTCCCTTGTCGGGGGATTCTCCCTTGGCTCTGGTGAGGCTGCTCGGCTCCTACACAAGTCAACAAGCAGATATCAGCAAAGACAAGTACCCAACGCGCCTCGCAGCAGAAAGTAAATCATACACTTACGCTGGGGGCTGCCCTGGAGAAAAGTCGCCGGGTCCGGCAAGCTTGTCTCGGGCACGCCACCTGCTGTCGCAGTGGGCTCATCCTCGATGACGATCACAGGGGCCTTGGCTCTCTTTGCTGCTCTCTGAGCCAGAATCCTGAGAAGGAACAAATTCAAAGCAAAGCAAATGAGAAACAAGACAAAACAGCAAGAATCGAAGAACTATAAGTACCGCAAGAGAAGCTTACTCTTCTTCTTCTTCCTCGCCGGAGCTGAACGCGGAGAAGTCGAAGTCCAGCGCGCGCCCGGCGTGAGGAGGTGGAGGGGTAGCTTCCCTTGGCCGCTTGGCGGGAGCGGTGTGGTGGTGGTAGACTGAGACGACCCCGCTCCGGCTGTCTGCGCGGCGTGAGTAGCGGCAGGGACTGAAGCGGTGGTCCGGCTAGACTCCCGCTCCAAGTTGCCGTCGCAGCATGAGGCGCTCCCGCGGCAACGGTGCTTGCCGCGGTAGAGCGTGTCACGCGGCGCGGCGACTGTTGACCCGCTTGCCGCTCCGCCACGTCACAGGCCTTGCGGAGACGCCTTCTGTGGGGGATGGAGGCCCTGCTTGCGGCGAGCTGCCTGAAGACGAGGAGGAAGAAGAGTTGATTTCCAACGAGCCGCTCGTGTCCCTGGCGGGCTCGCTCGGCTCGGCGTCACGCCCGGCAAGCTCCTTCTTGCCGGCGGCTCCCCTCGCTCGGCACGGCTTGCCGCTTCCGCTGCATCAGCCTCCTCCACAGTAAAATCCGAACTCGCCCGCGGCTGCGGCTGCCGCTGCCTCCTCCATCCTGGTGGCGATGAGCGCCAACTCCGCATCCGTGGTGTCGCGGGTGAGGCCGTCCTTCTCGTCGGGCGGACTGCACTTCCACCAAGTCGTCGAAGAACTGCTGCACGACCTCGTCGGCAGGCTCCTGCCAAGTTGGCACAATCCCGTGCGAGTCGCACTCCGGCATCATTGCACGGATGCGGTCGAGCGCGGAATTGTTGCACAACGGGACGACGCCCCCCGGCAACCTGAACACCTCGGGATGTTGGGGGTCATATTGAACAGCTCCTGCAGCATTGCATTGAGCTCCAAGACTGTGAAGTTGTAGTTGAGGCCCGGCCGCAGCCTCATGATGTCTGCCGCGTTCTTGAACTCCCAAGTGGGCCCCCGTTCCTGCAGGGGGGCGATGCGGCGGCGAAGGAAGTCTGCGCCAACGGCGCCAACAGTAAGCCCGGCAAGCCTGAGGCGCAGGATCCAGTGACGGGAATTCTCAGCCTGTCGTCTTCCGTCGGGCCACGTCGCTCCAGTCGCTGCCGTGTGCAACTGGGGTTTGCGCCGGGTGGTGATGGCTACGGATTTCTCTTCGTCAATCCAGCACCAATCTGCTCTCCACTCCTCCCACTTGCCGCGGAACTCTCCCTCCAGATAGGTTTCCTTCTTGCCGGCCCTTGAGATCCAGGCAATCCCGCCGGATAGAGGCTCTCCTCTCTCTACTCGGGGTATGAAGAAGTGGCGGAAGAGGGCTACGTTGGGAAGGACTCCGACAAAGTTTTCGCAGAGATGTGCGAAAACTGCCATGGTCAGGACGGCATTGGGGGTGAAGTCGAGGAGATGGAATCCATAGGTATTCATAATGTCGCAGAAGAAATCAGAGAAAGGCGAGCAGAGCCCGCAGTAGAAGAACAGAGCAAAAAAGGGGTATCCGTTCGGAGCCTTCTTCCAAGCGGCGGCGGGGAGTACCTTTGTGCGCGGATGCGCTCGTGTCTCCGCCGACCAGAAGAGGTAGTAGTTCTCCCTCAGCTCCTTCGTGGCAAGCTTGGGGGGGAAAACTTGCCCGCTCCTTCCGCAGCGCCGCGAGCCGCTGCGCCTCGGTCGACTTCACGGCCTTCCCCTTGTCGCCTTTTGGAGCCATGGCGGAAGCAGTGGAGGAGGTCGGTGGCGTTGGTGATGCCGGCGGCGATGGGGGGCGGGGCGCTGCTCTCTCTCTACTCTGGGAAGGCGAGGGAGCGGCAGAGATTTCTGAGATTGGAAGCAGCAACGGGCGAATGTGCGAACTGCCCCCGTTTTCTGCTTATAAAGAGGGAGGGGGCGGACGTTCCGCATTTCCGAATAAAATAACCACCCACGATCTCCCACGACGCCGCATTCAACGCGTGCCGTTCGGGGAGGGCGCGGTGGATACGGAGTAAGATACGGCGTAACCTAGGCCGCGCGTGCCCGTGCCCTGTTTTGGGCCTGGCCCAACAGCGCTCGGCACCGTGTATGGCCCAGGCCCGGGGGCTCCTGTCGGTGTACTAGAGTAGGGGTACCCTAGTATCCCGAAAGGGGTACCCTAGTATCCCGAACTTGTGCACGGCCAGTCGCAGCATCCCACGGCAAGGCTTGCCGGGTGACCGCCAAGGTCCTCCGTGGTTCCTTTGGAGCCATTCAAGAACAAAGTGTCCAAGCCAAGAAGACAAGACCCCGGCAAGAGGAGCTTGCTGGGAAGGCTAACAAAAGCATCCCAAGACCTCGGCAAGAGGAGCTTGCCGGGAAAACCACCCAAGGCATTGCAAGGAACTTGCCGCGGCGCATCACGCGCCGCGGCAAGGCCCGGTGAGCGACAAGCTCCCGGACGCGACAAGATAACGACAGCGGCAAGACGCTTGCCGCGGCAAGCCACCTCCCTGGGCCCGCGCTCCAGCACATCCACCAACGTGTCGCTCTAGGGCCCTTCCAGGCGTACGTGGCGGGAGGATGTGCAGCCAGCGGCGTGCGGTGGCAAGCGGCGCTGACAAGAGCGCCATCGTGGCGAACGGTGGCGTCCCTGGCGGTCCCTTTTCGCACTGTTTAGGCGACACAGACGGGCATTTAAGGCCCTTGTCCCCTGCCGTCAGGGTTAGGTATGATACGCTGTAGCAGGTAGCTGTGCCTACCACAGCACCTTTCTATTTTTGCCCTTTACCTCCGTTGCCACATGTCGGTAACCCCTTGAGCATATAAAAGGAGGCCCGTGTGCAACGTAGAGGGGGGTTAGCCAGTTCGAACTCTCACGCTCGGTCTTGCTAGCTGCTGAAGTGTACTGTAGCACTCCGCGCTCCCGAGCAAGAAATCAATACAAACCACAATGCAGGAGTAGGGTTTTACGCATCCGTGCGGCCCGGACCTGGGTAAATCGCTCACGTGCATCGCTTCGATCCGCTCTTTGCACGATCTCCGCCCCCGCCGAACCGAAAGGGACCCGGTCCGCCGGTTGCATAGGTGCCCGTGGATCAGTACCCCGGCATCCAATATATCAATCTTCATGTGTTGACCATTTCGAGACTCCTTGTCATGTCCGTGATCACATCCGGGACTCCGAACAACCTTCGGTACATCAAATCACATAATCTCATAATACCAATTGTCATCGAACGTTAAGCGTGCGGACCCTACAGGTTACAGAACTATGTAGACATGACCGAGACTCATCTCCGGTCAATAACGAATAGCGGAACCTAGATGCTCATATTGGTACATATTCTACAAAGATCTATATCAGTCAAACCGCACAACAACATATGTTGTTCCCTTTGTCATCAGTATGTTACTTCCCCGAGATTCGATCGTCGGTATCATCATACCTTGTTCAATCTCGTTACCGGCAAGTCTCTTTACTCGTTCCATAATGCAACATGCCACAACTAACTCATTATTCACATATCTTGCAAGGCTTATAGTGATGTGCATTATCGAGAAGGCCCAAAGATACCTCTCCGACAATCGGAGTGACAAATCCTAATCTCGATCTATGCCAACACAACAAACACCATCGGAGACACTTGTAGATCATCATTATAATCACCCAGTTACGTTGTGACTTTTGATAGCACACTAAGTGTTCCTCCGGTATTCGGGAGTTGCATAATCTCATAGTCATAGGAACATGTACAAGTCATGAAGAAAGCAATAGCAATAAACTAAACGATCAAAGTGCTAAGCTAACTGATGGGTCAAGTCAATCACATCATTCTCTAATGAGGTGATCCCATTTATCAAATGACAACTCATGTCCATGGCTAGGAAACTTAACCATCTTTGATTAACGAGCTAGTCAAGTAGAGGCATACTAGTGACACTCTGTTTGTCTATGTATTCACACATGTACTAAGTTTCTAGTTAATACAATTCTAGCATGAATAATAACCATTTATCATGATATAAGGAAATGTAAATAACAACTTTATTATTGCCTCTAGGGCATACTTCCTTCAGTCTCCCACTTGCACTAGAGTCAATAATCTAGATTACATTGTAATGATTATAACACCCATGGAGTCTTGGTGTTGATCATGTTTTGCTTGTGAGAGAGGCTTAGTCAATGGTTCTGCAACATTCGGATCCATATGTATCTTGCAAATCTCTATGTCTCCCTCCTTGACTTGATCGCGGATGGAATTGAAGCGTCTCTTGATGTGCTTGGTTCTCTGGTGAAATATGAATTCCTTTGCCAAGGAAATGGCACCAGTATTGTCAGAAAATATTTTCATTTGACCCGATGCACTCGGTATGACACCTAGATCAGATATGAACTTCTTCATCCAGACTCCTTCATTTGCTGCTTCCAAAGCAGCTATGTACTCCGCTTCGCACGTAGATCCCGCCACGACGCTCTGCTTGGAACTGCACCAACTTAGAACTCCTCCCTTTAATAAAAATATGTATCCGGTTTGTTACTTGGAGTCATCCGGATCAGTGTCAAAGCTTGCATCGACGTAACCATGTACGACGAGCTCTTTGTCACCTCCATCAATGAGAAACATATCCTTAGTCCGTTTCAGGTATTTCAGGATGTTCTTGACCGCTGTCAATTGATCCACTCCTGGATTATTTTGGTACCTCCCTGTTAAACTAATAGCAAGGCACACATCAGATCTGGTACACAACATTGCATACATGATAGAACCTATGGCTGGAGCACAGGGAATGACTTTCATTTTCTCTCTATCTTCTACAGTGGTTGGGCATTGAGTCTGACTCAACTTCACACCTTGTAACACAGGCAAGAACCCTTTCTTAGCTTGATCCATTTTGAACTTCTTCAAAACTTTATGAAGGTATGTGCTTTATGGAAGTCCAATTAAGCGTCTTGATCTATCTCTATTGATTTTGATGCCCAATATATATGCAGCTTCACCGAGGTCTTTCATTCAAAACTTCTTATTCAAGTATCCTTTTATGCTATTTAGAAATTCAGTATCATTTCCGATCAACAATATGTCATCTACATATAATATCAGAAATGCTACATAGCTCCCACTAACTTTCTTATAAATACGGGCTTCTCCAAAAGTCTGTATAAAACCATATGCTTTGATCACACTATCAAAGTGTATAATCCAACTCGGAGATGCTTGCACCAGTCCATAAATGGATCACTGGAGCTTACACACTTTGTTAGCACCTTTTTGATCGACAAAACCTTCTGGTTGCATCATATACAACTCTTCTTTAAGATATCCATTAAGGAATGCAGTTTTGACATCCATTTGCCAAATTTCATAATCATAAAATGCGGCAATTGCTAACATGATTCGGACGGACATAAGCAACTCTACGGGTGAGAAGGTCTCATCATAGTCAACTCCTTGAACTTGTCAAAAACGTTTCGCAACAAGTCAAGCTTTGTAGACAGTAATATTACCGTCAGCATTAGTCTTCTTCCTGAAGATCCATTTATTCTCTATGGCTTGGCGATCATCGGGCAAGTCAACCAAAGTCCACACTTTGTTCTCATACATGGATCTCATCTCAGATTTCATGGCCTCAGGCCATTTTGCGGAATCTGGGCTCATCATCGCTTCCTCATAGTTCGTAGGTTCGTCATGGTGAAGTAACAGGATTACCATACTACTCTGGTGTAGATCTTAATCTGGTTGACCTACGAGGTTCGGTAGTAACTTGATCAGAGGTTTCATGCTCATCATCATTAGCTTCCTCACTTATTGGTGTAGGAATCACTTGAACTGATTTCTGTGATGAACTACTTTCCAATAAGGGAGCAGGTACAGTTACCTCATCAAGTTCTACTTTCCTCCCACTCACTTCATTCGAGAGAAACTCCTTCTCTAGATAGGATCCATTCTTAGCAACAAATATTTTGCCTTCGGATCTGTGATAGAAGGTGTACCCAACAGTCTCCTTTAGGTACCCTATGAAGACACATTTCTCCGATTTGGGTTCGAGCATATCAGGTTGAAGCTTTTTCACATAAGCATCGCAGCCCCAAACTTTAAGAAATGACAACTTGGGTTTCTTTCCTAACCACAGTTCATATGGTGTTGTCTCAATGGATTTAGATGGTGCCCTATTTAATGTGAATGCGGCCGTCTCTAAAGCATAACCCCAAAACGATAGTGGTAAATTAGTAAGAGACATCATAGATCGCACCATATCTAATAAAGTATGATTACGACGTTCGGACACACCATTACATTGTGCTGTTCCAGGTGGCGTGAGTTGCTAAACTCTTCGGCATTGTTTCAAATGAAGACCAAACTCATAACTCAAATATTCTCCTCCACGATCAGATCGTAGAAACTTTATTTTCTTGTTACGATGATTTTCCACTTCACTTTGAAATTCTTTGAAGTTTTCAAATGTTTGAGAATTATGTTTCATCAAGTAGACATACCCATATCTACTCAAATCATCTATGAAGGTCAGAAAATAATGATACCCGCCGCGAGCATCAACACTCATCGGACCGCATACATCAGTATGTATTATTTCCAACAAGTTTGTTGCTCCCTCCATTGTTCCGGAGAACGGAGTCTTAGTCATCTTGCCCATGAGGCATGGTTCGCAAGCATCAAGTGATTCATAATCAAGTGATTCCAAAAGTTCATCAACATGGAGTTTCTTCATGCGCTTTACACAAATGTGACGTAAACGGCAGTGCCACAAATGAGTTGCACTATCATTATTAAACTTATATCTTTTGGCTTCAATACTATGAATATGTGTATCACTACTATCAAGATTTAGTAAAAATAAACCACTCATCAAGGGTGCATGACCATAAAAGATATTACTCATATTAATAGAACAACCATTATTCTCTGCTTTAAATGAATAACCGTCTCGCATCAAAGAAGATCCAGATATAATGTTCATGCTTAACGCCGGCACCAAATAATAATTATTCAGGTCTAAAACTAACCCGAAGGTAGATGTAGAGGTAGCGTGCCGACGACGATCACATCGACTATGGAACCATTTCCCACACGCATCGTCACCTCATCTTTAGCCAATCTTCGCTTAATCCGTAGCCCCGGTTTTGAGTTGCAAATATTAGCAACAGAATTAGTATCAAATACCCAGGCGCTACTGCAAGCATTAGTAAGGTACACACCAATAACATGTATATAAAATATACCTTTCACTTTGCCATCCTTCTTTTCCACCAAATATTTGGGGCAGTTCCGCTTCTAGTGACTAGTCCCTTTGTAGTAGAGGTACTCAGTCTCAGGCTTAGGTCCAGACTTGGGCTTCTTCACTTGGGCAGCACCTTGCTTGCCGTTCTTCCTGAAGTTCCCCTTCTTCCCTTTATCTTTCTTTTTGAAACTGGTGGTCTTGTTGACCATCAACACTTGATGCTCCTTCTTGATTTCTACCTCCACAGCCATTAGCATTGCGAAGAGCTCGGGAATAGTCTTATCCATCGCTTGCATATTATAGTTCATCATGAAGCTTTTGTAGCTTGGTGGCAGTGATTGAGGAACTCTGTCAATGACACTATATATCAACCAGAAGATTAACTCCCAGCTGAGTCAAGTGATTGTGGTACCCAGACATTCTGAGTATATGTTCACTAACAGAACTATTCTCCTCCATTTTGCAGCTATGGAACTTATTGGATACTTCATATCTCTCAAACCGGGCATTTGCTTGAAATATTAACTTCAACTCCTGGAACATCTCATATGCTCCACAACGTTCAAAACATCGCTGAAGTCCCGGTTCTAAGCCGTAAAGCATGGCACACTGAACTATCGAGTAGTCATCAGCTTTGCTCTGCCAGGTGTTCATACCATCTGGAGTTGATCCTGCAGCGGGTTTGGCACCTAGGGGTGCTTCCAGGACGTAATTATTCTATGCAGCAATGAGGATAATCCTCAAGTCACAGACCCAGTCCGTGTAGTTGCAACCATCATCTTTCATCTTAGCTTTCTCTAGGAACGCATTAAAATTCAAGGGAACAGTCACACGGGCCATTTATCTACAACAACATAGACATGCAAAATAGTATCAGGTACTAAGTTCATGATAAATTAAAGTTCAGTTAATCATATTACTTAAAAAATCCCACTTAGATAGACATCCCTCTAATCATCTAAGTGATTACGTGATCCATATCAACTAAACCATGTCCGATCATCACATGAGATGGAGTAGTTTTCAATGGTGAACATCACTATGTTGATAATATCTATTATATCATTCACGCTCGACCTTTCGGTCTCAGTGTTCTGAGGCTATATCTGCATATGCTAGGCTCGTCAAGTTTAACCCGACTATTCTACGTGTGCAAAACTGGCTTGCACCCGTTGTATGTGAACGTAGAGCTTATCACACCCGATCATCACGTGGTGTCTTGGCACGATGAACTGTAGCAACGATGCATACTCAGGGAGAACACTTGTACTTTGAAATTTAGTGAGCGATCATCTTATAATGCTACCGCCGTACTAAGCAAAATAAGATGCATAAAGAATAAACATCACATGCAATCAAATAAGTGATATGATGTGTCCATCATCATCTTGTGCCTTTGATCTCCATCTCCAAAGCACCGTCATGATCACCATCGTCACCGGCGTGACACCTTGATCTCCATCGAAGCATCGTTGCCATCTCGCCAACTATGGCTTCCACGACTATCGCTACCGCTTAGTGATAAAGTAAAGCACTTACATGGCGATTGCATTTCATACAATAAAGCGACAACCATATGGCTCCTGCCAATTGCCGATAACTGTGTTACAAAACATGATCATCTCATACAACAATATATATAATCACGTCTTGACCAAATCACATCATAACATGCCCTGCAAAAACAATTTAGACGTCCTCTACTTTGTTGTTCCAAGTTTTACGTGCCTTCTACGGGCTTCTAGCAAGAACCGTTCTTACCTACGCATCAAAACCACAACGTGGTATAGTGATTGCTTTTTGATCTTCTGAAAGAAACCTGTTCATTGAATCCGATTCAACTAAAGTTGGAGAAACTGACACCCGCCGGCCACTTGTGTGCAAAGCACGTCGGTAGAAACCAGTCCCATGAACGCGGTCATGTAATGTCGGTCCGGGCTGCCTCATCCAATAATACCGCCAAATCAAGAAACAACTAGTGATGGCAAGCAATATATATACCCACGCCCACAACTCCTTTGTGTTCTACTCGTGCATATAACATCTACGCGTAGACCTGGCTCTGATACCACTGTTGGGGAACATAGTATCAAAAAATTTCCTACGATCAATATCGTGGAATTGTCACGGTAGATGTCCTCTTGCAAGGACTTGATCGTGGAGCCATCGCAACTAGGAAGCTTAAAGGGGTTAATCGGGACAAAGGACGCGTGAGGTTTATACTAGTTCAGCCCCTTACGGTGAAGGAAGGCCTACGTCTAGTTGGGTTGGAATTGCTTGAGGTTTCGATGACCAGGGAGCGAGATACGCTATGCCCGGTTCTCGATCTCTTGTTTCTTCTCTCCCTAAGCCGCCAGCGGGTCGTCCCCTTATATACACGGGCTGACGCCCTACGTCTTACAGAGTCCCGGCCGGCTCATAAACAGTGTCCGGCTCGGTGACTAGTTATTTCTACATTACAATACAAGTCGCGCCCTCATGGCAGTTTATCACCATGGGCCATAAATCGTCCGTGGGCCACTAGACCCTTTACTGAACCGCCATCTTCACGTCTTGGTCTTGGGCTTCAGATGGGCTTCTCTTTGCGGAACCCGGCCCCTCCTGGGCGGCTTACGTAAATAGTTATATCCCCAACATTAGGCCCCAGATTGATTTGAACCGGTTCATGTCAATCTTTAAAAACATTATAAGCTAGCCCTTAGTCCTCTGTTTTGTGCGGAAATTCTAACCCGCCGTGACGTCATCATCTGGATCCGGGTCAAATCTCTGTGACGTCATCTTCAATAAAATTCATATTTTATTCCGCCATATCCTCCAACGAATCTTTGCCTTTACTGACCATCCCGAGAATCGAGGCGTCGGGGCCGCTGGATAATGATGCTTTGGTCTCCTCGTTTCTCGCGCCGTCTTGGTCGGCCCCTCCTTATAAATAGATGTGACCTAGGCCTTCTCCATTTCCTTCAGTCGTCTTCCTCCTCACACTTCTTCCTTTGCTGCTCAAGCTCCACCGCCGCCGCCGTCGAACCCCTCGTCTTCACCGACTCAGGCCGCTGCATCACCCTGATTTCGACCAGAAAACAACGGCGACCCTCTGCAGCTCTTCCGCATTTGTGAGTTCCTCTTTCCCCTTTCTCAGATCTGCTTTGAAATCGTCTTGAGTTCGTCGGTGTTCATCACCACCCGACGCAGATCTCCATTAGTTTCACCTCCAATGCTTTGATTTAGATTATAGAAACAACATAGAACTGCTGCGGAAAATATTTGTACTTATCCTGTATAAGAACAGATCTCATTTCCCTTGTTTTGGAAACCCTCCGCGAGTATATGAACTTCTCTCTACTGTTTTTAGGTCTAGAAATATTTTCTTTCTCAGAACCTCGTTTGATCCAAAATAATGATTGCAACTTGTGAAACCTGTTTGTTCCATACTTAACCAAAAAACCGCATCTGTTGACTCTGCTTCAGCCATAATAATTCATGTTACCGGTTTAAAATAATACCGGTTGTCAGCACCGCTTGCTTATGGCGACTTAAGAAAACCTTAATCATCTTTAATACCTGCAGCTGCTAATCATTATCACATAGTTACCTGTATGTCATTAGGCCCCTTCTTAAGCCGCCATCTCAGATAACCCAATAATGCTTATTCTCCGGGTTATAATGAACCGAAAAATTTCCTTTATCTTGTTGTAGGCTTCAATTTGCCCAATGGCACCCAAAGCTGTTAAGCCTCCGATTACCTGCAACTGGGTCCCATCCATTGTTACAGAGAGCAAACTGTCTGAGTTTGTAAAGTCTGGCCATCTGCCCAAGAAGGATGTCATGTCTTATTGCGCTCCTGACCCATCTGAAGAGAAACCTCAACCCAAGGAAGGGGAGGTGATCATTTTCACCGATCACATGAGCCGGGGATTTGCTCCTCCCGGTTCAGAATTCTTTAGAGACGTTTTGCACTTCTTTGACTTAAGACCTCAAGACATCGGGCCCAATTCGGTGTCAAATATCTGCAACTTTCAAGTTTTCTGTGAGGTCTACTTGGAGAAGAACCCAGCCTACTTTTGTTCAGGGAGTTGTTCTATTTGAACTGGCAGAATGAACGCGCCAACGGACCCAGTCTAGAACTTGGTGGCATCTCGATTCAGCGACGAAGAGACTACCTTTTCCCTTATGCTGAACTGCCGAGTCATCCAAAGGACTGGAACCAAATGTGGTTCTACTACCAGGACACTTCTCCGGCTGGTGAAAACCCGCTGCTGGGTTCCGTGCATTGCGGCTTGAACCTACTCACCCGCTGCCGGATAAGTTGACAGCTACTGAATGTCTGCCACTCACCCCCAAAATCAAGAAGATAAAAGCTCTTTTAGGGAACAGCTTAGATGGCATTGACCTGGTCCGAGTCTGGGTTGCTTGGAGAATAATTCCGTTAAGCCGCCGCCCTGGCTTAATGTGTAATTATATATGCGAGAAAGATGACCCTCAGCGTCATAGCCCTAACGACTTACCAGATGACGTAGTGTAAGCTACAACTCAGTCCTTGTTGAAGGAGGGCACGGTGAATAGTAATGCCTTCGGCTTACTACCTTTTTGCCAGAAGAACCCGGCCCCTGCAGTAAGTTTCCAGCCGTCGGTTTATTATTATCTTTTTTTATCCTATTAGGCTGTATTCTTATGCATAACTCGTTATAACCTTTTACAGGCAAATGATAACTTCTGGAAAACCCAATATGATCATGAGGCAGCCAAGAAAGCCAGGGCGGCCAAGAGAGCCGAAAAGAAAACCACCAAGCCCACCACCTCAAGGAAGAGGAAGCCAAGCGCCTCTGAGCTGTTTCAGCTTGATGATACTGATGATAATGAGGAAGAGGTAACCTTTGAATTTCCCTTTCTCCTTTATCATTACCTTACTGATACTAACCTTCTTTCAGGAAGACACGGGCAACAGCCAACCCGTCGAGGAAGAGGTAATTATAATCTCCTCCGACTCTGAGCTTCAGCCGCATCAGAAAATTCGAAGAGTAACCCGGAAAGTAAGATTTTCACATCCTTTGGCTTACCAAGATCCTGACTTTCTTTTGAAGCGATAGATTTATGAGAGCCGGAGGCAGACCCGGACCAGCAAAGATGCGGAACTCTCCTCCGGCTTACCTGATGTGACCAGGAAACGCCAGACTGAGGTTACCTCCGATTCACACCTTCTTTTTCTTTTGGCGGGTTTCATTCGTTATCCTCTCAAATTTTTTTGAATCCAATTAAAAAGGATATTTCACCTTCCTCCGATGAGTCTATGCAGTCCAACATGCCAGCCTTCAAAACTGCTCCTGGGTAATATAAACTTGTTGTACCTCATGCCTTTATTTTACTCATACTTTTCGTATTTAATCTGTCTACTTTTTCTGCAGTGTGCAAGTAAAACCCAGCAAAAGGGTAAAGAAGAATAAGCCGCCCCAAGAGGTGGTTGTGACTGAACCAGAGCTGGGTACAGCTGCTCCTGATGCCCCTGCTCACGAGACGCCGCCTCAACCATCTCATGACGCTCCTATATCTTCCTCTGACCCGCCTACTGAGCAAATCTTCACCAAGTCTGGTAACCCGGAGGCTCCTAGCCCCGCCAAAGCAAGTGATCCGGAAGTTGAGATCCTCAAAACTTAGTTTGTTGAACCGGCACAGCCATCTGTACTTGCCAAGTGTTCTAAAGAGGAGTTGGTAGAACGTCGAAAGACCAAGCTGGACGTCACTGACTATACTCATTTGAGTATCGGAGAGATCGTCTCCGGCTATATCAATCAAGTACATAGCAGCCGTGACCTGGAAATTGACATGGTGAAGCAGATACAGCAGAAATCTGAGGTATGACTTATGCTAGCTTTCTTTAACCATAATTACTATACCAGCCCCCAAGTCTATTGCTTATAAGCAAATATGCTGTAGACTTTTGAAAATTGCCTAGCACTGCTTATCCGGCTTAGGAAAAAGACTTTTAACCCGGTAACATTTGCGATACACATTAGCCCCCAAGTGCTAAACATCTTTGCTTGCAAAGTGTTTGGGACTTTAATTTCCATAAACCGAAGTAGTAATTGAAAAATTCTTCAGGATACATTAGCCCCCAAGTGCCAACTACCTTTGCTTGCAAAGTGCTTGGGACTTAGCACTATTTATCGTAAACTTGAGTGTTATCTGGTGCAATGCAGGTCATGATAAGTCAATTTGAATCGGAAATTGTTGACCTGAAGAACCGCGTGGCAGCCCAGGAGACTGAAACTCAAAAGGCTAACTCCAAATTCGAATTCAGCGTCTCTGAACAAGAGAGGCTGAAGCAAAATTTTGAATCAGAGAAGAAAATTTGGGCTGATGAAAAGGCCGCACTGGTGAGCCGGGCCGAGACAACAGAGGCATCGCTGGCGGAAACAACGGCCGAACTGTCCGACTTAAAGCGCCAGATATCTCGAATGGTCTCAGCAATCTTTGGTGAGTGACTTACTCAAATCTTAAACACTGCAAAACTCCTTGAATGACCTTTTCGGTTGTTTCCTCTGACTCACCTTATGCTTAATAACACAGGCCCCAAGGGCCCAAATCTCAAGCAGAACATGGTGATCAAGCTGAAGGCGGTTTATACTCTGGTGGAACAGCTCTACACCGGGTCACAACGTGCCCTGGCCGTTGCATCTTTATCAAATGATGTTCCCTATCTCCTGCAAGATGTGCTGAAGCGGCTTGCTATGCTACCTCAGCGGATCCAAGAGTTAAGACGAGCATCTGCAAGAGCCGGAGCTATAGCCGCATTGAGCCGGGCCAAGGCGTGGCTTCCAGAACTAGACCCTGCTGGTATTGCTCTTGGGTATCCAAGTTTAATGGAAGATGGCACCGTGTTTAATGATAAAGATTTCACCGCCTGTGTGAAAGATATACGTCCGGTGGCTACTCTTATTGGGAACGACACTGACCTCTCCAAGTGTCAGCCGGGTTATGACAATGAGAATCGGAGAATCCCCACGCCGCATTATGACGACGTCAGCTTGATCCCTCCAACCCGTAAGCACACCATTGCTCCTGAAGTCGACCCAACCAGTTTAATAGATGATGAATCTGAGTTTGAGGCCTTGAGTGGCATTGACTGGGCCTCATCATCCTTCCAGGACAAAGCAGCCGGCGAAGAGGCGGAGAAGGATAATCCGGAGGCTTCAAATCAACCCCAAGAGTAGATTATCACGCGCCACCTGCTTATGTAGTTGTAGAAAAACAATGCCACATCATTCAGACTCGTAGAGTCTTGTAATAGAGTAAAAAATACCTTGAGTTTTGCTATGCCTTTGCGTATGCTTATGGCCTTTAGTACTTTCATAAGCCGCCGTAACTATATACTTTATATGCATCTGTTATGCCCTTTGCAGAAATACCTTGCATTGCTCTGTAGTGCTTACAGCTGTTTTTCCGGTTTATATAAACCAACCCCTGAGGGTAAACTTAACTCCTGAAAATTGGCACATACAAGTTCACCTGGTTCTTAACAACCTGATGTAACTAATATTAATTCTGGAAGATTGTAATGTACTCCATTGTACCTTCAAGAGGGTCACAAGATATCTAATGCTGGCACTTGTAAAATATGATGAACAAAATTCAAGGGTTTCTGATTCGAATACAATCAGTGACCCGTTCCAAAGGGGTTGAGCTAAGATTCAGATACAATCTGTTAGCCCCCAGTGGCTGTGGCGATGCCGATCAAGTGGGTATCGACAGCTATGTTCTCTTTGGTTCGAATACGACCTATGTTTGAACAGGAAGCCCCCTAGTGACCATAAGAGTTGTTTAATGACGCTGATTCGAATACGATCCACGTCAGACCCAGAAGGAGTTAAGCTATGATTCAGATATGATCAAGAAGCCCCCAAGTGTGTTTGGCACTATGCCAATCAAGTGGGTATCGACAGCTATTTTCTCTTTGGTTCGAATACGACCTATGTTTGAACAGGAAGCCCCCAAGTGATCACAGCTGGATTCAGATATGATCATAAGCCGGACCAAAGGAAAGCCGGATTCAGATATGATCCGCTTCTCCTTGGTCATCTCCACCACCTGACAAGGAAAACACATAAACCTTTTTGGGAGTGGAAAAAGGACAGAGGTCCTGCTTTATTGCTTTATATAATATACATAGTATAAGTATATACACATTAGAACAGACGGCTCAAGTATAATAAGGCCGAAGATGAGCGATATTCCACGGCCGACGGGTCTCCTCCTCCGACTTAAGCGAGTCTTTGTGTTTCCGAACGTCGATAAGGTAGTATGATCCATTGTTCAGATTCTTGCTGACCACAAAGGGTCCTTCCCAAGGAGGGGATAGCTTGTGCGTGTTAGATTGATCTTGGATGAGTCGGAGCAATAGTCGCCTTCCTGAAAGGTTCTGGACTTAACCCGGCGGCTGTGGTAGCGACGCAGGTCTTGCTGGTAAATCGCCGAGCGGGCTATTGCCAAGTCTTGCTCTTCATCCAATAGGTCAAGTGCATCTTGCCGAGATTTTTCATTGTCTTCCTCAACATAAGCCTCCACACGGGGTGAATCGTGACGGATGTCACTTGGCAGGACCGCCTCTGCTCCATACACCATAAAGAAAGGCATGTAACCCGTAGATCTGTTAGGTGTAGTATTGATGCTCCAGAGTACAGAAGGTAACTCCTCCACCCAACAACCAGGCATCCGCTGTAAAGGGACCAAGAGCCGGGGCTTGATACCCTTCAAGATTTCTTGATTGGCTCATTCTGCTAGACCATTTGATTGAGGGTGAGCTACAGCTCAAACGTCAAGCCGGATATGCTCTCGTTGACAGAACTCTTCCATAGCTCCTTTGGAAAGATTAGTACCATTATCAGTTATGATGCTGTGTGGAAAACCATAGCGAAAAATCACCTTTTTCATAAACTGGACCGCTGTGGCTGCATCACACTTACTGAGTAGCTCTGCCTCCACCCACTTTGTGAACTTGTCAACCGCCACCAAGAGGTGAGTCTTTTTATCCATAGATCTTTTGAAAGGCCCGACCATATCAAGCCCCCAGACTGCAAATGGCCAGGTAATTGGAATCATCCTCAATTCTTGAGCCGGCACATGGGCTCGTCGTGAGAATTTCTGACATCCGTCACATTTACTGACCAGGTCTTCCGCATCAGCATGAGCCGTTAGCCAATAAAACCCATGAAGGAAAGCTTTGGCCACAAGAGATTTTGAGCCGGCGTGATGACCACAATCACCTTCATGAATCTCACGAAGGATCTCCTGACCTTCTGTAGGTGACACGCAACGTTGAATCGCTCCTGTGACGCTGTAATGATGTAACTCGCCATTGACAATTGTCATGGACTTGGACCGCCGGACAATTTGTCTTGCCAAGGTCTCATCTTCAGGCAACTCTCCCCGGGTCATGTAAGCCAAATAAGGCACTGTCCAATCCGGGGTAACATGGAGAGCCGCCACCAGCTGTGCCTCCGGGTCTGGTATTGCCAGATCTTCTTCTGTTGCTAACTTAACAGAAGGATTATGCAAAACATCAAGAAAGGTGTTAGGCGGCACCGGCTTACGCTGAGACCCCAGCCGGCTTAAGGCATCCGCTGCCTCATTCTTCCTTCGATCAATGTGTTCCACTACGTAACCCTTGAAATATCCAGCCACAGCATCAACTTCACGACGGTAAGCCACCATGAGGGGATCTTTAGAGTCCCACTTGCCTGACACCTGCTGAGCCACAAGGTCTAGGTCTCCTAAGCATCTTACCTGGCTCAAGTTCATCTCTTTGGCCATCCGGAGACCATGGAGCAGGGCCTCATACTCAGCTGCATTGTTAGTGCAAGGAAACATAAGCCGGAGCACATAACAAAATTTGTCACCTCGAGGGGAAGTTAATACAACTCCAGCCCCCGAGCCTTCCAACTGTCTGGACCCATCAAAGTGAATAATCCAATAAGTGTTATCGGGCTTCTCCTCAGGTGCCTGTATCTCTATCCAGTCGTTGATGAAATCCACCAAAGCTTGAGACTTAATGGCAGTGCGCGGTACGTACTTCAGACCATGAGGCCCGAGTTCGATGGCCCATTTGGCGACTCGTCCTGTAGCCTCTCTGTTCTGAATAATGTCTCCCAAGGGGGCAGAACTTACCACATTGATAGGGTGACCTTGGAAGTATTGCTTCAGCTTCCGTCTTGCCATGAACACCCCATAAACAAGTTTCTGCCAATGAGGATATCTTTGTTTTGACTCGATGAGTACCTCACTGACATAATAAACCGGCCGTTGAACCGGATGTTCCTTACCAGCCTCCTTGCGCTCTACCACAATTGCCACACTGACGGCTCGTGAATTAGCAGCCACATATAACAGCAAAGGCTCTTTGTCAACAGGAGCCACAAGAACTGGCGGCTCAGATAACTTCCTCTTCAAATCCTCAAAAGCAGCATTAGCAGCATCACTCCAGACAAAGGTGTCTGCCTTCTTCATCAATTGGTACGGCGGTAGGGCCTTCTCACCTAACTGGCTTATGAACCGACTTAAAGCGGCAACACGACCCGCCAATCGCTGAACATCATTAATACATGCCGGTTTAGCCAAAGAAGTGATTGCCTTAATCTTCTCCGGATTAGCCTCGATGCCCCTGTTTGAGACCAAGAATCCCAAAATTTTGACTGTAGGCACACCAAATACACAGTTCTCCAGGTTAAGCATCATTTTGTAAACCCGGAGATTGTCAAAGGTTTCTCTGAGATCAGATATCAAGGTTTCCGCCTCTCTGGATTTCACTACTATGTCATCCACATAAGCATGAACATTGCGCCCAATCTGATTGTGAAGACAATTCTATACGCACCGTTGATAAGTTGCCTGGGCACTCTTGAGCCCAAACGGCATAGACACATAGCAGAAGGCTCCAAACGGGGTGATGAAAGCCGTCTTCTCTTGGTCCTTAATTGCTATCTTGATCTGATGATAGCCAGAATAAGCATCCAAAAAGCTCAAACGTGCACAACCTGCCGTAGCATCAATGATTTCATCAATATGGGGGAGAGCAAAAGGATCAGCCGGACAAGCCTTATTTAGGTTCGTGTAATCCACACACATCCGCCAGGTACCGTTTTTCTTGAGTACGAGCACCGGGTTAGCGAACCACTCCGGGTGAAAAACTTCAACAATAAACCCAGCCGCCAAGAGCCGGGCGACCTCTTCTCCTATAGCTTTCGTCGCTCTTCATTGAATCGCCACAGGAACTGTCTGACCGGCTTATACTTCGGATCAATATTAAGAGTGTGCTCAGCGAGTTATCTCGGTACACCCGGCATGTCAAAAGGTTTCCATGAAAAGATGTCCCGGTTCTCATGGATGAACTCGATGAGCGCGCTTTCCTATTTACGATCCAAGTTGGCACTAATGCTGAATTGCTTAGATGAATCGCCCGGAGTGAAATCAACAAGCTTAGTCTCTGTAGCCGATTCAAACTTCATGGCCGGGTCATGCTCCATAGTCAGCTTCTTGAGAGAAGTCATATCTGCCGGGTCAATGTTATCTTGATAAAATTTGAGCTCCTCTGCTGCACAGACAGACTCGGCGTAAGCCACATCACCTTCCTCACACTCCAGGGCCACCTTTCGGCTTCCATGCACAGTGATGGTACCCTTGTAACCCGGCATCTTGAGCTGTAGATAAACATAACACGGCCGTGCCATGAATTTGGCATAGGTCGGCCGCCCGAACAAAGCATGATGTGGACTGTTGATTTTGACCACCTCAAAAGTTAACTTTTCCTCCCTAGAATCATGCTCGTCTCCGAAGGCCACCTCTAGCTCAATCTTCCCCACAGGATAGGCCGACTTACCGGGCACCACTCCATGGAAGACGGTGTTGGAAGTCTTTAAATTCTTGTCAGTTAAGCCCATGCGCCGAAAGGTCTCATAATAGAGGATGTTGATGCTGCTACCTCCATCCATGAGCACCTTAGTAAATTTATAACCACCAACCTGCGGTGCCACCACTAGGGCCAGTTGACCCGGATTATCAACCCGGGGAGGGTGATCCTCTCTGCTCCAGACAATAGGCTGTTCCGACCACCTCAAGTAACGAGGGACTGCTGGTTCAATAGAATTCACAGCCCTCTTATGAACTTTCTGATCACGTTTACACAAACTTGTGGTGAACACATGATACTGCCCACGGTTTAACTGTTTTGGATGGCTCTGATAACCCGACTGCTGCTGCTGCTGACCTCCTTGACCAGACTGCTGCTGATTATAACCACCCTGATTTCCCTGAAAACCGGATCCTGAACCACCACCCGGGCCATGAAAGCCGCCGGCTCCTGAGCCGCCGCATGGGCCTTGATTGCCATCAAATGTATTAGAATTCTTGAAAGCTTTCATGATTGTGCAATCCTTCCATAAATGAGTCGCTGGTCGTTCCCGGGTGCTGTGTTTCGGGCAGGGTTCATTGAGTAGTTGCTCGAGAGACGGACCTGACCCACCAAACTGGGGTGGCTTTCCTTTGCGCTTCTGATTGTTACCCTATGCATTGGCCACAAATTCCGGGTTACCGTCCGCCTTCCGCTTATTACCTCCTTGACTCGCCGGGTTATGCTGCTGACCCTTTCCATTACTGTTCTTCTTTCCCTTCCCTGTCTTTTCCTCATCAGACGCGGGATCCTTGGTACTATCAGAGTCGGCATACTTGACTAAAGCCGCCATCAGCGTCCCCATATCGTTGCAATCACGCTTAAGGCGCCCCAGCTTCTGTCTCAGAGGCTCAAAGCGGCAATTCTTCTCCAGCATGAGAACTGCTGAGCCGGCATCCATCTTGTCAGACGAATGTATTATATCCTTGACCCGGCGCACCCAATGAGTCGTAGATTCACCTTCTTCCTGCTTACAATTTGTCAGATCCACAATTGACATAGACTGCTTGCAAGTATCTTTGAAGTTCTGGATGAAACGGGCCTTTAGCTCCGCCCATGAACTAATGGAGTTGGGTGGCAAACCCTTTAACCAAGAACGGGCCGTTCCGTCCAGCATCATGGTGAAATATTTAGCCATCGCTTCATCACTAACCTCCAGCAGCTCCATAGCCATCTCTTAACTTTCAATCCACGCCCCAGGCTATAAATCGGCCGTATAATTCGGCACCTTCCGAGGTCCCTTGAAATCCTTGGGCAGAAGTACATTACGTAGAGCCGGTACCAGACAAGGAACTCCTCCGGTTCTAGTAGCAACTCCCGCTTCAACGGAAGTCGTCGGGTAAGCCGGTGAGTTCTGTTGGGCTGCTAGTTGAGCCGCTAGCTTAGCCGCCCGCTTGTCCTCCTGACGTATCCGATCCTGAACCGGGTTATACCCGTCGGGCTGGTTCCGGCGCTGAGCGTTACTTGACAAGGCCTCTGACTCCATGTGTCTACTGTAACTCTGGCTCCGATTTTGACAAGGCGGAGCTAACCAGGGCGGAGGAGTCGAGTGAATCCTATCCCGGCTGTAGGAGTAGGTTTCTTGCTGAGCCAGGGCTGTTTGGACAAGTTCTCTGATCTTCTGGGTTTCCACCGCTGTCGGATCATCCCCATCTACTGGGAGAGCCGCCAAACGTGCTGATGCTACGATTAAGTTCTCCATGGGGTTGGAGAAGTGACCCTGTGGTATTGGTACATAATTGGGCGGTGCCATATTGCCGTGAGGAGGTGCCATCCCCTGAGGCTGGACTGGACCTCCCGCTCCGGATGTAATAAGCTGATTCGCACCTGGCGGGTTACTTGGGCCGGCCCTGGGTGTAGCAAAGAGATTCCGAGGATCATAATTCTGAGGTAAATGGGACTGAGTTTTCTGATGTCTCCTCCTCATTACCTCATTAGATGCGTTTAAGCTCAACGTGAGCTGCAAGGCCTCTGCCTGAAGTTGCTGCGCTCGTACGTCCAAAGCCGCCTGCTCTGCTGCTAATCTAGTGTCCTCAGCTGCTAAGGTTTCCTTGACCCAGGCGATCTCATCGCGAACCTGTGCCACCTCTGCCTCATGCTCAGATTGGTTCGCAGGGATGACCGTAACAGTTAACAAAGTCGTAAGCTTATCCATGAGATCCATCAGCACCTGAGCCGGTGAGCGCACGGGGCCTCCTGCCCCGGTTGCTCCTAACGCGGACGTTATCGCCGCCGAGGCCGTAGAGTTTTGGCCGGGTTGAGTACCAGCCATGAAGACTCCTGCCCAGTTTGGCGACTCTGAGATGTCCGGAATAGTGCTGCCATCGGAACAGCCCCTAAGCACACCATCTTGAACTTGATACAGCGAATCTGTTGAGTCGGCGGACGAATCACCGTCAGAGAGGACGGCCGGCTCACCATCAACTTCAGATCCTTCAGGAAGTTCACCTCCATGGATGCAACCCACAAAGGCACGCTTCACGACGGGTTGAGCTCGGGCGGGTTTCGCACGCTGAGTCGTCTCGACGAGGTCGGTGCAGCTGTCCGGCTCAGGGCCCGGCTCACCAATCCGGCCGATGAAGACGTGAATTCCGCCAAAGGGGACCTAGTAGCCGTACTCAATTGAGCCGGCGTCGGGGCCCCAGCCTTCGTCGTCAATGTAGATCTTGCCGCGACGACTCTTGGTCCTCCGGCCAACTGCGTATCCTTTGAGCCCTTCGAAGCTGCCCTTCAAGAACTCAAATCCACCGTGCGCTGGCCCCACGGTGGGCGCCAACTGTCGTGGAATTGTCACGGAAGATGTCGTCTTGCAAGGACTTGATCGTGGAGCCATCGCAACTAGGAAGCTTAAAGGGGTTAATCGGGACAAAGGACGCGCGAGGTTTATACTCGTTCAGCCCCTTACGGTGAAGGAAGGCCTACGTCTAGTTGGGTTCGAATTGCTTGAGGTTTCGATGACCAGGGAGCGAGATACGCTATACCCGGTTCTCGATCTCTTGTTTCTTCTCTCCCTAAGTCGCCAGCGAGTCGTCCCCCTATATACAAGGGCTGACACCCTACGGCTTATAGAGTCTCGGCCGGCTCATAAACAGTGTCCGGCTCGGTGACTAGTTATTTCTACCTTACAATACAAGTCGTGCCCTCGTGGCGGTTTATCACCATGGGCCATAAATCGTCTGTGGGCCACTAGACCCTTTACTGAACCGCCATCTTCACGTCTTGGTCTTGGGCTTCAGATGGGCTTCTTTTTGCGGAACCCGGCACCTCCTGGGCGGCTTACGTAAATAGTTATATCCCCAACAATCACGCAAGATATATCTAGGAGAAGAATATCAAAGAGCGAGGAGAGTGTGTCGAACATCTACGCATAGACCTGGCTCTGATACCGAAAGTGGAAGCGTTAAGTAATGCGGTTGATGTAGTCGAACGTCTTTGGGATCCAACCGATCAAGTACCGAACGCACGACACCTCCGCGATCTGCACACGTTCAACTCGGTGACGTCCCTCGAACTCTAGATCCAGCTGAGGCCAAGGGAGAGTTTCGTCAGCACGACGGCCTGGTGATGGTGATGATGAAGTTACCGACGCAGGGCTTTGCCTAAGAACTATGACAATATGACCGAGGTGGAAATCTGTGGAGGGGGGCACCACACACGGTTAAGAAATCAACTTGTGTGTCTATGGGGTTCCCTCCTCCCCCGTATATAAAGGAGTGGAGGAGGGGGCCGACCGGACTCCTATGGCGCGCCCCAAGGGGGGGGGAATCCTACTCCTACTAGGAGTAGGTTCCCCCCTTTCCTAGTCCTACTAGGAGGGTAAAGGAAGGGAAAAGAGAGAGAAAGGAAAGGGGGGCCGACCCCCTTCCCAATTTGGATTGGGCTTGGGGGGGCGCCCCACCTCTTGGCTGCCTCCTCCTCTCTTCCACTCAAGCCCATCTAGGCCCATTAAGCCCTCGGGGGGTTCCGGTATCCCCCCGGTACTCCGAAAAATGCCCGAACTAATCCGAAACCTTTCTGGTGTCCAAACATAACCTTACAATATATCAATCTTCATGTCTTGACCATTTCAAGACTCATTGTCATGTCCGTGATCACATCTGGGAATCCGAACAACCTTCGGTACATCAAATCACAAAAACTCATAATACCAATCATCATCGAACGATAAGCGTGCGGACCCTACGGGTTCGAGAACTATGTAGACATGACCAAGACTCATATCCGGTCAATAACCAATAGCGGAACCTAGATGCTCATATTGGTTCCTACATATTCTACGAAGATCTTTATCGGTCAAACCGCACTACAACATATGTTGTTCCCTTTGTCATCGATATGTTGCTTCCCTGAGATTCGATCGTTGGTATCATCATACCTAGTGTCGGGTGGTGGGTGCGACATATGCCAACGGGTGGCTTATCTTTGTGGGAACAAGTAAGACATCGCCGGTGCCTGGAAGCGGGATGAGGCGAAGACATGCACGCCGGCGGATCTTACCCAGCTTCGGGGCTCTCCGAGGAGATAACACCCCTACTGCTCCTCTGTGGGGTCTCCGCATGCTCACTAGATGAATCGAGTAGATACACAACGCTCCTTGAGCTGTTTTGGGGGGAGGAGGAAGAGAGGGCACGGCTAGCCTGCTTCTTCTCCTTGTATGGTGTCTAGAACTAGCAGCGGGTCCAACCCTTTGCATGGGCGCTCCGGGGGGTTTATATAGGCCTACCCCCCTAGGGTACAATGGTAATCCGACTGGGCGCGGGGCCCAGCCGTCTGTGACTGCGCTCGCCGGCTTCTGCGCCGGCTGCTGGGGCCCGCCGACTGATGGGTCCCGCCGGCTGCCAACTCCTTGGTCACTGTGGCTTCATCTTGTTGATGTGAGCTTCATTGTGGTAAGCGCAGCTACAGTACCGCCGCCTGTCGGACGATCGCTGTAGCCTTACCGCGTCTTGTCTCCTTAATGGGGCGTCCTCTTCGAGGGAGGCGGCGAGCCAGCCGCGGGGAGCCGGCTCCGTCTTGGGCCGGCTGGTTGGAAGCGTGGCCGCCTTCGGCCGTCTCCCTGCTCTAAGGGGCCCATCGCCTGTGGGCCATGCTGGCGGCCCGTCGTGGGTGACGCCAGGGTCAACATGGCAACAGTGCTACGCCGGACGGGTCATGCCTACCTCGTACGACGCACTGTGCTAGGCGTGCCCCGGGATTCGGGGGTGGCAGGCTCTTCTGTAGCCACGCCCCATCGCACCGCTGTTAGGTGGGTGCAAACTTTGTGGGTACGGTCTTGACTGCTTTACGGGGAGCCGGCTCGAAGGAGTCGGCCTTCTCGCAGCCGGCTTCTTGGAGTCGGCCCTCTCATGAAGGTTAAAGTCGGACCGCCTTCCCAAAGCCGGCCTGGATCGCAGCCGGCGGGGGGAAGGTGGCCCCATGTCTTGGATTCGTGAGAGCCGGGCGGGCTCGTAACTTTTTCAGAAGTGCCAGGGGAAGCCGGCTAGGCTACCCATGGCTATTTACTCCGACAGTAGTCCCCGAAGCTGATCGAGCTCCAAGGTGAACAGGGGGACGAGAAGCTTGGTCAGCTTCCTATCCTGAGGAGCCAGCCTCGCGGGCGTGCGCCGACTTTAGATAACCCCGCGTAGGCGGGAGGGGAGGGGGCTCGTGTGCTGACCATGGGCCCTCTCGCGGCCACGTGGCGGCAGGATCCTAAGAGCGCACGCGCGCGATGGGACGCCGCCGCAGGCCCGGGCCCGCCACTCGCGAGCCTCGGTCCGGGCGCGGATCTCCCGTGGCCCACAGGGCCGCTCGCCTTCTCACGGCAGTTTTTGTCTCGCCATTAAGGATCGATAATCGCGGGGCGTGGGAAGTGGGCACGATCGACCCTCACGCTTCCCCACGCCACGCCTCCTCGGCTCCGCCACGTGAGCCTATAAGTAGGGGGAGGAGGGGGAGCGACAGAGGTTCGCGCGCTCCCTCCCACTCCGTCCCTCCTAACTCTCGTCTTCTTCCTCTCGCTGCCGCCGCAGCCTCCTGTCTCAGCGCCGTCGCGTCTCCACGCCACCTCGCTCCCATGGCATTGTCAAGCTCCTGGGACGGCTCTAACGTCCATGAAGATCACGTGTAGTTCCTTTGCCAGACCCGGCGCCTGCCCGGCGCCGACCGCGTGTAGGTCCGCCTGGCGCCCGAGAGGGAGATCTCGCCGCGCCAGAGGTGGGCGAGCGGGTCGTCTTCCGCTCGCACTGCCTGCGCGGCTTCGGCCTCCCGGCAAGCGGGTTTTTGCGTTCCTTCCTCGAATTCTACAACCTCCAGCCGCATCACCTCATGCCCAATGCGGTGATGCTGCTGTCGGCCTTCGTCTCCCTCTGTGAAGGCTTCTTGGGGCTGCTCCCCACGCTGGAGCTCTAGGGAGAATTCTTCCAGAGCAAGCTCGGCACAGTTCTCGCCAGCGTGCCCGCCCCCTGCGGAGCTTTCATCGCCATGAGGAGGGCGAGCGAGAACAATCCGTTCCCGCCCATCCCCCTGATCCAGTAGGTAAAGGTTTGGCAGAGATCTTATTTCTATGGGAAGAACGTCGCTGAGCAAGAAGACTACATCAACCTGCCGGCTTACGTAGCCGGCCCGCCGGCTGGGAGGCAGCCCTCGTGGAGCTTCCGATCCCGGTCGTTGTCTCCGGCCGGGAACGCCGCCATCTCCCGGCTTCGGGTGCTGATTCAGTCGGAAGGCTTGCGCGATGCCGACTTGGTGGCCGCCTTCGTGGAGCGCCGGATCCTTCCTCTCCAGAGCCGGCCCCATATGATGTGTCAGATGAGCTGCCGCTTTGACCCAAGCCGGCTGAGCACATGGGAGATGCCCCATGCGGAGGTGGCGCTCATGGTCAACTACATTGCCAACTGCAAGCTTAGCGGGGACTGGCAATACGGCAAGGCGCCGTATTCTCGCGCAAATCCTCCACCCGTGGTAAGTTTCTCTCTTTATCTTCTTTTTCGTCGTCAGCCGGCTTCGTGTCGGCCGGCTTCTGACCAGTCGGTTCTCTGAGCAGAACCCTCTTCTTGCGCCGCCGGCCGGGGTGGCAGGGATCGAGCGCGAGTACGCCCCCGACCGCACGATGGATGATGTTGACGACCCGGACTTGGGGGCAGCTGCCATGGAAGACGCCGTCGTGGGGGACAGTGCCGAGCCTGGAGGCTCAAGGTTCACCGCGAGCTTCGAGGACTGGTCGGACGATTTCGAAGCTGAAGTCGCTCCGCGTCGCCAGCGGGCGGCCGACCAACAGGGCACAGGCTCGTCCGTCGCGCCGGCTGCCGGCGGCGCGCAGAAGCGGCGGGCCACTCTGGGCCTCTTCGGCAGTCGGCTGAAGAAGTCCAAGCCTTCCGCCGCGGCAACAAAGCGGGATGAGGCGGCCGCGAAGGCGGCACGCTTCCGCAAGGCTTTGAAACAGCCCCAGGCGGTCTCGGTGTAAGTCTTCGATCGCTTTGCCGCGCTCGTCGTTGTTCTCTTTTCTTCGAACTTCTTCTTAACTTTTTCTCGTTTGCTGGACAGGGCGCCGCTTTCCCTTGAGCGGGGCCCGAGCGGCTCCGTCGTGGGGCCGGCTGGAGGGCCCTCGAGCTCCCGCCGTGTGGACCCCCGCGCCGATCTTAGGGAGGCCACAGAGCGGAACGCCCACAAAGTGCGGGAGGAGCGCGAGGCGGCGGAGAAGGCGGCCGCCCAGGCGGCGAAGGGGGAGGCCGAAGCGGTAGCCAAGGCCCAGAGGGAGGCGGCTCCCACAGAGACGGAGGCAGAAGGCTCGCGCAGCCAGCCTCCGCTGCTCGCCGTTCCTCTCCGAGCCGTGGCCCCAGACACCCCGTTGCCCTTGGCGGAGGAGATCATCCAAGAGCCGCCGCTGTTGGAGAGGGAGGAGGAGCCCGTGGCCTTGGCCGGGAGAGCGCCCCCTGCGGCGCCAACCGGAGCGGGCAAAGGTGGTCAATCATCAGCGGCGCCAGAGGAGCCGGCCGGAGGTGGGCCGGAGAGCAGGGCCGGCCTCAAGGTGCAGCTGGTGCCGGGCCGGCGAGCTGGAGGAGGCGCCGCTCCGCTGGAGTTGCGCCGAGCTGCGGGCGCAGGCCAGCCGGCTAGAGATCTGGAGGCGGCCAGCACCGCCGGGTCCGAGTGGACTCCCAGCGGGGGGACCGGCGAGCTGGATGCGGCGGCTCAAGGGGTCCAGAGCCGGCTACGAGCTCAAGCCGCCCTGCTGCAACAGCTCAACCAAGTGTTCTTGTCAACACGAACCACTGTCCGGGTGAGTCCTTCGCTCTTGGCTACTTTGCTTTCTTGATTTCTTCCGTGGGGGCGCGTCAGCGCACCCACTGGGTGTAGTCCCCGAGATTCGGGCCGACTGCTGCGCAGTCGGTTCGGATCTTTCTCGACGGCCACCTTACTTTGCTTTCTTTCTAAACTTTCAGGAATACCACAACCTTCGTGCTGCCGCCTTCGACTCCCAGGCTCGATAGTTGAGCCGGCGGGCCGATGACATCGCGCCGGATGCAAACCAGACCCTTGAGGAGCAACTTCTGGCTGTCTAGGCACGGTTGCAGCCGGCTCATCGGATGCTTCGCCGGCTCCAACGTGCCGGGGCGCAAGTGCTGGCCGCCCTCTGGCCCGGCGAGACGATCCCCCGCACTCCGAGCCGAACTGCCGACTGGCTGGAAGTCGCAGTTGGTCGCTTTGAGGCTTGGAAGGCGTCGGCGGCCCGCCTCGGAGCTGGGCGGGCGTTGGAATTCGTCCGGGCTTGGTACCCAGGACTGAGCCTGGACCAGCTGCGCACTTGGCGCATGGAGGCCAACGCGGAGCTGGAGGCGGTGAGGCCGGCCATCGCCCAGCGGGCTTCAACGATCGCCGAGTGCACCGACATCAGCGTTTTCGCACCCGAAATTGATGATGACGGTGTCGCGCAGCCGGAGAAGTGGTTCGGGCTGAACCCGGCGGTGGGCGAGGACTCGGCGTAGGAGATCGCCTCCAGCGACGAGGGTGAAGAAGACGAAGACGACGACGGCGGAGACGTCGAGCCGGCTGGTGGAACAACCAGCCGACCTCAGGCCGACCGTGCCTCCAGCAACGAGGCGCGTGGAAGTGTGCCCTCTGCGGGAGGCGGCGACCAAGCCGAAGTTCGTCAGCCGGCCGCTCCTTCAGCCGGCACGACCGTCTCTGCCAACCAGTCGGCCGCTCCGCCAGCTTGACCTGCCGTCTTTATCTTTCCTGCTTTGTTGTCTTTGAACAATCTTTTGTTAAGTTTCGCAGTTCCACCCACTGCGGGTGTATCCAAACTATGTTGAATGCTGGCCTCTTGGAGGTCTTTTTATGTAAATATTATCATGTGCATGTTTGGTTTCCATTCGCGTATGCTTGTTTATCCTTAGGCTTTTCCCTTTGCCGCCTTCCCTCTTTGGGGAGGCAAGTACTTGAGCTGTCTTGGATTTAAAGTAAAGTGAATGGATACTGGCCGGCCGGCTACTCTGGTAGCTGGTCGGCGGTGTGGGAAAAACCGGCTTTTGTTATATTAGTCCGTTAGTCCCTAGCCGTTTTTCGTGTGGGCGGTCGTTCCTACCTTTAACTCTTGCCAGCCGGACAGCCGGTTCTTAGAACTGCGACTTTTTGCAAGGGAAGGCTTGAGAGCCGGCACACTACTTGTCTGACTGCAGGTAGGACTTCTAATATAACTTCAGTCGGCCAGTCCCCGAGCCGACTAGTCGAACTCGGTGCCGGACGGAATAAGTAAATGATATGACGAGGTCATGAGCATGATACTTTTCATTCATAAATAAGGGATGGCAGTCCCCGAGCCCTCCTCGGGAAGCCTATTGTCTTGTACTTAATACAAAAGTTAGCGTGATACATACTGCCTTTCAACTGTAAAATCTTCGAAGGAGGTTAGTGTTCCATGGCCGTTCCGACTCCTTGCCGGAGTCGTCTCTCTTGCGTGCCTTCGGCTTCTGTGCGTCGATCAGATAGTAGGAGTCGTTGCCTAGAGCTCTGCTGATGACGAAAGGGTCTTCCCAAGGGGCTGAGAGCTTGTGCTGGCCGGCTGTCCGCTGAATCAGCCGGAGCACAAGGTCGCCCTCTTGGAAAGATCTTGGCCTGACCTTCCGGCTGTGGTAGCGGCGCAAACCCTGCTGGTAGATTGCAGACCGGCTGAGAGCTAACAGCCGGCTTTCTTCCAGCAGGTCGACGCCGTCTTCTCGTGCTTCCTTGGCCTCCGCTTCCGTGTACATGGTTACTCGAGGCGGGTCGAATTCGATGTCAGTTGGGATGACCGCCTCGGCACCATACACAAGGAAGAAAGGGGTGAAGCCGGTTGACTTGTTCGGTGTAGTGCGCAGACTCCAGAGGACAGCTGGCAGCTCATCGAGCCAATAGCCGGCCGAGCGCTCCAGAGGTACAACCAGTCGGGGCTTGATGCCGGAGAGGATGAGGCCGTTGGCTCGCTCGACCTGGCCGTTTGACTGCGGGTGGGCGACGGATGCTAAGTCCAGCCGGATACCTTGGGCTACGCAGAAACGTGCCAAGGCTCCTTTGGCGAAATTCGTGCCATTGTCGGTGATGATGCTGTGCGGCACGCCGTACCGAGTTGTTATGTCCGCGATGAACGTCACGGCAGTCGGCCCATTCAGCTTCTTGATCGGCTTCGCCTCAACCCACTTGGTGAATTTGTCCACGGCAACGAGCAAATGCGTCATGCCGCCGCGCGCCGTCTTGAATGGGCCCACCATGTCCAGTCCCCAAACGGCAAAGGGCCAAGTGAGGGGAATGGTCTTGAGTGCCGAAGCCGGCATGTGTTGCTTGGAGCTGAAGAGCTGGCATCCCTTGCAATGCTTGACTAATTCTTTGGCGTCATCCAAAGCAGTCGGCCAGAAGAAACCATGGCGGAAGGCTTTGGCGACAAGTGATCTTGAGGCCACATGGTGGCCGCATTCTCCTTGGGGAATGTCTGCGAGGATTGCAATGCCCTTCTCTTGCTCGACGCATCGCTGGAGGACTCCGGTGACGCTGCGCTTGAGTAGTTCTCTGTTGACGATTGTGTATGCTCCGGCTCGACGCTGGACTTGTCTTGCTTCTGTTTCGTCAGCCGGCAGGTCTTGGTTTACTAGGAAGTTGAGGATGGACTGAGCCCATGACGGGGCCGCGACTTCTTCTACTGCCAAAGTGGCTACTGCCACCAGGGTGGGCGGGCTGGGCGGTGAGGTGCTGGAGTCAGCCGCCGGCTGTAGTGCTGGTGCAGTCCCCGGGCCGGCTACCGCAGTCCCCGAGACGGCTGCTGAAGTCCCCGGGCCGGCTACCACCGTCCCCGAGCTGGCTACCGCAGTCCCCGAGCCGGCTACGGGGGTCTTGGGGTCGGCTACTTGATTCTTCGAGCCGGACCTGGCCGCATCGGGGTCAGGCGAATCGGATTCCGGAGACAGCTTGATGGACGGCTTGAGAAGGCGCTGTAGAGCGACGCCGGTTGGAATTGCTTGCCAAGTGGAGCCTATTCGAGCCAGGGCATCGGCTGGCTCGTTGTCAGCTCGAGGTACGTGGAGGAACTCGCATCCTTCAAAGTATCCATTGAGTTGTTGGACCAGGAAACGGTAGCTCGCCATGTGCGCGTCCTTGGCGTCCCAGTCGCCGGATGACTGCTGGACTACCAGGTCCGAGTCACCATAACATAGGATCCGGCGAACGCCAAGCTCTTTGGCAAGCCGGAGCCCGTGTATGAGCGCCTCGTACTCGGCCACATTGTTGGAGGCGGCAAAGTGGATCTGTAGCGTGTATCTGAGCTTGTCGCCTTTGGGAGAGGTAAGGACGATGCCGGCTCCCAAGCCGGTGCGCATCTTGGACCCGTCGAAGTGCATGCGCCAATGGGTGGAGTCGGGAGCCGGCGGCAGGTACTGGGTCTCGGCCCAGTCGACGAGGAAGTCGGCCAGTGCTTGGCACTTGATGGCGGTGCGGGGCTGGTAGAAGATCGTGTAGGGGGCCAGCTCGATTGCCCATTTCGCGACTCAGCCGAATGCATCCCGGCTGCCTATGATCTCGGCTAGCATGGCAGTGCATACGACCGTGACGGGATGCTCTTGAAAGTAGGGCTTCAGCTTCTTGGCGGTGAAGTACACGCCGTAACACATCTTTTGGTAGTGCGGGTAGTTCTGCTTTGAGGCGGACAGCACCTCGCTCAAATAAAACACCGACCTCTGGACTGGCTGGGCTCGGCCTTCTTCCGGGCGCTGGACTACGATAACGGTGCTGACTACCCGGCTGGTTGCAGCGATGTAAAGGAGCATGGGCTCTTTCTCGGTCGACGCCGCGAGGACAGGCGGCGTGGCCAGCATCTTCTTCAGCTCGTGAAAAGCTTGGTCGGCCTGGTCGTTCCACTCGAAGTGAGTGCTCTTCTTCATGAGGCGGTAGAGGGGGAGGGATTTCTCTCCGAGCCGGCTCATGAAGCGGTTCAAGGAGGCCAAGCACCCGGTGAACCTCTGAATGTCTCGAAGCTTGGTAGGGATCGCCATTCTCTCGATGGCCTTGATCTTCGCCGGGTTGCATTCGATGCGGCGTTCGGAGACCAGGAAGCCTAGGAGCTGGCCAGCTGGCACCCCGAACACGCATTTCTCGGGGTTGAGCTTGATTTGGAACCGGCGCAGGTTCTCAAATGTTTCCTTGAGGTCTTCCAGCAAGGTGCCACGCTTCTCCGTCTTCACCACGATGTCGTCCACGTAAACTTGGGCATTCCTGCCGAGCTGCTTGAGGAGGCACTTCTGCATGCAACGCTGAAAGGTGGCACCGGCATTTCTCAAGCCGAATGTCATAGTCAGGTAGCAGAAGGCTCCGAACGGCGTGATGAAGACGGTCTTCAGGCGGTCATCCGGGTCTAGCTTTATCTGGTGATATCCGGAGTAAGCATCCAAAAAACTCAACAGCTCGCATCCGGCTGTGGAGTCTATCACTTGGTCTATCCTTGGCAGGGCAAAAGGATCTTTGGGACAAGCCTTGTTGAGACTTGTGTAGTCTATACACATGCGCCACTTGTTATTCCTCTTTAGCACAAGGACCGTGTTGGCGAGCCACTCTGGAAAGAAAACTTCCATGATAAAGCCGGCCGCCAAGAGCCGGGCTATCTCCTCCCCTACAATCCTGCATTTCTCCTCCGACAGTCGGCGAAGGGGTTGTCTGACTGGCTTTGCGCCTTCTCGAACATGTAGTTTGTGCTCGGCGAATTTCCTCGGAACACCCGGCATGTCCTTGGGGTACCACGCAAAGATGTCCCGATTCTCACGGAGGAAATCGGCGAGCTCGCCTTCCTATTTGCTGTTCAGGTTTGCCCCGATGACGGCAAACCTCTCTGGACGCTCGGGGTCAAGAGGTATCTTCTTCGTCTCCTTGGCCTGCTGAAACAACCCTTGAGTATCATGCTCCTTGGGGTCGGGGGACACGGCCGACTGCTTGCCGGCTATGGCCACGACTCGGTCCAGCATCTTCTTCTCTTCGGCGATCACAAGGGACTCGGCCAGCCGGCTGCTGGCCGCTGCGCACTCGGAGGACTTCTTGTAGTCACCGGCTACGGTGATGATGCCTTTGGTGCTTGGTATCTTCATTTTGAGGTAGGCATAGTGGGGGACAGCCCTGAACTTGGCCAAAGCAGGTCGGCCCAGCAATGCATGGTAAGGGCTCTCCAGGTCCACCACTTCAAACCAGATCGCTTCCCGGCGGAAATGCTCCTTGTCCCCAAAAAGTACATCAATCTTGATTTTGCCAATGGGGGCGCAGGACAGGCCGGGTACGATGCCGTGGAACACTGTCCGAGTGGGCATGAGCTGTTTTGTCTTGACGTTCAACTTCTCCAGGGTGTCACGATACAGGATGTTGATGCTACTCCCGCCGTCTATCAACACACGGGAGAAGCGGGCGGCGCGTCTGTCCGTTGCAAGGGTGGCTTCCAGAACCAAAGCATAAGAGCCGGGAGACGGCATCACCTCCGGATGGTCGGCCCGGCTCTAGCTGATGGGCTTTTCTGACCAATGCATGTGTCCAGCGGGGTTGGCAGCGACCACGCTGACTTCCTGGTGCTCTCGGCGTTTGCTGCGCCGGTCTTCGGGCTGGCTGGTGAAGACGATGTAGGTTGCTTGCTCATCAGGGAACTCGTCATGCACGGCTCCGACTGCGGGCCGAGCGGCCGGAGGCTTGTTGTCGTTCGAGTTGGGATGTCGGCCGGGTTCTCCAGCCGGCTCTTGGGCGCCGGGTTAAGCACCTTTCCGGACGCGTCTACCCGAAGCTCGGTCTTCATCGAGGAGTCGGCGGTGGCGTACTTGTCCGCTATGTCCAGAAGCTCGTCGAGGGTAGCCGGCTCGTCGCAGAGGAGCTTGTGCTTGAGGAGGGTGCCTTCTCGGCATCCGGCTGTGAAGTACTCTATGGCTTGCACCTCGTGCACCCCTTCACAGGAGTTGCGGAGCTCGGCCCAACACGTGAGGTAATCGCGAGTGGACTCGGCGGGGCCTTGTACGCACAAGGAGAGCTGTCTGGGCTTGGGAGCCCGCTTGTAGGTGCTGGTGAAGTTGCGGATGAAGGCTTTTGTGAAGTCTAGCCAGCTGTTGATGCTACGCGGCTTGAGGCTGTTGAGCCAGGTCCGCGCCGTGCCCTGCAGCATGAGGGGCACGTACTTCACGGCGACGCGTCGATTGCCGTTGGCTATGCTAACTGCGGTGGAGTAGTCGATCAACCAATCTTCCAGCTTCACGGAGCCGTTGTACTTGGGCGTGTCTCTTGGGAGCGAGAACCCTTTGGGAAAGGGCTCGTCGCGGATGCGGGGGCCAAAGCAAGGCGGGCCGACATCGTCTTCTTCTTCCAATGCCAGGGATCGCGCCAGGCGGTCGAGCCGATGACGGGCGTCGTTCTCGCCGATTCCTTCGCGGCGGCCCAGCCGGCCGCTGAGAGTAGGGTGCGCCACTGGCAGTGAGGCGGGATATCTCCCTCCACGGGGCGGAGGTGGGTCGCCCCGCCACTCCATGGCTCGGGGATGACCGTCCGCGTCCCGCTCGATGGAGATCCGGGTTCGGCTGCGGCTGGTAGTCGGCTCCTTCTCGCGTCGCGCGCGGGCATTGCTCGTAGTCGGCGCCCGGGACGTCGCGCCGTGCTCTCGGTGCGGGGAAAGGCTTTCCGCGCGAGCGGCGGCTTCGTGCCGCTGCGCGGCGGCGTCAATCAATTGCTAGATGCGCCGGGTCATGTGCGGAAGGTCTTCGGCTTCCAGGCCGTCCAGCTCGTCTACGGCCGCCTGGGCGGCACGCAAGTTCTCGAGCGGAGTGGCATAGACCGGGCGGTCGACTCCCAGCGTGTCGGCGATGACGGCGCCGCGTTGCTTGACAAGGCCGACCCGGCTTGGCCCGCCCGGGGCCGGCGTGCCGAAGGCGGCGCGGTCAGCCTCGCGCCGGTAGGCCTCAGTGAGGCGTCTTACGGAGGCCAGCCTCCGGCCCTCTGCGAGGAGAGCGAGGCGGCGTGCTTCCAGTGCTTCGTCGTCGGCGTCCGCCGGAAGAGGAGCGGACAAGTCGTGGGCCACCGCGCGCGGGGCGTCGCGGGCGCTCTCGTCGGCCAGGCCGCCGTGGCCGACAACCATCACTTCGGCGGTGACAGCAGCGTAGCCGTCGGCTCGAGGAAGCGGGTCGTTGTAGATCGCGACGTTGGCGGGGAAGGCGTCGTAGGAGGCCGTGTCGGAGTCGACAGGCATCGGGTCGGTGGAGCCAACCGACTCCCGGTCCGCAGCGGGCTCGCTGGAGACATGGAGCTGGCCGAGAAGGTTGGCGAGGCGGTCAGTGCCCGCATCAGAGGCGAGCTCGTCGGAGATGAAGGTCTCGTCGGGGAGATTGGCGAGGCCGCTTGACGCGCAGATGCTGGTGACGCCTTGCAGCGCATCGTGGCAAGCGCCATCGGGCGTGCCGGGCTGGCTACGCTCGCTGGGGAGGAAAAGGGTTCCCGTCCAGAACAGGTCTCCGGACGACGGTGCGCCTGGCCCCAAGGTGGGCGCCAAATGTCGGGTGGTGGTTGCGACATATGCCAACGGGTGGCTTATCTTTGTGGGAACCAGTAAGACATCGCCGGTGCCTGGAAGCGGGATGAGGCGAAGACATGCACGCCGGCGGATCTTACCCAGCTTCGGGGCTCTCCGAGGAGATAACACCCCTACTGCTGCTCTGCGGGGTCTCCGCATGCTCACTAGATGAATCGAGTAGATACACAACGCTCCTTGAGCTGTTTTGGGGGGAGGAGGAAGAAAGGGCACGGCTAGCCTGCTTCTTCTCCTTGTATGGTGTCTAGAACTAGCAGGGGGTCCAACCCTTTGCATGGGCGCCCCGGGGGGTTTATATAGGCCTACCCCCCGGGGGTACAATGGTAATCCGACTGGGCACGGGGCCCAGCCGTCTGTGACTGCGCTCGCCGGCTTCTGCGCCGGCTGCTGGGGCCCGCCGGCTGCCAACTCCTTGGTCACTGTGGCTTCATCTTGTTGACGTGAGCTTCATCGTGGTAAGCGCAGCTACAGTACCGCCGCCTGTCGGACGATCGCTGTAGCCTTACCGCGTCTTGTCTCCTTAATGGGGCGTCCTCTTCGAGGGAGGCGGCGAGCCAGCCGCGGGGAGCCGGCTCCGTCTTGGGCCGGCTGGTTGGAAGCGTGGCCGCCTTCGGCTGTCTCCCTGCTCTAAGGGGCCCACCGCCTGTGGGCCACGCTGGCGGCCCGTCGTGGGTGACGCCAGGGTCAACATGGCAATAGTGCTACGCCAGACGGGTCATGCCTACCTCGTACGACGCACTGTGCCAGGCGTGCCCCGGGATTCGGGGGTGGCAGGCTCTTCTGTAGCCACGCCCCGTCGCACCGCCGTTAGGTGGGTGCAAACTTTGTGGGTACGGTCTTGACTACTTTACGGGGAGCCGCCTCAAAGGATTCGGCCTTCTCGCAGCCGGCTTCTTGGAGTCGGCCCTCTCATGAAGGTTAAAGTCGGACCGCCTTCCCAAAGCCGGCCTGGATCGCAGCCGGCGGGGGGAAGGTGGCCCCATGTCTTGGATTCGTGAGAGCCGGGCGGCCTCGTAACTTTTTCAGGAGTGCCAGGGGAAGCTGGCTAGGCTACCCATGGCTATTTACTCCGACACCTAGTTCAATCTCGTTACCGGCAAGTCTCTTTACTCGTTCCATAATGCAACATCCTGCAACTAACTCATTAGTCACATTGCTTGCAAGGCTTATAGTGATGTGCATTACTGAGTGGGCCCAGAGACACCTCTCCGAAAATCAGAGTGACAAATCCTATGCCAACTCAACAAACACCATCGTAGACACCTGTAGAGCATCTTTATAATCACCCAATTACGTTGTGACGTTTGATAGCACACAAATATTCCTACGGTATTCGGGAGTTGCATAATCTCATAGTCATAGGAACATGTATAAGTCATGAAGAAAGCAATAGCAATAAAGTAAACGATCAAAGTGCTAAGCTAACGGATGGGTCACGTCAATCACATCATTCTCTAATTATGTGATCCCGTTTATCAAATGACAACTCATATCCATGGCTAGGAAACTTAACCATCTTTGATTAATGAGCTAGTCAAGTAGAGGGATACTAGTGACACTCTATTTGTCTATGTATTCACGCATGTACTAAGTTTCCAGTTAATACAACTCTAGCATGAATAATAAACATTTATCATGATATAAGGAAATATAAATAACAACTTTATTATTGCCTCCAGGGCATATTTCCTTCAGTTTCATTACAGCCACTACTGCCCTATGTGGGCATGGTGTTTGACACAATTGAGGATGCCAAGAAATTCTACAATGACTATGCCTTCAAGTTGGTGTTTGACACACACATATATTCTAGAAAGTACTGCCAAAAGAGAGGCTAGAAGAAAGAGGATGCAATAATGATCAAGCAGGTCTTTGGGTGTGTGCACGCTAGAAAGCTGTCACGACCGGGTTTTCCGGACATAAATTTCCAGAAAATGGCCGTTGTGCTCACCAGCCCCAGGATTACTGTTAGCTGATGAGGCACCAACTTGTTACAGAAATTCCAAGCAAAAGTACAAAATGTGTAGTACAAGACCATTGTGGCCTACGAGTACATCAAATGGTTTTCTAGTGGTTGATGGCGGAAGCGGTTTGTGAATCATCAGTGTATGGGACTCCATTTCCCACGAGAACAGCTGACCAGGTTAACTCCTATCTTCGCGAGGCTGCTATCACCATTGCTTAGTTTTCGGGGCTGTCACCGCAACGCTCCTCTCCATGCAGAAATCTGGCCAAGACAATAGCCAGGGACAAGCCAGTGAGTACTTTGAATGTACTCGCAAACATTATGAACACTGGGATAATATAATTGATAATCGTGCACTGAAATATTCTATGATCACATCGTCAGTCACAATTAAAATATCTTTTATGCATGCAAGCAGGTTATTATCATGCAACGTGAATAAGCAGTAATAGAGAGGGAATAAAATGCCGCAGTCGGGCGTCTGAGCGACACCACAAAAAGGGCTTTAAAAGAAATGCCACAGTCGGGCGTCTGAGCGACACCACATAAAGGGCTTTAAAAGAAATGCCACAGTCGGGCGTCTGAGCGACACCACATAAAGGGCTTTAATAAAATGCCGCAGTCGGGCGTCTGAGCGACACCACAAAAAGGGCTTTAAAAGAAATGCCACAGTCGGGCGTCTGAGCGACACCACATAAAGGGCTTTAAAAGAAATGCCACAGTCGGGCGTCTGAGCGACACCACATAAAGGGCTTTAAAAGAAATGCCACAGTCGGGCGTCTGAGCGACACCACATAAAGGGCTTTAAAAGAAATGCCACAGTCGGGCGTCTGAGCGACACCACATAAATCGCCTTAAAAGAAATGCCACAGTCGGGCGTCTGAGCGACACCACATAAAGGGCTTACAAGATAAATAATCACACTGAATATCCAGGAGGTAGAACCGTACCAGGGATACTCAATAATACAAATAATGCAACGGGTTAGTCCATCACAAGATATTAATCATAATCCTCACAAGTAACCAGTCGGTATCCAAGTTTGGTTTAATAATATCTCCTCCGAAGACCGACACTAAGACCAACACTTGACCCATCCCAGACTGTAATCCTTAACCATGGACACGGCTATTCGAATAGGTTTAATCTCTGCAGAGGGTGTACTCTTTACCCATGAGTAACGGATTCCTTTAGTCCATCGGGACTAATTCCGTCTACGGCCTTTTAGTTGAAAACACACCTAACTTGCACACACCAGCTTAACTCACCGGTGTCTGGAATCACCCACGACACCTGTCAAGCAAACTCTAAGTGGGGAGGCTACAACCTCGCGTAGCATGGGATCAAATTTATATCGCGCGCTCTAAGGGGTGGCCTCCCCTCTCGCTCCCAACCGGAAACACCCATGCCCCCGGACCAGGTGGCATGCCTACCGGCTACAACCGATATCTTCCACCATGGCCTCTCTGTACGGTGTGTGCTTGAAAGGGGTTGACGACTTACTGAACCATACCCTACCTGCGGCAGGGACAAGTGGTAGTAAATAGCAAGTATGGGGGTTACTCGAAACAAGACTCGGTCTACGGTCGACTCAGGAGGTTCATAAGTTCCCGGCATGACATGTAAACAAATATATTTCAATCAACACAAACACCACTCAATATACCTTACATGCCATACCGGACATAACCGTCCCGACGGGGACCGGCGACAAGCTCACGCCTACCCAAGGCCGAGGCTTTCCCGGATTCCTTTCCGGCATGCATGCAAGGCACATGAGGATGATTACCATCACAATATATTCATTTCCAACAGCAAGGAAATCACTAATATGCTTCCATGCAAATGATCATGTCACATGAAATAACAAGTCCTCTGAAATAAGGTGGTGTTATAAACGTGTCAAATAACACACCAAAAACATTATGCCAGGGTTCAGAATGCTTGCCTTTAAGTTGTGGAGGGGTGAGGTGCTCTCCAAAACTTTTGAAAGTTTCTTCTCTCTCTCCAAAATCTGGGCGGATTACGCCTTCACTTAACCCACGGGGATAGGCGCAGGGTCACTGACAGTGGGTCCAAGGGGCCCACTCGTCAGGTTTGACTAGTCTTTCTCCCCCTCCTTCCCCTGTCGCGAGCGGAGGCGGAGCTCAGGCGATCGTTGCCGGCGATTGGCAGCTCTTCGCGGGGCCCCGAGGGCGGGGATGGATTCGCCACTCCAGTGCGGTCCTCCCGGTGGTTGCCAGGCCGGTGGGGACGGAGGGAGCTGCCGGCGGCGAGCTTCGCGGCGGACGGAGAGCTTCGGGAGCGGAGTGGTTTTGGGGCAACGGTGGATTCCGATCAAAATCGAGTAGGGGAATGTGTTCACGGGAGGATGTGGAGGTTCCTGGCGAAGAGAACGGAGAGTGGGAGGCCCTGGTGGTGCCGAATTGACCGGGGCGGTGGCGGCGGCAGCAGTTGCCGGAGATGAGGAAGAAGGCCTCCCCGGGTCGAATGCGAGCTAGGGGAGCGCCATTGGGGTGGCCTGAGGTTGCCTGCGTGCTCGGGGAGGCTCGGGGGCCTCCTTTTATAGCTCGTCGAGGTCGGTTCCGCGGCGGCCGGATAAGAACGACGGCGGACCGCCTTCCTGTAGTGGCAGGGTATCGTGGCGAGGCTGGGGATGGCGGCAGGGGCTAGTGGACGAGCGGCTACTGCTCCAAGGGCAAGCTGGCGAGCGAAGGAAGGTTCGGCGGCGCTGAACGGAGCAGGGGCTGTCGGTGGCCGTGGCGGCTAGCTCTTGGCCTGCCGGGGACGTGGCGAGGGCTCTTGGCGTGTTGTGGTGAGAAGGGAGCGAGTGGCGTGGCTCTGCAGAGCCGGCCAAAACCAGGGGGGCCAGCGTGTCGGCTCGGGCGCGGGTCGTGCAATACGCGCGCTCTGCTCGCGCTCCGGGCGTGCACGGGAGGTGCTCGACGTAATGCCAGAGCATGCTAGAGGTCGAGGTCGAGGCTGGCAATTAACAGACCCAGGTTAGTTGTAACGGGGAGTCTAGTGGACATGCTGGTTTGGTCAGGGGATCAGGTTCACAGTGCAATCCAAAAATTCATGCCAAAACAGATCCTGCCCATAAGGTGTTTGACAAAATGCTAAGGGCACTTAGGCAGGTCTTGGAGTGGCCAAAAACTCCAGATGGTGGTCTCTTTAGATGTACAAGAGGGTGGTAAGGTTGGTTTGCCAAATGCAGAAACTTGTTAGTGCAAGTTTTGCAAAACTTCAATTCTGGACAGGAAATAAATGACATTATTTCATGAACCAAAAATGATCCAAAAGGTGCATGCTCCTGGACTTAAGGGTTTAACATGGAGGACTACAAGTAGGAGAAATAATCAAGGGTTAAAGAGCAAGAAAAAAATATGGTTGCTGTACAAACCATCAAGTTGGTCCAGAATGAAAATGAGGTTGATTCACTCAAATTTTTCAAATAACATCATTGGTTTTTTTGCATAATGTTGAATCATGTGTTACTACTAATATCCCATAATTTTGGTGGAGGCTAGAAAGAATTATTTAAATGGGTTGTATTGCAAATTGCACTCTGGACCAGAGAAGAAAATTGAGTGTAGAGCTCAAAATATTTCATGAATAAGAGATATTTTTGTATAAAAGTGATTTAAAAACATCACATGACATCTCCAAATTTTGGTTGGAATTTTAGGTGAATTTATCAAATAGTTGTAGTTCAAATATGGCCATATAACCTTGAAAAACCATTTTTCAGGAAAGTAAAGATCAAGCAATTTAATTAGTTAATTAGTTATATTAAATAAGGGAAAATTTCTCTTGAGAGATTAAATATGTCCAATGACATATTTGAAAAGTTTTCTCTTTGGGAAAAACTCATCATAACAGGGAAGGAAATGATTTAAAAATCAAAATGGAGCTCAGAAATTCAAAGTTTTAATTCCTGGCAAAAATTTTAATTCATTAAAACAAGGCCAAATTTTTGGGGTGTCACAACACTACCCCCCTTAAGAAAAATCTTGTCCTCGAGATTTGTTAAAAGCTGTTTTAAGAAGAACAATAAGCCGTAAAAATGTGGATACAGTGAGAGGGCAAAAAGTGGTGAAAAACCACAGTGTGAAAACTGGTGCTGCGTGGAAAAGTCTACGGTCCGGGACAAAATCATGGGATTCTATGCTAGATATAAATTTAGAATAATTTCTAAATTTAAATATACGCTGGTCGTACCCGAGAGCACAGTGCTCTCTCTGGCTGACAGGTGGACCCGGGGTCCACTGTCAGTCTCCTCTTCTCCCTCTGGTTCTCTCTTCTTCCACTCTCCCGCGCGCTTTCTCCACCGGCGACGCCTAGCGCGTAGGGCATCTAGGCCGTACCGCAGTAGTGCGCGGCGTGCTAGCTGCCGGTGCAGCGTGCACTCACCTCGCGGGCCAGCGTGATGTCGGCACTACTCGCGGATTCGACTCCGAACACCGGCGATCGGGCGACGAGCGGCGTTGGTGGACTTCGCCCACCGTACACCGAGCTCGAGCTATAAAACGGCCGGGGTGTTCTCCTCTTCTTCCTCACACCTGGCCTCACTTCTCCTCCTCCATCTTCCTCCATTACTGCTTACAGAAGCTCGGGTGAGGCTCTAATGGCGGAGGCGATGCCGGACTGGTTTGCGGTCCTGATATACGTAGGGCTGGCGACACTGCTGGGGCTCTCCGTGCTCCTGTGCGCGATGATGCTCGACGAGCGTCGGGACGCTGCTGCTCGGGTGTTGGCTCTCCGCGGTGGTGGTGATCACGAGGAGTAGATGGGGTGTGCCGGGTGCTTAACCGTTGTTTGGGGGTGATTAGCTGGATGCAACACTGTTGCAAAGTTTTGCAAACAGTATATGTGTTCGAATGGTAATGGTTGTGAGTCTGCTGCGTGGTGCTGTGTGAAATTAATAAATCCACGCCGTGAGAAGGGGCAGGTGTAGCAACTCAGGGAAAAGAAATCTCACTCTAGGATTTTGCGAGGGAAAACAGTTAATTTTAAAAGAGCATAAACCACAACAAAAATTACGCACATTAGTAGAAACCAAATAATTGACTCGTCATACAAACTCATGGCATCACGCATAAGTCACACACATAAATAAATGTTTGCAATAATGAACACCGCAGCAACGTCTAAAATGGAAACGGTAACTGGATGGGGTCCCTAGAAAACGTCTCTGGTACTGGGATACACTCCTCTTCTATCGGGGAAAGTGGATTGACCAGTCGATGCACGTGTCTCTCCTAGTCGGGCCTTAGTGCTCTGCCGATGGCGATCTGAGGATTTAAATCTGCGAGGCTCTGGATATAACTCATCACACGCTGGGTTAAATGCTCTTGAGCGATGACGTACTGGACAAGGTTGGCCAGGACTGGGTCTCTCTCAATTTGTCCACCGGGAAAAGATGTCACTCCTCCGGGTGCTGCACGGCTCGGGAAGTAATAATACCCTCGTTCGCTAGCATAGGGTACCGCGAATCGAAGGCGAGCAAGCGCTTCGTATGCAACCGCTTCTATGGCAATCTGTGAGGTTGGCATAGATTTCCCCACGAAGGAGACTTCTGTTGGGTCTTGGTTTGAGTTTACGGGAGGGATGTGTACTGCTGCCCAATATCTCGAGGTGGAAGGGGTGATCCTCAATTTGAACAGCTCGTACTGGGGTGGCTGGGTAGCGCCCATGGTACTGCAGGTAAAATCCCGCAATATCTTGACAAAACTTCCTGGGGTTGCATCTGGGGTTCTCAGATAAATGCTAGGGCTCGGCATTGCTAGGAAATGGTTGTGAGGGTGGTGCACAAGGTGAGGGGTGCTTGGCAAGGTCACGCGGTGGCCTTTTATAGCACTGGAGCTGGGTCATTTTTACTGTGGTGAATGGTAAAGAAAATATTCAGCTCTGTCCCAAGGGTCGGGGTCAAGCCACAGATTCACACATTTCACTATAGTGATGTGGTACTGTGGGGGGTTGACGGGGTGATCTTTGGTAACTGTGCCTGGGATAGAAATATTTTACCGCATACTGGCGCATCCAGGCAAGGCTACTATTAAAACAGAGGCACGACAACAGGCGGCGTTTAATAACAAGGCCACACGATTACAAAGCGAGGGTACACTGGAACTCGATACAACTCGGGTGACTTAGTCTACCTCGTTTACATCCAAATGGGCGTGCCTTGAGGCTCCTCACGAGTCTCGTCATTGGAATTAGCTGGAGTGGGTCGAGGGGCTGCAGGCTCGGGGTAGCGATGAGGACCATCTCGGGGATTGTTGGCCACAATCCCGTTGGAGTGTGCTCCCAATATGCGACGAAGCACTTCTGGGGTTATTGCAGCACCTTGGCCGATGGCTGGGGCAGACCTTAGAGACTCGATCGGGTGTCCAAACAGCACGACTGGGTTGTCGGCGTTGGGCTCGTTTTCTTCTCTCGCCGGGGCTCGACGAACCAGCTCTCCTCGAGCTGCGATTAGATCGATAGTGATTTGATCGCATAGTTCCTCTAGTGCACTTACATAGCGCACCAGGTGCAACAATGCAGGATCTGTCTCATGATCTCCGTTGGCAACTTGGGGTGGCCTACCATACCCTTCACGTCTGGGGTAGTAGTGGAACGAGCGACAGTTAACTATGGGCGACAAGTGCCGGAGATGAACTATGGCCTCTCGGGCAGCTAGTTGGATGGCTTGAAGCTCAAAGGAAGTTGTTCTCCCGGTGAACCTGTAGGGGCGCTCGGGCTCTAGACCCCTACCGTAGATGTGTACAGTGGCCCAGAATTGACGGCTCTCACCGTTCATGGGTCCTTGGTACACAACATATTCTGGGGGCTCTTCTAACGCATAGGCACGACGGGTGAGGTTTGCGAGTATGGTCACAAAGCCTCCAAGGTTGGTTGCCGTGGTCTCATTGTGCACGACAGGGCCAGGCATTGTGGCTCGGTTTGGGGTAGAGGCTGTGCTGTGCTGTGTTGGGACTAGTGTGCCCCTTTTTATAGGAAAAGGGGACGGAGTCTTCCTTCGCACGCTTGCGAGAAAGGACTATTTAGGGGCCGGTCACTGGCGCATGAGTGACAGGTTAGGTTGATAGGTTGGGCACCGACTGCCAAAAAGGTGTTGGGTCACTATGTGGCTATCTTGCACGAGAAGCTTGGCTGGGGTTTGGTTATGGCTTGGTGGGTTGGTTTGCCTAAGTTTATAGGCCCGGCTAAAATAGGATTAGCCAATGGTCAGCCTGGCTCTGATACCAAGTCTGTCACGACCGGGTTTTCCGGATATAAATTTCCAGAAAATGGCCGTTGTGCTCACCAGCCCCAGGATTACTGTTAGCTGATGAGGCACCAACTTGTTACAGAAATTCCAAGCAAAAGTACAAAATGTGTAGTACAAGACCATTGTGGCCTACGAGTACATCAAATGGTTTTCTAGTGGTTGATGGCGGAAGCGGTTTGTGAATCATCAGTGTATGGGACTCCATTTCCCACGGGAACAGCTGACCAGGTTAACTCCTATCTTCGCGAGGCTGCTATCACCGTTGCTTAGTTTCCGGGGCTGTCACCGCAACGCTCCTCTCCATGCAGAAATCTGGCCAAGACAATAGCCAGGGACAAGCCAGTGAGTACTTTGAATGTACTCGCAAACATTATGAACACTGGGATAATATAATTGATAATCATGCACTGAAATATTCTATGATCACATCGTCAGTCACAATTAAAATATCTTTTATGCATGCAAGCAGGTTATTATCATGCAACGTGAATAAGCAGTAATAGAGAGGGAATAAAATGCCGCAGTCGGGCGTCTGAGCGACACCACAAAAAGGGCTTTAAAAGAAATGCCACAGTCGGGCGTCTGAGCGACACCACATAAAGGGCTTTAAAAGAAATGCCACAGTCGGGCGTCTGAGCGACACCACATAAAGGGCTTTAAAAGAAATGCCACAGTCAGGCGTCTGAGCGACACCACATAAAGGGCTTTAAAAGAAATGCCACAGTCGGGCGTCTGAGCGACACCACATAAAGGGCTTTAAAAGAAATGCCACAGTCGGGCGTCTGAGCGACACCACATAAAGGGCTTTAAAAGAAATGCCACAGTCGGGCGTCTGAGCGACACCACATAAAGGGCTTTAAAAGAAATGCCACAGTCGGGCGTCTGAGCGACACCACATAAATCGCCTTAAAAGAAATGCCACAGTCGGGCGTCTAAGCGACACCACATAAAGGGCTTACAAGATAAATAATCACAGTGAATATCCAGGAGGTAGAACCGTCCCAGGGATACTCAATAATACAAATAATGCAACGGGTTAGTACATCACAAGATATTAATCATAATCCTCACAAGTAACCAGTCGGTATCCAAGTTTGGTTTAATAATATCTCCTCCGAAGACCGACACTAAGACCAACACTTGACCCATCCCACACTGTAATCCTTAACCATGGACACGGCTATTCGAATAGGTTTAATCTCTGCAGAGGGTGTACTCTTTACCCACGAGTAACGGATTCCTTTAGTCCATCGGGACTAATTCCGTCTACGGCCTTTTAGTTGAAAACACACCTAACTTGCACACACCAGCTTAACTCACCGGTGTCTGGAATCACCCACGACACCTGTCAAGCAAACTCTAAGTGGGGAGGCTACAACCTCGCGTAGCATGGGATCAAATTTATATCGCGCGCTCTAAGGGGTGGCCTCCCCTCTCGGTCCCAACCGGAAACACCCATGCCCCCGGACCAGGTGGCATGCCTACCGGCTACAACCGATATCTTCCACCATGGCCTCTCTGTACGGTGTGTGCTTGAAAGGGGTTGACGACTTACTGAACCATACCCTACCTGCGGCAGGGACAAGTGGTAGTAAATAGCAAGTATGGGGGTTACTCGAAACAAGACTCGGTCTACGGTCGACTCAGGAGGTTCATAAGTTCCCGGCATGACATGTAAACAAATATATTTCAATCAACACAAACACCACTCAATATACCTTACCATGCCATACCGGACATAACCGTCCCGACGGGGACCGGCGACAAGCTCACGCCTACCCAAGGCCGAGGCTTTCCCGGATTCCTTTATGGCATGCATGCAAGGCACATGAGGATGATTACCATCACAAGTATATTCATTTCCAACAGCGAGGAAATCACTAATATGCTTCCATGCAAATGATCATGTCACATGAAATAACAAGTCCTCCGAAGTAAGATGGTGTTATAAGCGTGTCAAATAACACACCAAAAACATTATGCCAGGGTTCAGAATGCTTGCCTTTAAGTTGTGGAGGGGTGAGGTGCTCTCCAAAACTTTTGAAAGTTTCTTCTCTCTCTCCAAAATCTGGGCGGATTACGCCTTCACTTAACCCACGGGGATAGGCGCAGGGTCACTGACAGTGGGTCCAAGGGGCCCACTAGTTAGGTTTGACTAGTCTTTCTCCCCCTCCTTCCCCTGTCGCGAGCGGAGGCGGAGCTCAGGCGATCGTTGCCGGCGACTGGCAGCTCTTCGCGGGGCCCCGAGGGCGGGGATGGATTCGCCACTCCAGTGCGGTCCTCCCGGTGGTTGCCAGGCCGGTGGGGACGGAGGGAGCTGCCGGCGGCGAGCTTCGCGGCGGACGGAGAGCTTCGGGCGCGGAGTGGTTTTGGGGCAACGGTGGATTCCGATCAAAATCGAGTAGGGGAATGTGTTCACGGGAGGATGTGGAGGTTCCTGGCGAAGAGAACGGAGAGTGGGAGGCCCTGGTGGTGCCGAATTGACCGGGGCGGTGGCGGCGGCAGCAGTTGCCGGAGATGAGGAAGAAGGCCTCCCCGGGTCGAATGCGAGCTAGGGGAGCGCCATTGGGGTGGCCTGAGGTTGCCTGCGTGCTCGGGGAGGCTCGGGGGCCTCCTTTTATAGCTCGTCGAGGTCGGTTCCGCGGCGGCCGGATAAGAACGACGGCGGACCGCCTTCCTGTAGTGGCAGGGTATCGTGGCGAGGCTGGGGATGGCGGCAGGGGCTAGCGGACGAGCGGCTACTGCTCCAAGGGCAAGCTGGCGAGCGAAGGAAGGTTCGGCGGCGCTGAACGGAGCAGGGGCTGTCGGTGGCCGTGGCGGCTAGCTCTTGGCCTGCCGGGCGTGGCGAGGGCTGCTTGGCGCGTTGCGGTGAGAAGGGTAGCGCGTGGCGAGGTGCTGCAGAGCGAGCCAAAACCGTGGGGCCAGCGTGTCGGCTCGGGCGCGGGTCGTGCAATACGCGCGCTCTGCTCGCGCTCCGGGCGTGCACGGGAGGTGCTCGACGTAATGCCAGAGCGTGCTAGAGGTCGAGGTCGAGGCTGGCAATTAACAGACCCAGGTTAGTTGTAACGGGGAGTCTAGTGCACATGCTGGTTTGGTCAGGGGATCAGGTTCACAGTGCAATCCAAAAATTCATGCCAAAACAGATCCTGCCCATAAGGTGTTTGACAAAATGCTAAGGGCACTTAGGCAGGTCTAGGAGTGGCCAAAAACTCCAGATGGTGGTCTCTTTAGATGTACAAGAGGGTGGTAAGGTTGGTTTGCCAAATGCAGAAACTTGTTAGTGCAAGTTTTGCAAAACTTCAATTCTGGACAGGAAATAAATGACATTATTTCATGAACCAAAAATGATCCAAAAGGTGCATGCTCCTGGACTTAAGGGTTTAACATGGAGGACTACAAGTAGGAGAAATAATCAAGGGTTAAAGAGCAAGAAAAAATATGGTTGCTGTACAAACCATCAAGTTGGTCCAGAATGAAAATGAGGTTGATTCACTCAAATTTTTCAAATAACATCATTGGGTTTTTGCATAATGTTGAATCATGTGTTACTACTAATATCCCATAATTTTGGTGGAGGCTAGAAAGAATTATTTAAATGGGTTGTAGTGCAAATTGCACTCTGGACCAGAGAAGAAAATTGAGTGTAGAGCTCAAAATATTTCATGAATAAGAGATATTTTTGTATAAAAGTGATTTAAAAACATCACATGACATCTCCAAATTTTGGTTGGAATTTTAGGTGAATTTATCAAATAGTTGTAGTTCAAATATGGCCATATAACCTTGAAAAACCATTTTTCAGGAAAGTAAAGATCAAGCAATTTAATTAGTTAATTAGTTATATTAAATAAGGGAAAATTTCTCTTGAGAGATTAAATATGTCCAATGACATATTTGAAAAGTTTTCTCTTTGGGAAAAACTCATCATAACAGGGAAGGAAATGATTTAAAAATCAAAATGGAGCTCAGAAATTCAAAGTTTTAATTCCTGGCAAAATTTTTAATTCATTAAAACAAGGCCAAATTTTTGGGGTGTCACAAAAGCCCGATAAACCAAAAACAAGTAGCACCTGGAGAGCGTTGCAACAGAAACAAGCAACTCCTGCAGGCGGCCTGGTGCTGAAATGAATGTAACAAGAACACGCCAGAAGAACAGGATTCTCCATCATGATTGTAAGGCACACATGATTGTTGGGCTAAGGGAGGAGAGATGGAGAGTCACTTGCGTTGTTGCGGAGCATACACATCCATTGATGCAACAACCGGAGCGTGTTATATACTACCACTCGCAACACAAAATACCGGTTGAGGATTACGAACTCTTGTTGACGTTGCTGTTGGGAAAAGTTGCATGGGAAACAAAAAAATTCCTACGCTCATCAAGATCAATCTAGGAGATGAACATCTATGAGAGGAGAGGTTTCTTCTACATACCCTTGTAGATCGCTAAGCGGAAACGTTAAGAAACACGGTTGATGTAGTCAAACGTCTTCGCGATCCAATCACGATCCATCCCGCGAACTTCCGAACCAAGTGCCAAACGGACGGCACCTCCATGTTCAACACACGTACTTCTTGATGACGCCTTCACCTCCTTGATACAGCGAGCGATGGTGAAGTAGTTGCTCGAGTCCTCTGGCAGCAAGACAGCATGGTGGTGGTGGTGGTGGTGGAATCTCAGCAGAGGTTTGCTAAGCACTACAGAGAGGAAGATGGCTACGAGGGAGAGGGAGGGCAGAGCCGCGCATTAGATGGGTGCGGCTGCCCTCCCTTTACCGCTCTATTTATATGGGGAAGGGGGAGGAGGAGGCGCCCTAGGGTTTCCCTAGGGGGGCTGCCGGGCATAAGGGCAACCCTAGATGGGTTTTGGGTGGCCCCTAGGTTCCTTGCCCCCCAAGCAAGGGGGAGGCAGCCCTAAGGGGCGTAGCAACCCTCTGGTGATCATGAGATGAGGTGAGGGGGGCGTATAGACCCTCAGTGGGCTGGTGTGCCTCCCTCCCTTGGCCCATGAGCCCCCCCAACCCCTTTCGGTTCTCCTGGTCATAACCCGGTACCCTCGGAACACTTCTGGACTCCGATTCCCTTGGTCCTATATATTGATCTTCACCTCCGGACCATTCTGGAGTTCCTCATCATGTCTGGGATTTCATCCGGGACTCCAAACAACCTTTAGTTACCACCAAAACAACTCAACTATAATTATATCGTCACCAAACATTAAGTGTGTAGATCCCGCGGGTTCGAGAACTATGCAGACGTGACTGAGACACCACTACGGTCAATAACCAATAGCGGGACCTGGATGCCCATATTGGTTCCTACATATTCTATGAAGATCTTTATCAGTAGAACCTCGATGTCAAGGATTCAGCTAATCCAGTTTGTAGTTCCCTTTGTCTAGTATGTTACTTGTTTGAGATTTGGTCATTGGTATCACCATACCTAGTTCAATCTCGTTACTGGCAAGTCTCTTTACTCATTTTGTAGTACAAGATCCTATGACTAACCCATTAGTCACATTGCTTGAAATCTTATTGTGATGCTGTATTACCTTGAGGGCCAAGAGATACCTCTACGTCATATGGAGTGACAAATCCCAGTCTTGGTCCATGCCAACTCAACAGACATCCTCGGAGATACCTGTAGAGCACCTTTATAGTCCCCTAGTTATGTTGCGATGTTTGGTACACACGAGGTATTCCTCCGGTGTCAGTGGGTTGCATGATCTCATGGTCATAGGAACATATACTTGACATGCAGAAAACGATAGCAATAAACTTGATACGATCATCTGTTACATTCATAGTTTGGGTCTTGTTTATCACATCATTCTCCTAACGATGTTATCCCGTTATCAAATGAAAACTCATGTCTATGACTAGGAAACCATATCCATCTTTGATCAACGAGCTAGTCCAGTAGAGGCTTACTAGGGACATGTTGTTGTCTATTTATCCACACATGCATTTGAGTTTCCGGTCAATACAATTATAGCATGGATAATAAACGATTATCATGAATAAGGAAACATATTAATAACCACTTTATTATTGCCTCTAGGGCATATTTCCAATAGTCTCCCACTTGCACTAGAGTAAATAATCTAGTATTACATGATAATGAATCTAACACCCATAGAGTTCTGGTGTTGATCATATTTTTCCCGTGGTAGAGGTTTAGACAACGGATCTGCAACATTCAGATCTGTATGTACTTTGCAAATGTTTATGTCCTCGTCCTTAACTGCATCATAGATGGAATTGAATCATCGCTTTATGTGTCTGGTCCTCTTGTGAAACCTTGGTTCCTTGGCTAGAGCAATGGCACCAGTGTTGTCACAGAACAGAGTCATTGGGTTCAGTACACTAGGCACAACTCCAAGATCTGAACTGCTTCATCCAGACACCTTCCTTTGCTGCCCCGAGGCAGCTATGTACTCCGCTTCACATGTAGAATCAGCTACCACACTTTGCTTGGAACTACACCAGCTTACCGCTCCCCCGTTTAGAATATATACATATCCGGCTAGAGACTTAGAGTCATGCGGATCAGTGTCAAAGCTTGCATCGACATAACCCTTTACGACGAGCTCTTGATCACCTCCATAGACGAGAAACATTTCCTTAGTCCTTTTCAGGTACTTAAGGATATTCTTCACCGTTGTCCAGTGATCCATTCTTGGATTACTTTGCAACCTTCCGGGCATACTTATGGCGAAGCTAACATTTGGTCTTGTACACAACATTGCATACATGATAGAGCCTATGGCAGAAGCATACGGGATGCCACTCATTTTTTCTCTATCCTCTGTAGTCGCTGGGGATTGATCGAGTCTGAGTCAACTTCACACCTTGCAAAATAGGCAAGAACCCCTTCTTGGACTAATCCGTTTGGAACTTCTTCAAAATCTTATCAAGGTATGTGCTTTGTGATAGTCCTATTAAGCGTCTCGATCTATCTCTATAGATCTTGATGCCTAATATGAAAGCAGCTTCTCCTAGGACCTTCATTGAAAAACTCTTGTTCAAATATTCCTTCACGTTTTTCAAAAGTTTTATATTGTTTCCAATCAGCAATATGCTATCGACATATAATATTAGAAATGCTATAGAGCTCCCACTCACTTTCTTGTAAATACATGATTCTCCAAAAACTTGTATAAACCAAAATGCTTTGATCACCTCATCAAAGAGAAGATTCCAACTTCGAGATGTTTGCAGATGTGTTTTACACTTGTATCAACAACTCAGAAACGGTTGAAGAATTTATGAAAACATGGCAGCACATGTTCCATTGTTTCGAAGTTGCTGAAAACAAACGCTTGAGGAACATGTGGCGAACAAGACATATGTGGGCTCCAGCGTACTTAAAAAACAATTCTTCCCATTCACGAGCACGAAAGGCAGGTCCCAGGGGCTAAGCTCATATTTCAAAACAACGATTCGTCCAACTAATTCTGTATGGAGGTTTGTGCAACAATATGAACTGTGCCAGGAAATAGCGCTTGATCGTGGGGACAATGTTGGCTTCACTGATGAAACGACTGCTCCTCCACTATACTCTCGGTAGGCCAACGTCTCTATACCAAAAGCAAAATTCCAAAAGAAAAAATGTTTTGTTATGATCTAATTTGTGACCTTTGTTTCCTTTTGTGATGTTGCAGATACAACATTGAGCGCCAAGCTGCTGGTTACTACACACGCAATGTCTTTGGCAAGTTCCAGAAACAAGTGACAGCGTCTACCGGCTACATTGTCAACCAAGACCCTGAGTACCAAGCGCAAGGTCTCCTATTCAAGCTAACATCAAGCTTATATGAGAACCCAAAGCTCTATTCTGTGCATGTTATGATGGATGAAGGGTTGTTTCTATGTAGTTGCCACTACTTTGAGATGAATAATGGCCCCGTTTGTGCCCACATAATAAGGGTGATGGTGCACCTCAATGTGCAAGTTATTCTGCAGCGATACTTGTTGGAGGGGTGGTCTGAAGCAGCGACGACAAGCATGGCCAGAATTGGGCAATTGCTAGACTTCGGGCACCCCTGAACAAACACACTGAAATACAACTCCCTGTGCGAAGGTTGAAATGGCTTGCCTCAAATGCATGTTGCAATGAGGATGTCTACAAAATATTGGATGAAGCAATAAATGTTCTTGAGCCTGCCATAGCAGCGGTGAGGAGAGGAGCGCTGCCAGCTCAACATGCAACACAGCAGAGTGAACCAACAACACCAGCAGCTGCCGCAATAGGAACAATGCATGATGACCTGCCTCAACTTCAAAGCTTCGAGATGCTACAAAACCTGGCTCGCGTGCCTAAGAAAGGGAGACCAACTGAAAGAGTGAAGAGGAACAAGACTCTGGTAGAGCAACGAGTAGATGAGCAAGAAAAGTAGGCGAAATAACAAGAGAAGAAGCCAACAACAACAGGAAAGACAAAGCCAATAGCTAAAAAACAGACTGTTCGCTGTAAGCATTGCCATGAAGAAGGACACAATATTCAGACATGTGGAGCCTATAAAGCTGCAATGGAGGCGGCGGCAGCACCCCCTACATGCCAGTTTTGTTATGATGTTGGTCATGCAGTCCCAGCTTGTGTGTATTTCAAAGCTGTGATGGAAAATGCTCCAAAAACTGCACAAGCATCGCAACTGAAGCTCTAGGGAAGAGATGAGAGAAACAAGGAAGAAAGTTTTTTTTTGCAAATTCCTTTTCATTTCAAGCTCCATTTCCCATGTTTGGGATACATGTCTAAGCTATTTTTTGCAAACTTGATGATGTATTTGAGTTGTATGTGAAAACATGAAAATCTATGTTACGCAAAAACAGAAAAAATAAAATTATAGCTCAGATTGTTATCTGTGCATGGATTTGAGACATACAAGCTCATTGGTTGTCTATTCACATTGCACGATTTTTTTTGTTTCGATTATAAAGTGGTTTGATTGTGCAATCCTGGAGCAACATGTTTCTGAGTGGACATAAAAAGACGATTTTAAAGTGGCATTTATGGGAGGTTTCACTAATGACAAAATGTATACCAGTGAGCAAAGAAAACAAAGAATAAAAAAGGTAGTCATTTCATTATCATATCTGAAAAATTCATCTCTACTGTACCACAGTGAAGCTTAGCAATGGATGATGCTCCGACACTCAATAAATAAAAGAAAAAGGAACATCCCCAGCATGACACATGCTTTAGTTTGGGTTCCATAGAGTACTAAAGAAGGTGATAGGTAATATCAACTAGCTGATTCCCAGTTACAAAAACGAGATAGCAAGCAACATGTTGCAGTTACAAAAAAGAAAATGATGGACCCAATAATAGCCTAAACAAACTAGCAAGGTGTTTGTCCTCCTGATTGGCATCATCTAGGGCTCCATCATCTATGGCCTTTTCCCCTTCAACAAGGACTGGAACTCTTCTGCTGAGTTGAGAGTGTTTTGCGGGTGCTTGAAAAGCTTTGCTGCAACAAACGTCCAGAAATTGAGCAACGACCTCGTATCCTGATGCAAAAGAAAAAAAATACACATGATAACACATTAGCAGGGTTGGTGAATGGTGTTAGCAAAAAGAGTATGTTTCGCTGCTAGTGTTGCACAAACAAATCCTGTACACATGATATTTAGCTACCAGTGTTGCATAGCAAAAATATGGGACATACAGTGTTGAATGGATCCATCCCCCTGGCAGTCAGATTCTCCATGTATAGAATAGAGAAAAACCCACAATCAAACCTGCCACCAAAAAAGCACAAAAAAGCAGATGAGTTTTGCTTCCCCTAAAAAAATGCAAAATTCTATGGATGGACACATGGAAAACAAAGGAAAAAGGGAAAAATAAATAAATAAAATACATTGTAGACTGTTGCGGATACCCATCTGGGCTGAAACGAATGAATGTATCAAGGTCGTGCTTCCATGGGTTTTGTTCTCTGACCAAAGTTTTAAAGTTTGCTATCTGCACATTTGATATCGGGAAAAAAGAAGATATATAAGTAGGTGATGCAGTGACATCTTTCTTGATTTCTACCGCAAACATAAAATTGATACAAAGAAAAAAGGAATGACCAGAAAAGATGGAAGGGGTGTATCGCCCATACCAGATTGTGACATGGCTCCTCAAGAACACTGACGTAGTTAGGATCGTCACTCCTGGAATCAAACACATTGAATTGTTTTTGCATCAAGTTTGCAACCACAACTGCCCAATGCCCGTCATGGACAATAGTGAAGAAGAGCTGCAAAATTAAACAAGAAAAAAAATCAATAACCCATAGCAAGTTGTGCTAAAAGATAGCTCTGATGCAAGAACAAAAATGTTTTACCTGATCACAATTCGCAATGTTGTTCCTATCACATGCCCTTTTGAAATCTTTGATGCAAGACCCTGTCTGAAAAGAATCCGGCTCCACAGCAAGCTTGGTCTATTTTATAAAAACAAATCTGTTGATTAGAATTGAATGTTGCGGACAGAAACACAAGTGATAAAAAGGGGAAAAAGAGTAGTTGACTCACAGCCATATGCGGCGAGAATGCAAACTTTCTAGGCTTGCTTGAGCTGTACATGTGCTCGATGTTGAAACTTCCAATGTATAGTGACATCACCTCATTGTTCAAATGTGCATGCTTTTTGAGCCCGTTGCTGAAATGTTTGAAAGAAACATCAAACCCGCCTATCCTGATGAACGGAGGGCTACATATTACAAAAAAGAAAGTGGATCGGTTAGAGGTAAAGAATTTTTTTCTCAACATACAAAAAGAGAGTACAAAAACCCTTACAGTAGCTCGCCTTGTGGTGGGTCCTTAATATGGTATTTGGTGCAACAGTACTGCTTGTATATGGCATCGTCTGTTGCATCAATTTTGATCTTCTTCATCTTCTTCAACTTGGGCGCATTTTCTGGCGATTTTGCAGCTCTCTTGAGTGTTGCCTTCTTCACATCACGGTTGTGCCCGCTGCTGACTTCAATCGCCACCTCCTCTCTTGTCTCATCAACACCTACTTCTGCCCCCACAAATGAAAAAGCAAACAAAAACAATGAAAAGAGAAGAAACGGTTTGAAGCATGGAGGAGCTAAAGTTTATAAAAAATCATGACTTAATGACAAAGCAAAAAATAGTTAGAGGAAATGAGTTGTACAAACCTGCAGGGCCTGTGGAAACCGGAGGATATGTTGCGAGGAGAGTGACATGAAAAACTGGGCCAGTTGAAGTAGCCGGATTCTGTCTATCAAACCGTTGATTTATAAAACGGTGATTTGATCTAGCGCATTGAGTTAGGAAACCTTCTTAGAAGGGTCACGTCGTGTTGGGCAAGATGGTGTGCCGTGTTGGGCATGAACTCGTTGTAAGACTTATATAAAGGAAAGGAAGATAGCAGGAGCCGTGAGTTTGTGCGGCATAAATGATCTCTCTCTCTCGGCTCTAAGGTTTTCCTCTATATATCTCGCTGTTCACGTGATAATACTTCGTGTTCTTGCGTAAAGCTTGCAGGGATTCTGCAGTTTGATCTGACAGAACTGACGCCATCAATCAGGTTGAGTTCAGGACCCGACGCCATCAGGACCGGACCGAGCAACCTCAGACAGACAACAGACAAAAATCGACCTCATCCAGCCACCGCAGGCAGGCAAGAATTGGATCGAGTTCCCGCTGCTACACAGATCCAATCCAACTCACGGAAACTCTATCAGTACTAGTACTAGTACTAGTACATGGAGATGAACCAACGACCGAGATAGTGAGTACCAGGTAGCTCGAGCTTCACTACAGCTTTCCGTAGTACATGCTAACCACACTTGGAACAGTTTTTCTGCTAAGCCTAACACCCAGCTGACACTCAACGACACCGACGCCATGAATCAGGTTGGAGTCGTCGTCCTGCGACCCAGACAAGAATGTGGATCGGCTTCCCGCTGCATAGCCACTGCACAGATCCAACTCAAGGAAAACAAACAATGACGGAAACTCTAGCGAACGGAATAGGAAGGCGGAAACCAAAATTCATCCGCCCCAGGATCGATGACACTGGTAGGTAGGTACCACGGGCGCTCCACGATCCGGCCACCGAAGCGGGCGGCCGTTCCTCGGCGAATTAATCCCCGCGACCCAGATCGAGTTCCCGGCAACGCACATCAGCCCCAAACCCCCCAAACCGCCCGCCGTACCTATGTCAACTCGCGAACGAATCTCTATCGCCCACCAAATTTCCGTCCGCCACAGATCAAGTTCACTTCCCGGCAACGCACGTCAGCCCCAGACCGCCCACCCAATTTCCGTCCAAGTAAAGATGGTTAGCGAGAAGACAAGGGGAGGATTCGGTCCATACCTTGGCGGTCAGGATCGAATCGCGGGGAGGGGAGGACCGCCGGCCGGCCGGTTGCTGTCACGGCCTGCCGGCTGGAGTTAGCACACGGGAAACTGACGCGGGTTTACCCGGTAATCCGTCCGTGCCACGCGCCGGCTGCACGGGTAGACAGGGAGGCGAGCCGGCCGCCCGACTGCGGAGCAGGACGGATCGATGGGGAAGCGGAGGAGCACGAGGACGAGACGAGACGAGACGGGACGCGAGCTGTGGCTGGAGTCTGGCTGTGGGTGGCGGAAATCTTTGGGGGTCGCCGCTACATATATCCACGGGACAGGAAGACAAGGGTGCAGCTGTGCCGTTACCTTGTCCTGGCCCTAGATGATGGATCGGACAGTGTAGGAAGCACCGGTAGGAAAGGAGCTAGGGTTGGAAGGGCCAAAACGAGGTAGGTGGCTGAAATTTGAGAGGGGGAGGGCGGGCTGGTGTATTGGTCCAAAAGAATTTTCTTTTTAGGAAAATTATAATTCTTGTATCAACATAGGGATTACAATCACATCTAATAATGTCCAATGCGTCCTCAATACCAAATTCAGGCCTCATAGTCGTTCGTCCGGCATTGCGGTCTACCAAAGGTTGCCATCAAATGACTTGCACAATTTGCTGTTCGACGGATATGAGTAATACAAGAACCACGTTTCTTCGTAAAATAAATTGTTTCTCTACTCGGAAAAGCATATTTCGATTCGTTGATCTCCGCGCTCTTCGCCATTGACAGCGTAAAATTGTGATGGTTGTTATTTAACTCGGCTGTTCGTTATGCGGCTAGTTAGTTCTGGCGCGAAAAGAAATCAATTTATTTTATGACTGTCGGCATCGGATGTATGGAAAGATCACCGGCACATGAAGAATGCTTGGGCTTGCCGCAAAAAAAGGTTAAAAATTTACGGCATCTCATAGAACAACATCATTTTATCACTCAATTACGTTCACCCCGCTACTTCACACTGGTATGACAAAATGGTGCGAAAAGTTGTCCAGCTTCTGTAGCAGTTCAAGTATTACACCGCCAGGGACATGTCATAATTTGCCACGCGAACACGACGCCATCGAAATGTGTATCCGTTGCGCCTAGGTATAGGTAGGGCGCGAAATGTTGTATAGCTCATCCGGCAGGGTGTAGGGTAGTCAATTACGAAAATATTCAATCTATGGAAAGTATTTGCTCAATTTGGCCAGCCAAAGAAAACAAATCTACACCGGTGGTTTCTTTAGTGATCGAAAGGTTGTCCATTAAATTCTCCATAGATATTTCAAATAATCCATGATACACCTAGTTTCTCTGCTGGCATTTCAGTTACCCGAGTGCAACTAAAAAATAAATTTAGGAAACTATTTATTGGCCAGCCCGGACATTGCAAGGGTGCCAGCCAGAGTTACCAAAAACGTGTCGTACATAGACCATCTGTAAGTATAATCTCAATTAAACGCAACGGTAAAGTGACCGGCTGTGCACCATATGTAAGTACTGCTGAGTTGTTGACAAATCATGTGATGTGCAGCTATGGAAAGAAACAAAAAAAAAGTGGGTGGGAGCTGAAAGGTGACTAAGTCCGGGATCCCATAGTTACATAGGCTATCACATTCACTGGAACTTCTGGTTCGGTCAGTCTTCCCTAGCGATCTAAATCGTCCGATCTCAACCCTGACCAACCTCGGCCATTGGACATTTCACGGATCAGAATGAGCAATCAGAAATTTTTACCGATGTTAAAGTGAGCTTGTTGGTAGTATCGATGGGTGCAGAACGGACATTTCGTATCGGGAGATATAAAGGGCAGCCACCTCATGCTAAAACCCTAGCTCGCCCTACCCTGTCCCTATCATAGACTCATCCTCTATCTTTCTCGCGTCGCCACCCCCGCCCCCCCCTGTCGCTCACTGTTCCCGTCCCACCTCCTTATCATCGTAGGCCCGCCACCCCCGCCGTCTCCCCTCCCATCGCGCATCGTCCCCACCCCACCTCTTCTCTCCGCTGTCATCGAGGTCATGAAGCCACCACAGTCCTCTTCCTTCCTAGACATCTCTTTCCCCTGTGTCTTCCCGAATCCCGACCTTACAAGCTAGGGCACCTATCTTCACCGTCGCTCTCCCTCTAGGACTTCATAGTCCCCTCATTGTCATCCAACCTCCCCGTCTTCACCCCCTACTATTGTATGCCGTCGTTTGCAGCTTCCCCTTCCCCCCTCTCACTGATTCAGTAAGGGTTGTCGACCCGCCTCCCTCACCGCCATTAGCCAACTCAGCCATTTAAAATACAAGGTACAACTTCCATGTGCTAGTTGCAGGCGAGGCCGCCTCGTGAGATGCATGGGAGGCCGGCACTGGTCGCAGGTGACCTCACCAAAGGAGGCACGTGAGAGGCCGGTGCTAGTCATTGGGGGAGGCGGTTCAGAGGTGGAGGTCAGGAAGAGTTGTAGTAGGAGTGCATGGTGTGTTTGTGTGTGTTTGTGTGTGCGTGATAGAGAGAGAGAGAGAGATGTGCAAGGTGGTAGTGGTAGGGAGTTGGCGGTGACAACATGGGTGAGCATCCCGACGTGTGGAATTCTCATGGCAGGGAGCTCTAGGGCATTGGGGCTCATGGATAGGAGCTCTTGGGCTTTGGGGCTCAGTGGTATGAGCTCTCACGCATTGGGGTTTAGGGATAGGAGCTCCCGGGAGCTACGAGAGCAAAAGAGGTTGGGTGTGTGAAAGAGAGAGAGAACCAGGCTTTAGAGAGGGAGAGGAGAGCGACGTTTTGGTGCCCATGATCAGATGAACCGGAGCATGAACAATACCGTGATTTAAAATAGAAAACAAAAAATTCCAATTTTGTGTGTATTGCCAGATGATCCTGAGCGTGAACCCCATGCAAAATTTTGTGTTGTTTGGACATTCAAGGAGCTCGTGGCAAAAAACATAAATTTTGGATGTCCGAGGAACTTTTGAAAATCGCACTGTTCACGCCTGACCAACCTCGACCATTGGATATTTCATGCATCAACATGAGCCATCGGAAATTTTTACCGATGGCAACGGTGAGCTATTTGGTTGTTTTGATGGGAGCAGAATCAACATTTTGCATCGGGAGATATAAAGGGCAGCCACCGCATGCTAAAACCCTTGCTCGCCCTACCCTATCTCCGTCACGGACTCGTCCTCTATCTTTCTCGCACTGTCACCCCCGTCTCTCCCCCTGTCGCTCACTCTCCCCGCCCACCTCCTCTACCATCGTAGCCCCGCCACCCCCGCCCCTTCCCCCCCCCCCCCGTACCCTCCCCACCCCACCTCTTCTCCCCTCTGTTGTTTAGGTCATGAACCCACCACACTCCTCTTCCTTCCTAAACATCTCTTTTCCATCAGTCTGCCCTAATCCCGACCTTACAAGCTAGGGCACCTATCTTCACTATCCAATATATTAGGCATGCTTCTAAGTGTGTAACTATAAATATGTTATGCATCCTTGTAGGTTTCAATTTTATCTTTCGTATTGCCCTCTAATCTTGTCTATAAATATCAAGAACTAATTTTCCTTGGCATCTTATCCGAACAGGTACTACCCACTACTTGTGATATCTATTTTTTTTATAATAAAGTAATGCGCATTTGATCAAGCCGATTACCCAATGAATGAGTTAATAAAAACCCTGATTGTAGAGAAATATAAGCACATAAATGTGGGATCAATATTTGAGGTGTTCGAGCCTCTCTAGGGGGACATATATATTCCCCATTATTCTAGAAACATAGTAAAAGTTGTACCAACAAATAAAAAACACTTTACAAAAGCTTGGGCAAATATTTCTTGTCACTTCCAATTGTGTGTTCCATATTTTATTTCATGGTTTCATGTAATAACCCTTTCTTCGTTACCTTGTCCCATGTTTGATTTCCTTTGTATTAGATCTAGGCATTTTTTGTTTTCACCACCTATTCTTCTTTCTTAGATATGTCTTCCTCAGTTTGCCTCGCTACTTTGGGTGGACTCCCTCTTGGACGCTTGATAGTTCCGGAGGAGTATGCTTCTTCTTGATTAGCCTTCATGTTTTTCTTCTTGATTTCTTGGTGCTCATTGGGAAAAACTAAGTCTGCAGACGTGTTGACATCCTCATCTATAACAAATAAAATAGACATTAGTAGGAAGGAAATATAAATTTGATCCTTAGACTAGCTACATATAATTTTTCGAAGGAATCATGATGATTTTATAATTGTTTGTACCTTTTTTGGCAAAAAGTACAAGCAATGTATATTACAGGCGGAGAGGCCGTATTACTAATATCATAATATGGTCGCTAAAGTTGTAAGTATGCAACCAATATGGTTTTCAAGAGATAACATGCAGACTTTACTACTACTCAAAACTAATTACACAATTGCTTGAAAATATACGTGAATGTTCATGTGCAAAAATGCAAAATTGATTGGAAGATCCCTGTTTGATTCAGTTGTAAGTCTCCAATCCGTAAACCTCATATAAAGATAATCTATGTATATCATATATTTATTCGGTTATTTAATTTAGAGTATCTTGAACGCTTTCCATAACTCGATTAAATTGTGTATAAAGACATTGAGCTACTTGAAAAAGCTCGAACTTACATATAGTTTATCTAACTAATGGACATCCTCAGATAGAGCAAGAGAAAACGAATCTAATATCACACAAAGAGAGGAATACATATAAGTGTACAACCAAATTTATGTTCCCACAAGATTATGTAGTAGTATGCATGAGTATTTCTTTTCCTCATTGCATACTTGTGTAGTAACATATTTTCTACTAGCACATGCTATTTCCATTTCTCCTCAATAGCACGAGTAACGTATTTTTGGTAAATTGACTAGACTGGATGGGAAAACCTAAGGAAAACAATATGGTGAGACATGCAAGTATAAATAAATACCATAGCAGCGATGGCTGGAGGAACTTAAGAATACCTGAATTTTGCTCATTCATATCTACCTTTTCCCCTTTTTGATCTTCTAGGTCTCGAAGGACTTGCATTTGTTTTATCATTCATCACATTTTTTGTCAGTCTTTTGTGCAAACTCTCATGCTGCAAAAGGAAACAATTGAATAGCAATACTGAATATCCATAAATATAATTAATTTATTTATATTAACTTTACAAGTTTAGTAACGTTAGTGAAAATCCATTTATTTATAAAGATAACAATTCAAATAGTTGAACATGTTTTTCAACTAATAAGGTATGAAATACACAAGATCATAACTACAAACTACATGAGAAACATGTTGTTCAAAAAATTGTACTATTAAGCCATCACATTGTCATGTCTCGTTGGCAAGCTATGTTGGGTCTTATAATAAATGAGTAACCTCTTCAAAGTTGCCTAAGAAAATTGACACACTTGTGGAAGAAACCAAACAATGCTCATTCCAAGTACGGTCCAACGTATATGTTGACCGAAGGCATGCCATTCTTTTTGTAAAAAATGTGTGTCTCATATACATAAATGTAAGTTTACTTTAGCACGCACTCAAATAATAAAAAAAATATGAAAACATAAGTCTAGTTATTTGATGAACAATTTGAATGCTAGTTTGTTGTAACATGACACATGCCCAACATATATACTCAATTTTAAGTGGATAATTTTTAATAGCTATACCACCGCATGTTAGTCCAAGAAAAGTGATGTTCTTAGAATGGAACATAACTTTGATAAGAGGCAACGATGTATGGCAATCACTGATAATAAAAAAATGTTGAAATGATCAGTTACCAGATTAGCAGACTTCTCAAAATTGTACAATTCATGTACACTTGTCTTTGAATAAACGAACGTTTTGAAATGTTTCCTGTTTGAAGGAAGCGATCTATGGACGTCAATGTCCTGAATGCATAACGGCTAACAGGGTCCGTGTAGTACTGCATAATTAATAGTGATTAGGAGTTTGAAAATATTTTTAAAAAAGAACAATGGAGAAGTTTTGTTTTTAATTTATATTTACCGGGTCTTTCCTTGTTCCTTTCAATGTTTTTCGGTACACCATTTCTTTCACCCATCCATCTGGTAGCCCAGATGGGTTGAACTCCACTTCTGCAAGGATCTACAAAACCAGGGAACATATTAGCTCTGGAAAGTCAAATATTTGTAGACATAAATAATTATTTATGTAGTGATAGCAAGAAATACACATTATCCCGAGAGCTCGTGTCACATTGTCCATTTCTATCACATTCGGGGATCTTCATTTCGTTAACATACAGTAGAACGTCTTCTTTAGAAAATGCTGGTACTCCTAGTGCCGGGTACACATAAAACTGCAAAATAGAAAGAGAAAAGTATATTTTTCATCCCTCAACTCTTCATGGAGTCTAGATTTGGTACCTTAACTTCAAAACTGGACAACTTGCACCTCCAACTACCGAAACCGGACAAGGTTCATCCCCGGTCTTGGTTTTGACCGGTTTTGGTAATGACTCACCCCGGTTTTGACCGGTGCTGACTCAAATTCACGTATTTTTTTCATATTCGTGAACTTTTTGAAATTCACATACTCTTTACAAATCCGCGTTGTTTTTGCAAGGTCGCATAATTTTAAAAATAAGCATACTTTTTTTCAAATTTGTGAACTATTTTAAAATTTGCTTACTTTTCTCAAATCCGTCCTTTGAAAAAAAATTGCGTACTTTTTTGGAATCCGTATATTATCTGCATACATTTTAAAGTTCAGGCATTTCTTTCAAATTCGTGTCTCTTTTCCAATCGATGAACTTTGTCTGAAACTCACGTACTTGTTTCAAGTGGACATATTTTTTCAAATCCACATAAATTTGCGTAAAAGAGTTTGAAATCCGCGTACTTTTTTCAAGCTCGCATAAATTTTTCGAATTCATGAATTCTTTCCAAAAAAATTCTACGCGAATATGAAAGTCCATTTAAAAAATTACATGAATTTGAATAAACTACATGAACTTTTAAAAAGTACGCAGAGTTGAAAAAAGTACGTGGATTTAAAAAAGGACATATTTTTTTAGAAAGTTAACATATTTGAGAAAAGTACCAGAATTTGAAAATATTACGCGGACTTGGAAGAAGTACATGAATTTCGGTCGGCACGGTCAAAAGCAGGGTAGGACAGCACTAAAACCGGTCAAAACCATGAACAATGATGAATCTTATCCGGTTTCAGCAGTTAAGGGTGCAAGCTGTCCGGTTTTAGAGTTGAGGGACTAAATCTAGACTCCACCAAGAATTAAGGGACGAAAAGTATACTTTTCTCAAATGGAAATAATATAAAATTAAAGTTATTTCTTGAAATGAGTAAATATATCTTTCATATTTTATATAACTCTGAGACGAATGAAGGTAGCCAACTCTAATTGTAGCTTGGTTGTTTTTTGGGCTAACTCTAATTGTGATAAAAAAATGTTTTACACACACACACACACACACACACAGAGAGAGAGAGAGAGAGAGAGACTACATCTCAAAGCAAATAAACTAATCTGAGAGATATGTCTTTGAAACATGTTCGTATGTAATCCTGGACAGAACTAGGATTTATCATGAAAATTATAATGGTTGTGAGCATTTAAGAATATTGGGAGTTCCTAACATTTAGTAAAACTAATATAAGTTATCATATATCAACAGTTGGCCACAATTTTAAAATTATATACATATAAGGCTATTCAACACTTGCGTATGTGTTAGGAGCAGTAATTATAAAAAAATCCATGTGCCCGTTAATTGCCAGCGAATTAGTGACTTGGAGCAAACAATCAGTTCATCCTTATATTATTATCAGCTCTGTTTGTTATATTACATGGACAATAGTTTTCTTATTGACCAAAAAATGCCTAGAAAACTTTATACTGGTAAGAAGATGGACATACAATGTACAATTCCCATATTATTTAGTAATGATGTACATTTTAGTTTATGTCCCATGAGGAAAGCTATGTGAACCTTTTGGTGACCCTCTTTATCACCATGCTTATACACAATTACAGATAGAGGTAGGAAACTACCATAGAGAAGTCAATAAATGTAGGTTGTACTTTTGTATTCCAATTGAGAAAACTCATGAGAATGAATTGGTAATTATGGAAAATGTTTCATGAATGAACGTTGATTACATTGACACTTTCTAGGATGTCATTTGTTGTGAATGGAGTGAGTACTTTGAAAAAAATGGTGAAAAGCGACCTTGTACATCTTGTCCATATTTTCTCCGCCCGCTCTGATCTCAAGAAACCACCCTTTTGGAAGGCATTCATGTGACTTCTGCATATCATGATACAAAGACACATGAATCATGCATATGTTATTATATATATATATATATATATATATATAAAATAACTTCATTATACTAAGAAATACATACAGGAAGCATCTTATGATCAACACTATCTTTGGCTTCTAAGTAGTGCTCATCCATCTCGGAGAAAAGGTAGTTCAGGACGTCAGACTTCATCCTGAACTTGGCCCCTGACACTGGAGAAATAAAATACTGGAAATAAACAAAATAAATAAAAAAAATTAGATATCTGCAATAAACAAAACAATACACGAAAAACTGAAAAAATATCTATATTTTTTGTTTAGAGAATGAACATGTGTTAAATAAATTTAATATCATGTATGTCTGCATTTATTTGGTTGTATATAACATACCTTATATAGAGCACCGTCGTCGCCACGTTGGACCTCCATGATCCAACCATCTGGGAGCCAGTCCGGTGCCTCCACCACAGCATCTTCCATCTTCCCCTTGACATCCTCCAGTAGTTTCACTTCTTCAACGTCCGAGACGGAGTCTTCCATTCCTGAAACTGAAAAAAAGTAATCTTTCCCTTCCCTTTCATCTCCTCACACCACCATAACCACTATAACAACGTGAATTGGCCCACACACTCCCATGGAAACGATATGCAAGCACACACTCCTAGACTCTGCATATATATGTTATTTTTTCTGAAAACCAACTCATTGTCGATATCCTTATGATGAAGCATGAAGGTATATCCCACCCACAAAGCCACAGGGAGAGACTGAATTTGATCAACCAAATAAAAAGTCGAAAGAAACCACCAAGACATGTGTAGTCTTTTTGTGCGCAACTCCGTGGGAATATCGAAATCTCACTAAATACTCCATTCACCAAATTTAGATACTACTACAGAACTCTTCGCTCAATGGGCTGTATCAAATGTGCAGCAGGTTAATTAATGCAGTAGTGTAGGTCCGGATGATTATTAGCCTAGAGAATTCGTGTTGGTTTTCCTGGCATGTAGCAGCGTCCACTGTCTACAGTTTCGAAACTCAACCTGGGCTGCACTGCATCTGAGCAGGGTCACGGAGGAGACCCAGGCTGAGCTGTGGCGTGGCAGAGCGCTAGGCATTGGATGGCGAGGTCGCGAGGAACGTTCGGCCACACGTCCATACAGCCCGCTACGGGGCACCAGGATCTGTCACAGCTTTAGGATCGTTGCCGCCTGGATGTCGCACGAGGTGGTGCCGCCATGATCTGGCATGCCGAGCCACCAGGGCAGTTGGCCGACGCATGTGGCGCAATGGACGACGATGAGATGACGGGCATGGCAGTGGGATGACAACGTACGGCGGCGCCATGGCCGACGATGAGATGGCAGCGAGGCAAAGGACATGTACACGCGACCTCAGTCAACGATGAATGACGGGACTCGACAGGGACAGCCAAGAACTGAATCGAGTTCTTAGACACAACCGATCCAACTGACGGAAGAAAAAAAACAACGGTAACTCTAATACAAACACACCTCCGCTGCACAGATCAGATCAGCAAAGCAAAAATATATGGGGAGCCACCTAAGACCTCAGCGGTTACGAATCCACTTCGAAAAAATCAACACAGATCACAAAAACAAACGCCGTTCCCCAGATGAGATCCAGGAATCGCCTGTACCTTCTACGCGGACTCAGCGCGGCCATGGCCAAGATCGGCCTAGCGCAGAGCGGACCAAGTACCCGCGCGGCCGGCCCAAAACAAACGAATCTCCATCGCCAAACCCATTTTCGTTCAAGTAAACGATGATTAGCGAGGATACATGGGAGGATTTGGTGGCAAACAAACCTTGGGTCTGGGTCGGGGGCGCCATCGAATCTCTGTCGCCGCCTGCAGTTAGCGAGCGTTGTCGCTTGGACGGGCCGGCCTGCGACAGCACGTACAGGGGAGGGCGACTGCGTTTGCCCGGCTATTCCACCGGTAAACCACGAGGCGGCTGGGGCGAGGCGACTAAAGGCGGAGGACGACGGGAGGGCGAGACGCGAGGTGGCGGAATAGTTTGGGGCTCTTAGGCAGCGGTATATATACATTTCGTGGAAGGGGTTGGTGGGAAAGGGATCTAGGGTTAAAAATGCCAAAACTAGATAGGTGGTTGTAATTTTAAAATGGTAAGGGCGGGCCGGGGTTTGTGAATTTGGTCCAGCATATATTTTTTCTTTTTTGGAGTTGTATTTGGTTCAAAATTTGAAGGTTCCAGTTCCATAAAAAATCAAGATGCATGGCTATTATATTCAGCTGACTTCCAACTGCATGTTGCGAAAAAAATGAGAGGCCATGGAAAAGTAGCTATTCCGAAACAAATTATTTGTGTTGTTTTACTCTTGCGATGAAGGGTCAGACACTTTCAAGATAGTTTTAGTACTGTCGCGAAGATGTAATGGTCGTTATTTTTGGGCGGTGCTCGGCTATCCGTTATATGGCTAAATAGTTTTGGCGTGAGAAGGAGTTATTCTTTTATGGCCGTTGGCATTGAACTTATGGATAGATTACTGGTCGTTGAAGAATGACGCTTGTGCTCATCGCGTCAAAATGGTTGAAATAGTATGTCATCTTGTATCACGACATCATTGCATCACTCAATTACATACACCGCACTAATTCACACCCGTGTAACAAAATGGCGCCAAAAGCTATCCGGCTTACTCTGGCAGCGGTCTATGCGTCTAGGTCTATGTAGGGCTTGAAAATTTGCAGCGCACCCGATAGGTTGTTAGATGGTCCCACCGTCCATTAAATCAATATTGATTTCTTTGCGCCTAGAATTGCTATGACCTTTTTTGAAATAAAGAATTGGTATAACCTTAATTGGAGATATTCCAGACATATATGTGAGGATATGCATGGATCTGCAATTAAGGAAATTACTCCCTCCGTTCCAAATTACTCATCGCAGAAATGGATGTATCTAGAACTAAAATACATCTAGATACATCCATACCCGTGACAAGTAATTCGGAACGGAGAGAGTATTTATTAGTGGGCGCGTACTTGGCAGCAAGCCAAGACATAGCAAGGATTCCATCAAGAGCTACTAAAAATGTGTCGTGTACGTGGACCATGTATAATTAATACAATTCCATTTAAGCCGCTGGGTAAGCGATCGGTTTTGCACATACGGCCCTTCGTGCTGATTTGTTGATTGATCAGATAGTGTGGATCAATGCACAGAAACAAAAAAACATGAGGACCGGGATTACTAGGATAGCCGACATGCGCTACATTCGTATAGGTCGGTTGCCGCCAACTGCTGTGCCACAAAGAGGAAAGGAGAGGGGTATGAGAGTGAAGGAAATATGCCCTAGAGGCAATAATAAAGTTGTTATTTATATTTCCTTATATCATGATAAATGTTTATTATTCATGCTAGAATTGTATTAACCGGAAACTTACTACATGTGTGAATACATAGACAAACAGAGTGTCCTTAGTTTGCCTCTACTTGACTAGCTCATTAATCAAAAATGGTTAAGTTTCCTAGCCATAGGACATGTGTTGTCATTTGATGAACGGGATCACATCATTAGAGAATGATGTGATGGACAAGACCCATCCGTTAGCTTAGCACTATGATCATTTAGTTTATTGCTATTGCTTTCTTCATGACTTATACATGTTCCTATGACTATGAGATTGTGCAACTCCCGAATACCGGAGTAACACCTTGTGTGCGAGCAAATGTCACAACGTAACTGGGTGATTATAAAGATGCTCTACAGGTGTCTCCGATGGTGTTTGTTGATTTAGCATAGACCGAGATTAGGATTTCTCACTCCGTGTTTCGGCGAGGTATCTCTGGGCCTTCTCGGTAATGCTCATCACTATAAGCTTTGCAAGCAAAGTGACTAATGAGTTAGTTGCAGGATGATGCATTATGGAACGAGTAAGGAGACTTGCCGGTAATGAGATTGAACTAGGTATGATGATACCGACGATCGAATCTCTGGCAAGTAACATACCGATGACAAAGGGAACAATGTATGTTGTTATGCGGTTTGACCGATAAAGATCTTCGTAGAATATGTAGGAACCAATATGAGCATCCAGGTTCCACTATTGGTTATTGACCGGAGATGTGTCTCGGTCATGTCTACATAATTCTCTAACCCGTAGGGTCCGCACGCTAAACGTTCAGTGACGATTTATATTATGAGTTATGTGATTTGATGTACCGAAGGTTGTTCGTAGTCCTGGATGAGATCACAAATGTGACGAGGAGTCACGAAATGGTCGAGATATAAAGATTCATATATTGGAAGGTTACATTCGGACACCGGAATGGTTCGGGTCGTTTCGGATGAGTCTCGGAGTACCGGGGGTTACTGGAACCCCCTCTGGGATGTTATTGGGCCTCATGAGCCTAATGGTGGCAGAGAGGAGGCAGGCCAAGGAGTGGCGCGCGCCCCCTAGCCCAAACCGAATTGGACTAGGGCTAGCCCCCCTTCCTTCTCTTCTCCTATTCCTTCCCCCCTTCTCCTTGTGGAAGTAGGAAAGGGGGGGGACAGTACTTGGAGTAGGACTCCGCCCCTTGGGCGCGCCACCCTTGGCCGGCCTCCTCCTCCCTCCCCCTTTTTATACTTGGGAGGAGGGCACCCCATAGACACACAAGTTGACCTTTAGCCGTGTGCGGTGCCCCCCTCCATAGTTTTACACCTTGGTCATATTGTCGTAGTGCTTAGGCAAAGCCCTGTGTCGGTAACTTCATCATCACCGTCACCACGCCGTCGTGCTGACGGAAATCTCCCTCGGCATCAATTGGATCAAGAGTTCGAGGGATGTCACCGAGCTAAACGTGTGCAAATCGCGGAGGTGCCATATGTTCAGTACTTGGATCGGTTGGATCGCGAAGACATTTGACTACATCAACCGCATTACTAAACGCTTCTGCTTTCGGTCTACCAGGGTACGTAGACACACTGTCCCCTTCTCGTTGCTATCCATCTCCTAGATAGATCTTGCGTGATCATAGGTAATTTTTTTGAAATACTGCGTTCCCCAACAGTGGCATCCGGGCCAGGTCTATATGTAGATGTTATATGCATGAGTAGAACACAAAGAGTTGTGGTCGATAATAGTCATACTGCTTACCAGCATGTCATACCTTGATTCGGCGGTATTGTTGGATGAAGCGGCCCAGACCGACATTACATGACCGCGTTCATGAGACTGGTTCTACGGCCGTGCTTCGCACACAGGTGGCTAGTGGGTGTCTGTTTCTCCAGCTTTAGATGAATCGAGTTTGACTATGCCCGGTCCTTGTTGAAGGTTAAAACAGCACACTTGACGAAAAATCATTGTGGTTTTGATGCGTAGTAAGAACGGTTCTTGCTATAAGCCCATAGTAGCCACGTAAAACTGGCATCGACAAAGTAGAGGGCGTCTAACTAGTTTTTGCACGGCATGTTGTGCTGTGATATGGTCAAGACGGGACGATATATAAATTGTTGTATGAGATGATCATGTTTTGTAGAAGTTATCGGCAACGGGCAGGAGCCATATGGTTGTCACTTTATTGTATGAAATGCAATCGCCATGTAATTGCTTTACTTTATCACTAAGCAGTAGCGATAGTCGTAGAAGCAATAGTTGGCGAGACGACAACGATGCTACGATGGAGATCAAGGTGTCAAGCCGGTGACGATGGTGATCATGATGGTGCTTTGGAGATGGAGATCGAAGGCACAAGATGATGATGGCCATATCATATCACTTATATTGATTGCATGCGATGTTTATCTTTTATGCATCTTATTTTGCTTAGTACGGAGGTAGCATTATAAGATGATCTCTCACTAAATTTCAAGGTATAAGTGTTCTCCCTGAGTATGCATCATTGCTACAGTTCGTCGTGCCGAGACACCACGTGATGATCAGGTGTGATAAGCTCTATGTTCACATACAATGGTGCAAGCAAGTTTTGCACAAGCAGAATACTCAGGTTAAACTTGACGAGCCTAGCATACGTAGATATCGCCTCGGAATACTGACACCGAAAGGTCGAGCGTGAATCATATAGTAGATATGATCAACATAGTGATGTGCACCATTGTAAACTTCTCCGTCTCACATGATGATCGGACATGGTTTAGTTGATATGGACCACGTGATCATTTAGATGACCAGAGGGATGTCTATCTAAGTGGGAGTTCTTCAGTAATATGATTAATTGAACTTTAATTTATCATGAACTTAGTACCTGATAGTATTTTGCATGTCTATGTTGTTGTAGATAAATGGCCCGAGCTACTGTTCCTTTGAATTTTAATGCGTTCCTAGAGAAAGCTAAGTTGAAAGATGATGGTAGCAACTACACGGATTGGGTCCATAACTTGAGGATTATCCTCATTGCTACATAGAAGTATTACATCCTGGAAGGACCGTTAGGTGCAAAGCCCGCTGAAGGAGCAACTCCAGATGTTATGAATGTCTGGCAGAGCAAAGCTGATGACTACTTGACAATTCAGTGTGCCATGCTTTATGGCTTAGAATCGGGACCTCAACGATGTTTTGAACGTCATGGAGCATATGAGAAGTTCCAGGAGTTGAAGTTAATATTTCAATTAAATCCCCGGAGTGAGATATGAAGTCTCCAATAAGTTCTACAGCTGCAAAATGGAGGAGAATAGTTCTGTCAGTCAACATATACTCAGAATGTCTGGGTACCACAACCACTTGACTTAACTGGGAGTTAATCTTCCTGATGATAGTGTCATTGATAGAGTTCTTCAATCACTGCCACCTAGCTACAAAAGCTTTGTGATGAACTATAATATGCAAGGGATGGATAAGACAATTCCTGAGCTCTTCGTTATGCTAATGGCTGCGGAGGTAGAAATCAAGAAGGAGCATTAAATGTTGATGGTCAACAAGACCACTAGTTTCAAGAAGAAGGGCAAAGGGAAGAAGGGGAACTTCAAGAAGAACGGCAAGCAAGTTGCTGCTCAAGTGAAGAAGCCCAAGTCCGGACCTAAGCCTGAGACTGAGTGCTTCTACTGCAAAGAGACTGGTCACTGGAAATGGAACTGCCCCAAGTATTTGGTGGATAAGAAGGATGGCAAAGTGAAAGGTATATTTGATATACATGTTATTGATGTGTACCTTACTAATTATTGCAGTAGCGCCTCGGTATTTGATACTGGTTCTGTTGCTCATATTTGCAACTCGAAATAGGGGCTACATATTAAGCGAATATTGGCTAAAGACGAGGTGACTATGCGCGTGGGAATTGGTTCCTAAGTCGATGTGATCGTGGTCGGCACGCTACCTCTACATCTACCTTCGGGATTAGTTTTAGACCTGAATAATTGTTATTTGGTGCCAGCATTAAGCATGAATATTATATCTAGATCTTGTTTGATGCGAGATGGTTATTCATTTAAATCAGAGAATAATGGTTGTTCTATTTACATGAGTGATATATTTTATGGTCATGCACCCTTGATGAGTGGTCTATTTTTATCGAATCTCGATAGTAGTGATACACATATTCATAATATTGAAGCCAAAAGTATAAGTTTAATAATGATGGTGCAGCTTATTTGTGGCACTGCCATTTAGGTCATATTGGTGTAAAGCGCATGAAGAAACTCCATGCTGATGGGCTTTTGGAATCACTTGATGCTTGCAAACCGTGCCTCATGGGCAAGATGACTAAGACTCCGTTCTCCGGAACAATGGAGCAAGCAACAGACTTATTGGAAATAATACATACTGATGTATGTTGTCCGATGAGTGTTGATGCTCGCGTTGGGTATCGTTATTTTCTGACCTTCACATATGATTTGAGCAGATATGGGTATATCTACTTGATGAAACATAAATATGAAACATTTGAAAAGTTCAAAGAATTTCAGAGTGAAGTGGAAAATCATCGTAACAAGAAAATTAAGTTTCTATGATCTGATCATGGAGGTGAATATTTGAGTTATGAGTTTGGTCTTCATTTGCAACAATGCGGAATAGTTTCACAACTCACGCCTCCTGGAACACCACAACGTAATGGTGTGTCTGAACGTCGTAACCGCACTGTATTAGATATGGTGCGATCTATGATGTCTCTTACTAATTTACCGCTATCATTTTGGGGTTATTCTTTAGAGATGGCTGGATTCACGTTAAATAGGGAACCATCGAAATCCGTTGAGACAACACCATATGAACTGTGGTTTGGCAAGAAACCCAAGTTATCGTTTCTTAAAGTTTGGGGGTGCGATGCTTATGTGAAAAAGCTTCAATCGGGTAAGCTTGAACCAAATCGGAGAAATGTGTCTTCATAGGATACCCAAAGGAGACTGTTGGGTACACCTTCTATCACAGATCCGAAGGAAAGATATTCGTTGCTAAGAATGGATCCTTTCTAGAAAAGGAGTTTCTCTCAAAAGAAGTGAGTGGGAGGAAAGTAGAACTTGATGAGGTAACTGTACCTTCTACCTTATTGGAAAGTAGTTCATCACATAAATCAGTTCCAGTGATTCCTACACCAATTAGTGAGGAAGCTAATGATGATGATCATGAAACTTCTGATCAAGTTACCACCGAACCTCGTAGGTCAACTAGAGTAAGATCCGCACCAGAGTGGTACGGTAATCCTGTTCTGGAGGTCATGTTACTTGACCATGACGAACCTGTGAACTATGAGGAAGAGATGATGACCCAAGATTCTGCGAAATGGCTTGAGGCCATGAAATTTGAGACGGGATCCATGTATGAGAACAAAGTGTGGACTTTGGTTGACTTGACCGATGATCAGCAAGCCATAGAGAATAAATGTATCTTCAATAAGATGACTGACGATGGCGGTAATATTACTGTCCACGAAGCTCGACTTGTTACGAAAGATTTTCAACAAGTTCAAGGAGTTGACTACGACGATACCTTCTCACCCGTATGATGCTTAAGTCTGTCCGAATCATGTTAGCAATTGCCACATTTTATTATTATGAAATTTGGCAAATGGATGTCAAAACAGCATTCCTTAATGGATATCTCAAAGAAGAGTTGTATATGATGCAAGTAGAAGGTTTTGTCGATCCTAAAGGTTCTAACAAAGTGTGCAAGCTCCAGCGATCCATTTATGGACTAGTGTAAGCCTCTCGGAGTTGGAATGTACGCTTTAATAGTGTGATCAAAGCATATGGTTTTATACAGACTTTTGGAGAAGCCTATATTTACAAGAAAGTGAGTCGGAGCTCCGTAGCATTTCTTATATTATATGTGGATGACATATTGTCGATCGGAAATGATACTGAAATTCTGAATAGCATAAAAGGATATTTGAATAACAATTTTTCACTGAAAGACCTCGGTGAAGCTGCTTATATATTGGGCATCAAGATCTATAGAGATAGATCAAGACGCTTAATTGGACTTTCACAAAGCACATACCTTGATAAAGTTTTGAAGAAGTTCAAAATGGATCAGTCAAAGAAAGGGTTCTTGCTTCTGTTACAAGGTGTGAAGTTGAGTCAGACTCAATGCCAGACCACTGCATAAGATAGAGAGAAAATTAAAGTAATTCCCTATGCCTCATCCATAGGTTTTATCATGTATGCAATGTTGTGTACCAGACCTGATGTGTGCCTTAATATTTGTTTAGTAGGGAGGTACCAAAGTAATATAGGAGTGGATCACTGTACAGCGGTCAAGAACAAACTAAAAATATCTCAAAAGGACTAAGGATATGTTTCTAGTTTATGGAGATGACAAAGACCTCGTCGTGAATGGTTACGTCGATGCAAGCTTTGACACTGATCTGGATGACTCTAAGTCACAAACCGGATACGTATTCTTATTGAATGGTGGAGCTGTCAGTTGGTGCAGTTCTAAGCAGAGCGTCATGGCGGGATCTACGTGTGAAGCAGAATACATAGATGCTTCGGAAGCCGCAAATGAAGGAGTCTGGATGAAGGAGTTCATATCCGATATAGGTTTAATACCTAGAGCATCGGGTCCAATGAAAATCTTTTGTGATAATACTAGTGCAATTGCCTTGGCAAAGGAATCCAAATTTCACAAGAGAACCAAGCACATCAAGAGACGCTTCAATTCCATCCGCGATCAAGTCAAGGAGGGAGACATAGAGATTTGCAAGATACATACAGATCTGAATGTTGCAGACCCGTTGACTAAGCCTCTCTCACGAGCAAAACATGATCAGCACCAAGACTCCATGGGTGTTAGAATCATTACTATGTAATAGATTATTGACTCTAGTGCAAGTGGGAGACTGAAGGAAATATGACCTAGACGCAATAAGAAAGTTGTTATTTACATTTCCTTATATCATGATAAATGTTTATTATTCATTATAGAATTGTATTAACCGGAAACTTAGTACATGTTTGAATACATAGACAAATAGAGTGTCCCTACTTTGCCTCTACTTGACTAGCTCGATAATCAAAGATGGTTAAGTTTCCTATGAAAGTCATGTGTTGTCATTTGATGAACGGGATTACATCATTAGAGAATGATGTGATGGACAAGACCCATCCGTTAGCTTAGCACTATGATCGTTTAGTTTATTGCTATTGCTTTCTTCATGACTTATACATGTTCCTATGACTATGAGATTATGCAACTCCCGAATACCGGAGGAACACCTTGTGTGCTATCAAACATCACAACATAACTGGGTGATTATAAAGATGCTCTACAGGTGTCTCGAATGGTGTTCATTGAGTTGGCATAGATCGAGATTAGGATTTGTCACTCCATGTTTCGGAGAGGTATCTCTAGGCCTTCTCGGTAATTCTCATTACTATAAGCCTTGAAGCAAAGTGACTAATGAGTTAGTTGCAGGATGATGCATTACGGAACGAGTAAAGAGACTTGCCGGTAACGAGATTGAACTAGGTATGATGATACTGATGATCAAATCTCTAGTAAGTAACATACCGATGACAAAGGGAACAACGTATGTTGTTATGCGGTTTGACCGATAAAGATCTTCGTAGAATATGTAGGAACCAATATGAGCATCCAGTTTCCGCTATTTGTTATTGATCGGAGATGTATCTCGGTCATGTCTACATAGTTCTCGAACCCGTAGGGTCCGCACGCTTAATGTTCGATGACGATTTATATTATGAGTTATATGATTTGATGTACCGAAGGTTGTTCGGAGTCCCGGATGAGATCACGGACGTGAAGAGGAGTCTTGAAATGGTCGATACATAAAGATTCATATATTGGAAGGTTACATTCGGACACCGGAATGGTTCGGGTCGTTTAGGATGAGTTTTGGGGTACCAGGGGTTACTAGAACCCCCTTCGGGAAGTTATTGGGCCTCATGGGCCTAATGGTGGAAGGGAGGAGGCAGGCCAAGGAGTGGCGCCTCCCCGCCTAGCCCAAACCGAATTGGACTAGGGCTAGGGGGGCTGCCCCCCCCTTTCCTTCTCTTCTCCTATTCCTTCCCCCCTTCTCCTTGTGGAAGTAGGAAATGGGGGGTCGAATACTACTTGGAGTAGGATTCCCCCCCTTGGGCGCGCCACCCTTGGCCGGCCTACTCCTCCCTCCCCCCTTTATATACGTGGGAGGGGGCACCCCATAGACACACAAGTTGATCTTTAGCCGTGCATGGTGCCCCCTCCACAGTTTACACCTCGGTCATATTGTCGTAGTGCTTAGGAGAAGCCCTGCATCAGTAACTTCATCATCACCATCACCGAGTCGTCGTGCTAACAGAACTCTCCCTCGACCTCAACTCGATCAAGAGTTCGAGAGTCGTCACCGAGCTGAACGTGTGCAGATCGCGGAGGTGCGGTACATTCGGTACTTGGATCGGTTGGATCGCGAAGACGTTCGACTACATCAACCTTGCTACTAAATGTTTCCGCTTTCAGTCTACAAGGGTACGTAGACACACTCTCCGCTTCTCGTTGCCATGCATCTCCTAGATAGATCTTGCGTGATCGTAGGTAATTTTTTTGAAATACTGCGTTCCCCAACAGAGAGTGATGGGCCCCCATGGTTCAGCTAGTGATGGTGAGAGGGACGTGTCCAGATGCATTCTTGGAGTTAAAATCTTCCGTTATTAGGAACACTATACGTATTGTTAGTTATATAACCATGATAGTTGGTGCACACCGTGCGGCAACCATACATCAAGTCTATGGTGTAGATGGTGTATTCATCCTCTTGCTCCCGTTGCATTCGTTTGGCTCCCACAAGTTTATGGAAGATGAGTTGGCATGTCATTCTAATACCCCATTGAGCGACGTTGCATGGCCAAAGCATGAGAATTTTCATTTTGGTGCTACCTTTGTCATCTTATACCAGTAGGAGCCAACTCATCAATGGTCGGTCGGGTTGGCACCCCTACGATGTCATAAGTGCTTCGGCGAGCGACACTTCCGTCATCCTGCTAGCTAGCCGGTCGGTATGGTCGATATTGATCATCTTTTCCCACTCCTGGAGTCATGCTCCAATGGGGAGGAGAGCTATGGATGTCAGTCTTCCATGGCGGACGTCTTCATGGCTTGAATGCCATCACCACAGATGAACACTCATGATGGCTTGGAAGTTCACTCATCGACTGCAACCCACAACGCTAAGTGGGAAACTAGGGAGGCCTCGCATAGCTCACCATGGAGGAACTTTGTGCCACAATAGAGCTCCTCTACACGGCCATTATGTGCACTATCGGAGCTGATCACACGATGGAGGATGGATGCCATGTAAATCTTCCTGAGCCTTCCCTGACGAGTGCAAATACATAATGATCTGGAAGGCTGGGAGCAGGAGTTGGCATTGGCTATTCAGCACTTACACCAACCCTCTTAAACTCTCCTTCAGTGTGACATGGACGTGAACAACACCCCCGCAGATTGTGGCTCGGGCGATTTTTTTTTCATATTTCACACTCCAATCGATAATGTTGGAGCGACAACAAGATCAACATATTTGATGTGGTGGTTAGAGATCAGGGTGAGAACTACAGTAACACATAACAAGGTGATATCCTATTCATGAGAACGGCTAGCATCCAAGAGCTTTCTGACTAGTGCAAACTAGAGTATGACGCAAACAACCGATTCTTATCACCCTCGTCAGACTGTGGATTTTCGAGCAAACAGCCATGACAGGGTTGGCTGTGATGTTTCTTCGCACTGCTGAGTCTCTCCTCGACGGCATTACGATTGTTCGCTGCAACGCAAAGATTTTACTCCTCAGAAGTGTGATGATTCACTGTGTTGTCGAGAGGACTCTCCTTGGCGGCATGATGATCCTTTGACACGACATCGAGATGTTACTCCTCGATGGCGAGATGATACTCCATGTAGTCGAGACTATACTCATCCAAAGCGCGATATCTCGCGTCATAGCCATGATGGATCTCCCCGTCAACATGTTGATCTGCCACGTAAATGGGGCGCATCAGCCGGGAGACATGATGATTAACCTCGATGTCGGGACACATATCCCTAACTATGGGATAACTCTCCTGGTAGATGGGTGCTTCTGCCTGGCATGGAGCTAATCCTCCTCGTGACTCGTGGGATATTTTAGTTCAAATTTGTGTGGACCGCACCTGAGCTCCCATGATGGTGGAGAGATAGGCCGGCTGACTTAGCTTCTTCCGGGCCGATGTGCTTCAGCCAGGAAATCCATACTACTACTTTCCCTCACCGGTTCCAAATGTGATTGTCACAACCCTAGAATAATGCTTGTAATTAGTGGCATTGCATCCTTGCATCATGTCTAAATTCTGAAAGTTGAACTGAGGAAATTTGAAAGCCTCAAAAATTTAATTAAAAGAAGGGCAAATAACCCTGGAAAATGTATCCAATGTTTCCAAAATGTTCTTCAATGATGTTTTGATAATTTTGGAAAGGGTTTTGATCCAAACCAAAAATATGGAACATTTTTGAGGAATTATTTTGGACATTTGGATTTAACTCAATAAATATTTGAGTTGGATTTAATTCTTCTATAAAAGAATTAAAAGTCCAATAATTCTGGAAACCTGTGAGTGGCTCTAAATATATCCTAACTGACCACATATGAATTTCCAGAAGTATATAAAATAGTTTGGTTTTGAAAACCAAATTAAAACAAACTGCAAAAAAATAGAAAACAGATATAGAAAGAGAGAGAGAGCTGACCTGACCTTACCTGTGCAGCCCACCAAAGAGGCCAGCCCACCACTGTAGTAGCCCGGCCCACCAGGGGCTCCCCGTTCTTCTTCGTCCTTTGACAGAAGGACAACGTGCGCGTGGCTGCCGCGCGCGAGCACACGCCGGCCACCTCCTGCTTCCCTGCTCACCGCTGGAGGCACCCGCGGGTGACACACACCCCCCTGAAACCCTTTCACTCTCTCCCGACCTTTTCCCCCACCTCTGCTCTCTCTCCCGCGTAGCCCGAGCGGAGCTCGTCGCCGCCGACACCGTTCACCGTGGCCACCGCTTCCGCCTCGCCTCTCCTACATGCCCAGGAGCTCCGCCACCATCGCCGACATCTCTCTGTCGACTCACGCGACGCCAAACGCCCCAAAGCGCCGGCCCTGACCTCTTCTTCCTCCTCGGGTCACCGAGATCGCCACTGTCGCCCTGCTCGCTCCGGACCTTCCCCGCGCCCACTGACCTTCCCATCGTGCTCGCGGTGAGCTTCTCTTCCTCCTCCTACGAACCCCGTTGCTCGCCGCCTCCTTTAGGCCGTAGTTGCGCGGACGCCGAAGCTCACCGGCGTCGTGCCTCATCGCCGCCGCGGCCACAGCTGCTACCACCCGCGTCCTAGCTTTGCTCCATGCTCAGCACTCTCCCTGGAGCCGGGCGTGCCCACCCGTTCGACCTGTTGTGCCCCCTAGCGCCAAACCAAACCTGCCCGAGCTCCGGCAACCGCCGAGGTCATCGCCTGCGACAAATCCGTCCACCCCAGGCCCAACCGCCACCACCACTCGATGCGGACATGCGTCCGCGTCATGTAGTGCCCTCCGCCGGCCGTTTGGTCATCGGAGACGCAAACGCGAGGCTCGGTGCCGCGGCTGGTCTTGCCGGCGTGAAGTCGCCGGTGGGTTGACCCCGCTGACCTGAGGTTGTCCTTGTTTGACCTCCCAGGGTCACTAACGCGCGGGCCCTCTTTGTTAATCTCTAATTAGTTTTAGGTCAGTGCTAACGAACTTAGATTAATTAGTATAGTCACTGACCGGTGGGCCCAGGGCCTAAATAACCTAGGTTAGTGCTAATGTAACCCTAACTAACTTCGTTAGTTAGTTGTTACAGTGACATGTGGGTCCCAGCCGTCAGGGTTGAGCTGGGCTGGCAACTTTGACCTACTGACATCACCCCGACGTCATGCTGACGCAAATAATCTTTTTCTGGATCTATTTTAATTCAGAAATTCCAGAAATTTGTATAAACTTCAAAAATTCATAGTAATTCAACCGTAGCTCAGAATGAAATAAGTTATATATGAAAAATGATCAGAAAAATCCAATCTATCCATCTGTACTAGTTTCATGCATGTTTACACAATTTAACTTGTTGTTTAGTGAAAAACACGGTAAGGCACTATTTAAGATCACAAATGAGTTTGAACTTGTACTTTTGGTTCAAAATGGCTCAAACCCATCTGGATGTAGTTGCATTAGCCCAACATACTCATTTTGCCATGTCATGATCATGCATCATATTGTGCATTGCATTGATTATGTTTCCCCTCTGTTGCCGGTGGTTGTCCCCTCTCGATAGACGTGGTTCCGATGATGAGTTCGATGACACCGATGAAGAACTATACTATCTCCAGAAGTGTCAGGCAAGCAAAACCCCCTTGTTCATTTCGATACAATCCTACTCTCTTGCTCCTTCTCTCTTTTGCTGCATTAGGACAACAACGATTCAACTGTTAGATGTTGCGGTAGTTGAACCCCTTTTCCTCTGCATGACCTGTCATTGCCAAAGTAAATAGATGAAACCCACTAGCATGAGTAGGAGTTGTTTGAGCCCTCATGTGCCTACTCATTCATGCTTGTTTGTCATGCCTGCTACTGCTTAGAGTTGAGTTAGGTCTGATTCATCGGGGATGAATTGGAATAGTGATGAACATATCCTACTGTCTGTGAGCTAAGTGTGTGAACACGATTTGGTAAAGTTAGCGGTGAGAGGCCATGTAGGAGTACATGGTGTGTTGTCTCATTGAAACCGTTCTCAGGAACTGAGTTCTGTGTTTGTGATCGATGAACAACTACTACCACGCATTGGGACCGAAACCAATGGACCCTCTCGACTTATTAACTGCCCTTGCCCTCTGTCCAGGAGTTGCAACTAGTTTCTGGTGTTTGTAGGATATGTGTTGGCGGCCGTGAGTAGCGCTGACCCTAGGGGTGGGCTACGATGCGGTAGATACACCGTAGCATGGTGTACCGGACACCCGTTTGGTGTCTCGGGAACCCTGCACACATCGTTTGGGGCTGTGAGCAAAACTCCAGCCGGATCTCCTCGCTGATGGAACTCGAATAGGCGATAAACCTGGACTAGAGACTTGTGTGGTTAGTTAGGTCGTGGGCGACTCCCTCGCTAGGCTTCCGCTTGAAGGTTGCCGAGATACACGACGTGTACATGGTGGTAACTGGCGAGAGCGTGTGTGAAGGAGTAGACCCCTGTAGGGTTATAAAGGATCTATTCGAATACCCGTGTCCGTGGTAAAGGACTTCTGGGTTGCCTGTACAGTTCATAGATAACTTGAAGTGGATACTCTAAAACTCGCAAGATAAGTGTGAGTGCTATGGATGGTCTTCTCGTAGGGATATAGGAGCGGATCCATAGTGGTGTATTGAATCGTGAATATGTGGACTCATGTGCGCCACCTCAAAAGAGTTGCTTGCAGTCATAGTTTAGGTTAGCCACTGAGTCAAAGCTGGCTTGCTGCAGTTAAACTCCACCACGCCCCTTGTTGATACCGATGCACATGTAGTTAGTTCTGATGTAAGTCTTGTTGAGTACATTTGTACTCACGTTTGCTTAATTTATGTTTTGCAGAGAGACGTCAGTCTCGCTAGTAGTTCCGTGTGGACTTCGACGTCTAGCTTGCTACCTCAGCTACGATCTTGTGCCCTCGGCATGGTCTTGTAGATAGTCAGGCTTCTCAGCCTTCTTCATTTGTAGTTGTCTGTACTCAGACAGGTTAAGCTTCCGCATGTGCTTGTTGCTTGTATGCTCTGTATGTTGGGTCATGAGACCCATGCTTGTAATACTTGGCTCCTCGGAGCCTAATGAATAAATACTCTGAGTCGTAGAGTCTTGTTGTGATGCCATGTTGTATTTGCACATATCGAGCATATTGTGTGTATGATTGAAATGCTTGGTATGTGTGGGATCCGACAACCTAGTTGTTTATCCTTGGTAGCCTCTCTTATGGGGAAATGTAGTCTTGTGCTTCCATGAGCCATAGTAGTCCGCTATAGCCCGGTTCACCGGAGTCCTGCTAGCCCAGCACTACTGTTCCGGAACACTTGACTAGCCGGCATGTGATTCACTTCGTTCCTGTGTCTGTCCCTTTCAGGGAAATGTCACGCGGTGACATCCGGGGTCCTGTTAGCCCAGTGCTACAGCCCGGATTCGCACGCTGCTGACCGACATGCTCGATGTTGATTCATGTATGCCTGTCCCTGTAAGTTATTGCCACTTTGGGTTCACGACTAGTCATGTCGGCCCAGGTTCTCTGTCATATGGATGCTAGCGACACTATCATATACGTGAGCCAAAAGGCGCAAATGGTCCCGGGCCATGGTAAGGCGACACTCGTGGGAATACCGTGCATGAGGCCACAAAGTGATATGAGGTGTTACAGGCTAGATCGGTGTGACTTAGAATCGGGGTCCTGATAGCTTTGGTATCAGAGCCTGACTGCCTGTAGGTTTACCAAGCCAAACCGGTCGAAGTTGTGTCTAGAAATGATTTAGTTATGTAAGGGAATTGATTGTGGAAGGGAAGGTAAGGCTCTTTTACTCCTTTAGCTTATGCCCTCTGATTTGAGTCATTCTCTTCTCATTCTATGTAGGTTAAGGACTAGGCTTTCTTCTCTCTATCAGGTTCACGTGTTACTAATCCATAGTAACTTATAGGATTGTTGGTTTCAAGCCTCAGTTCAGTTTCTACTACTTTTAGTATGTTGACAGTTGATCTCGGAACCTTGATATTGTGATGTTAAGTGGTAATGCCACCATTTTTGCAGGATGTCTCAAATCTTTTTGTGCATTTACAGCCGTTATGCTGTCTGAGTCATCCCAGGTTTCTAAACAATCTGATGCATTTGTAAATCCCTTCTTCCCGTTCTCAATGTTCCTTTGGGCTAGATTAAGCACACCAATTGGTCTGTCGAGGTACTCCGCTACCTCGACATTTATGTTGGAGCTATTATTATGACCCTAGGTGTCTTAGAAGATTACCTAGTAATCTAGCCATGCTTTGTGTCCCAGTGTGATGATTCTGGCCGCCATTCTCGAAAGCATCCCTTGATGTTATTAGTTAGTAGGTATTCCTTTCCGGGGTTCTTGAACCCAAGATTCACTCTACTTACCCCATGTTGATAGTGTTTGCTAGTTCCTTTAGGAAATTGGTAATCTTGTGATAGTCTTCAAGGTCCATGGTGTATCATTCTTCCAACACAATGAACAATTATGGCAGAAGTTCTTTTGAACCAAAAGATCACAACAAGGTGCTCTTGATGAGTTCTTCGTTCTACATTGTGAATCTGCCAGTTCCACCTTTCTGCATGGCTTATCCGGAAGAAATGTTGAGCTTAGCTCGACATACTAATCCATTCATCCAGAACTCAGAAAATCATATGTTCTTTGTGTTGTCCCTCATTAGTTGTTTTTTGACCTCCATCTATCAATTTGTAGTCAGGAGTAGTCGTGCACTCGTGTTATCGATGCCTATTACTCTTGTGGTTCGTCAAGCCATTCTATTCCGGAATGACTAGGAGAAACAAACTCCAGTACCTCATCCGTATCCAGGATTGGGTCAAAGTAGTTGTATTTCGCAGATCAAAATGCCAACCCAGCTTTTGCTCTGTTCTACCTTGGAGTGTTACCATATTTATTGCAAGAATGTCATGAGAATTGCACCACCTCTTATGAATTCTTGACGTAGTGATACTTCCCGCCATCATTATCCATTCCTCGGTGTCGTGTTGTCGCAATCGGAATGCCGACTAATGAATCTTGATGTGTGAAATCTATACTCCTGGCAACCATGTTGCCTGGTAGTTAATGGACAATATTCTCATTCTTAGAGTGCTGGTTATTAAATCATCATCCTAAGATTGATCGTGCTACCTAGTCCATATTTTTGGTGCACACTTCGGTCAATGAGTTAGGATTATTAATCCCTAGCTCTTTTGATCCTATCTTCTTGCTCTGAAAGGCAAGATTGTTCTCGAGCTTATTAACATATCGGTGGTTCGTGATTTTCTGAATATCTTCTCGGAAGTATCACCAGGTCATCACCTGACCGATATGGTTAGTTCGTGATCAAGTTGGTTTACTAATAAACCACTCTTTCTCCAAGAATCTGTGTTGGATATCCCTGAGCTAGTTGGTTGAGCTAGACAACAACTTGGAGAGTTGGAAGATAAAAGCTTGTCTGACTTAGTTCGTGTTAAGGGATATCTTTTTGTGTGTGTGTGTGTTGAAGAAAGATGATGTCTCCATCTATTGGTCCTCGTGATCAGTTGTTGGATCTATTGCCTTGTCAAGACTTTGACTTGAGTATGGGCTATTATCAAGTCAAATCAGAACCAATGATGTTTGTAATGTTGTCTTACTCGTGGTTGATCCCTCGAGCATACACCATTACATATTTTGGTCTGACCAATGCTATCACCATGTTCACATGATGGTGGAAGTCCAGTGATATGGAAATTCCGATGAGTTGCTATTGAGCCCATCAACATCATTTTCTCTCCCCCATGATTCATGTTGAACATCAACCTAGTGTTGAAAACTTTGTAAGAAATGCCTTCGTGTCCCGTTCAAGAAGCATATGTTGGATGAAAGAACTGACCTTCTCCGGTTCACGTGCATTTGGTGTAAGTTGCCGCCGTGAGTTTGAGAAAGGTTGTTTTTGTTTCTTCTGGTACCATCCCAAGTCAGCTATGGATGTGCGAATGTATTCTATGGTAGATTAATTACCTTCACTCCATATGTATTCCCTAGCACACCACGCCACTGATTGATTTGTTCAAGGAAAAGGAGTTGCTGTGCGAATACTAGTTCATGCACAAGGACTTCGATATCCTCAATGGCGGTTCCCCACCTGAACTCAGTAGTGTTTTGTTGTAAGACTTCTACATGGTCATGCTTGTCTTGGACAGCATGTTCACATGTGTTTAGCAGGACCAGCTCATGTTTGAAGCTTGCTATCATAGTTCATTTCCCGAGAATCTCGCAACGTCATCTCGTCGATTTGTGTTGCAAACTTTCACTTTTCTTTCTAGATCCGATGAGTCTGGAATATCCCGACACCAACCAGATCTGAATCCCAGGCAGATATGATGGTTGGAACGTGTCCCAAGAATTATAATATTGGTCTCTCGGTAACCCGATAACGTGGATGTCGTGGCCAACACACCTAGCCGGAAGGCCTATTATTGTAGGATCTTGGTTGAAGAAGTTGGTCACCTCCCCATAAGGACCTCGCAAGATTTTGTTCCGTAGCTATTCCTTATGGATTCTTGAGCTCCCGAAGTCCGACCTTTTATTTGATGTTCTAGATGCCAAACCATATCAATAAATAGGTTACGCTAACACATCAAGGAGAACATTAGAAGCGGAGTGCTAAATGTCTCTCGGTCGATCATCCAGATTTTGAACCCTTGGCCTCGCTAAGGTGAAATCTGAGAACGTGTTATCTTTCTTTGCATCTGCATCTTCCACCATTATTCATCATGGTAGCATGTTGTGTTGCCAGGATCCTTTTTACGAATATTGGTAAAAATTGATGAATATGGAAATGCTCAAGTTCTTGAGGGCACGCGCAAGCACTAGGATTTATCATCGGCATTAATTGGGATCTGCTCTCAGTCTCTTCGATTATGCCATAACCTTTCAAACAGTGGAATCTCTCTCTACTGTTGGGTTTCTCCCCAGTTATTAGAATCACTCCCAGGATTTGCATTTTGTTCCCAGCTTGCACCGCCATTGTGTCATCCTACTACGGACTACCCTTCTCAGTAATTACTCTTCAGGATCATCTTCAAGTGGTCCTACCATGGGTCCCATCCATTTCCGATGATAAGCAAAAACCATCCCTTGTGTTGTCTTCAACAAGGTAGTCCACATCATCCATTCGAATTCGGATATGCCATTCCTTTGAACTCCGCCAAACGATTGATTGTGATTGCCTTAGGCTGGTATAAAGAGTTTCAATGATCTAGATATCAAAAGTAATTCTTTTTGCCACTTAAGGGAATATTTCTGCGAGTCACCTTCCTCTAAGATGTCTCATTATGGTATCATGGAAACTCAACTCTTCGCTACTTTGACAATCATTCACCATCCTACCTAAGCATGGAATTGTTGCCTGCCAATTTGAACCTTCGTCATCCGCTTCTTCCCATCGCTCCTCATATGCGTTTTGTCTCTCAGCTCAAGAGATGTTTCTACATCTCATTCCGAGTTGATCCTGAATTGTTCGATCCTCGAGAAGATCGATTCTTCTAGAGTTTTCCTTTTTCTCTCTCGTTGTCGTGCAGGTTGAAGTTTCCGAAGCAAGACGTCGAGACAAAGATGGTGACAAATCAACATTCTTACGAAGTGCAACCTGGATCGTGAAGATTGTGTTAGTCTGCGTCCCCCCTTCTTCTTACCATACGCTTGAATCTCGGGACGAGATTCTTGTTTAGTGCGGGTGAGTTGTCACAAACCTAGAATAATGCTTGTAATTAGTGGCATTGCATCCTTGAATCATGTCTAAATTCTGAAAGTTGAACTGAGGATATTTGAAAGCCTCAAAAATTTAATTAAAAGAAGGGCAAATAACACTCGAAAATGCATCCAATGTTTCCAAAATGTTCTTCAATGATGTTTTGATAATTTTGGAAAGGGTTTTGGTCCAAACCAAAAATATGGAACATTTTTGAGGAATTATTTTGGACATTTGGATTTAACTCAATAAATATTTGAGTTGGATTTAATTCTTCTATAAAAGAATTAAAAGTCCAATAATTCTGGAAACCTGTGAGTGGCTCTAAATATATCCTAACTGACCACATATGAATTTCCAGAAGTATAGAAAATAGTTTGGTTTTGAAAACCAAATTAAAAAAAACTTCAAAAAATAGAAAACAGATATAGAAAGATAGAGAGAGCTGACCTGGCCTCACATGTGCAGCCCACCAGAGATGCCAGCCCAAAACTGTAGTGGCCCGGCCCACCAGGGGCTCCCCGGTCTTCTTCCTCCGTTGACAGAAGAACAGCGCGCGTGTGGCCGCCGCGCGCGAGCACACGCCGGCCACCTCCTGCTTCCCTGCTTGCCGCTGGAGGCACCCGAGGGAGACACGCACACCCCTGAGACCCTCTCACTCTCTCCCGACCTTTTCCCCCTCCTTTGCTTTCTCTCCCGCGCAGCCCGAGCGGAGCTCTTCGCCGCCGACACCGTTCATCGTGGCCCCGCCTCCCCCTCTCCTCTCCGACATGCCCAGGAGCTCCGCCACCATCGCCGACGTGTCTCTGTCGATTCACGCAACGCCAAACGCCCCGAAGCGCCGGCCCTGACATCTTCTTCCTCCTCGGGTCGCCGAGATCGTCACCGTCGCCCTGCTCGCTCCGGACCTCCCCCGCGCCCACTGACCTTCCCATCGTACTCGCGGTGAGCTTATCTTCCTCCTCGTCCGAACCCCGTTGCTCGCCGCCTCCTCTAGGCCGTAGTTGCGCGGACGCTGAAGCTCGCCGGCGTCGTGCCTCATCACCACCGCAGCCACAGCTGCAGCCACCCGCGTCCTAGCTTTGCTCCGTGCTCAGCACTCTCCCAGGAGCCGGGCGCACCCACCCGTTTGACCTGCTGTGCCCCCTAGCGCCAAACCAAACCTGTCCGAGCTCCGGCAACCGCCGAGGTCATCGCCGGCGACAACTCTGGCCACCCCAGGCCCAACCGCCACCACCACTCGATGCAGACGTGCGTCCGCATCACGTAGATGCCCTCCGCCGGCCGTTTGGTCGCCGGAGACGCAAACCCGAGGCTCGCCGCCGCGGCTGGCCTCGCCGGCGTCAAGTTGCCAGTGGGTTGACCCCGCTGACCTAGGGTTGACCTTGTTTGACCTCCCAGGTTCACTAACGTGCGGGCCTGCCCTGTTAATCTCTAATTAGTTTTAGGTGTGCTAACTAACTTAGCTTAATTAGTCCAGTCACTGACCAGTGGGCCCAGGCGCTAAATAACCTAGGTTAGTGCTAACATAACCCTACCAAACTTTGTTAGTTAGTTGTTACACTGACATTTGGGTCCCAGCCGTCAGGTTTGACCTGGGCTAGCGCCTTTGACCTACTGACATCACCCCGACGTCATGCTGACGCAGATAATCTTTTTCTGGATCTATTTTAATTCAGAAATTCCAAAAATTTGTATAAACTTCAAAAATTCATAGTAATTCAACCGTAGCTTAGGATGAAATAAGTTATATATGAAAAATGATCAGAAAAATCCAACATATCCATCTGTACTAGTTTCATGCATGTTTACACAAGTTAACTTGCTGTTTAGTGCAAAACATGATAAGGCACTATTTAAGATCATAAATGAGTTTGAACTTGAACTTTTGGTTCAATATGGCTCAAACCCATCTGGTTGTAGTTGCATTAGCCCAACACACTCATTTTGCCATGTCATGATCATGCATCATATTGTGAACTTCATTGATTGTGTTTCCTTTCTATTGCCGGTGGTTGTCCCCTCTCGATAGACGTGGTTCCGATGATGAGTTCGATGACACCGATGAAGAACTATACTATCTTCAGAAGTGACAGGCAAGCAAAACCCCCTTGTCCATTCCGATACAATCCCACTCCCTCGCTCCTGCTCTCTTTTACTGCATTAGGACAACAATGATTCAACTGTTACATGTTGCGGTAGTTGAACCCCTTTTCCTCTGCATGACCTAACATTGACACAGTAAATAGATGAAACCCACTAGCATGAGTAGGAGTTGTTTGAGCCCTCATGTGCCTACTCATTCATGCTTGTTTGTCATGCCTGCTACTGCTTAGAGTTGAGTCAGGTCTGATTCATCGGGGATGAATTGGAATAGTGATGAACATGTCCTACTATGTGTGAACTAAGTGTCTGAACACGATTTGGTAAAGGTAGCGGTGAGAGGCCATGTAGGAGTACATGGTGGATTCTCATTGAAACCGTTCTCAGGAACTGAGTTCTGTGTTTGTGATCCATGAACAGCTACTACCACGCATTGGGCCCGAAACCAATGGACCCTCTCGACTTATTAACTGCCCTTGCCCTCTGTCCAGGAGTTGCAACTAGTGTCTGGTGTTTGTAGGATATGTGTTGGCGGCCGTGCGTAGCGCTGACCCTACGGGTGGGCTATGATGCGGTAGATACACCGTGGCATGGTGTACCGGATGACCGTTTGGTGTCTCGGGAATCCTGCACACATCGTTTGGGGCTGTGAGCGAAACTCCGGCCGGATCTCCTCTCGGATGGAACCCGAATAGGCGATAAACCTGGACTAGAGACTTGTGTGGTTAGGCAGGTTGTGGCCGACTCCCTCGCCAGGCTTCCGCTTGAAGGTTGCCGAGATACACGACGTGTACATGGTGGTAAGTGGCGAGAGCGTGTGTGAAGGAGTACACCCCTGTAGGGTTATAAATGATCTATTTGAATAGCCGTGTCCGCGGTAAAGGACTTCTGGGTTGCCTGTACAGTTCATAGATAACTTGAAGTGGATACTCTAAAACTCGCAAGATAATTGTGAGTGCTATGGATGGCCTTCTCGTAGGGAGACGGGAGCAGATCCATAGTGGTGTATTGAATGGTGAATATGTGGACTCGTGTGCGCCACCTCAAAAGAGTTGCTTGCAGTCGTAGTTCAGGTTAGCCACTGAGTCAAAGCTGGCTTGCTGCAATTAAACTCCACCACCCCCCTTGTTGATACCGATGCATATGTAGTTAGTTCTGATGTAATTCTTGCTGAGTACATTTGTACTCACGTTTGCTTAATTTATGTTTTGTAGAGAGACGTCAGTCTCACTACTAGTTCCGTGTGGACTTCGATGTTTAGCTTGCTACCTCAGCTACGATCTTGTGCCCTCGGCAGGGTCTTGTAGATAGTCAGGCTTCTTAGCCTTCTTCATTTGTAGTTGTATGTACTCAGACAGGTTAAGCTTCCGCATGTGCTTGTTGCTTGTATGCTCTGTATGTTGGGTCATGAGACCCATGCTTGTAATACTTGGCTCCTCGGAGCCTAATGAATGAATACTCTGAGTCGTAGAGTCTTGTTGTGATGCCATGTTGTATTTGCACATATCGAGCATATTGTGTATATGATTGAAATGCTTGGTATGTGTGGGATCCGACAACCTAGTTGTTTATCCTTGGTAGCCTCTCTTATGGGGAAATGTAGTCTTGTGCTTCCATGAGCCATAGTAGTCCGCTACAACCCGGTTTACCGTAGTCCTGCCAGCCCAGCACTACAGCTCTAGAACAGTTGACTGGCCGGCATGTGATTCACTTCGTTCTTGTGTCTGTTCCTTCGGGGAAATGTCACGCGGTGACATCCGGAGTCCTATTAGCCCAGTGCTACAGCCCGGATTCACACGCTGCTGACTGACATGCTTGATGTTGATTCATGTATGCCTGTCCCCGTAAGTTAGTGCCACTTTGGGTTCACGACTAGTCATGTCGGCCCCGGTTCTCTGTCATATGGATGCTAGCGACACTATCATATACGTGAGCCAAAAGGCGCAAACGGTCCTGGGTCATGGTAAGGCGACACCCGTGGGAATACCGTGCGTGAGGCCGCAAAGTGATATGAGGTGTTAAAGGCTAGATTGGTGTGACTTAAAATCGGGGTCCTGACAGTGATCGAGGACTGGGGACTATGATGGCATTAGCAAACCAGAGACTTGACTGGCTGATTACATACGCGTTGGAAATTGGGAGAGAGGATGATTACTTGGCTATGATATCTGTGCAGTCGCATAAGGCATCCACTAGGTATTACATTGAGAGATGGATTCAACTTTGTATCCCCATTGAGAATGTCATTGATGACCAAGCAATCAACGCTTTCAGGCAGGACATGAGATACTAGCACCTATCCTCTCCAGCTTGGTCACACAGAGGTGACTACCATGAATGACAGGTGTTTATAGAAAATTGGAACAAGACAACTGGAACAAGACAACTGGCCACAAGAACAATAATAATCATAACCTTAAGAACAACAAGAAAAGGCTACATCGATCGGATGAAGATGATGGGGTGAGCGGCTCTAAATTTGTGGCTACATCTGGTCAAGGCATGAAATTCGTGAGCAGTAGAAGAACTGGGTGCATGGCAAGAAATAAGCCAACGATGATATCCTGGACAAACCATATTGTGTCTATAGATGTGAGAAGAATAGCCCAACCAAGCACATCACCCGATAATGCATTTCCTCAAAAAGTTACAATCGGGAAAAGAGAAGTAGCCTTCAAGAGGTTAATATCATACCTTCGACGACCCTAGAATATCTAAACTAGTCTAAGACGCCTATCGGTTTTGGTTGCGCCGATCACCTGACTCATGTGTCATTCTCGGGAAGGGCAGGATCTTGTGTTTGATCAACTCATTAACAAAATCCAACTCCGTAATGTACCGATGGATGGAGCCAAGGGACTCAATATCATATATGAAAGCATAATACAGAAAATGGAATTCCTCAAATTAGTGATCAATGCCTCCAATGTGACCTTTGATTGTGTGGTTCGAGGGATCAAGGCCAAGCCAGTGGGACAATTATCTATGGAAGCCATCTTCGGTGATGAGTACCATTTCTGTATGGGTACCCTCTTTTTAGAGGTTGCCGACTTTGAGAGTGCATATCATGCCATTGTTGGATGCCCTACCGATGCCAAGTGACAATGTCCTGGACTCGGGGGTGCTAGCTATGTTGGCGCTCCTAATCATGGGTTGGGCTTGTTGGGTTTCATAGTAATTTCAAAAAATTTCGTACGCACACGCAAGATCATGGTGATGTATAGCAACGAGAGGGGAGAGTGTGATCTACGTACCCTTGTAGATCGACAACGGAAGCGTTAACTTGGTTGATGTAGTCGTACGTCTTCACGGCCCAACTGATCAAGCATCGAAACTACGGCACCTTCGAGTTCTAGCACACGTTCAGCTCGATGACGATCCCCGGACTCCGATCCAGCAAAGTGTCGGGGAAGAGTTCCGTCAGCATAACGGCGTGGTGACGATCTTGATGTACTACCGTCGCAGGGCTTCGCCTAAGCACCGCTACAATATTATCGAGGGCTATGGTGGAAGGGGGCACCGCACACGGCTAAGAATATGATCACGTGGATCAACTTGTGTCTCTAGGGGTGACCCTTGTCTCTATATATAAAGGCTCAAAGGAGGGGGGCCGGCCGGCCATCATAGGGCGCGCCAGGAGGAGTCCTACTGCCTCCAGGAGTAGGACTTCCCCCTTTCCTAGTTGGAATAGGATTCGTGAAGGGGGAAAGAGAGAGAGAAGAAGGGGGGCGCCGGCCCCCTCTCTCCTTGTCCTATTCGGACTAAGGGGGGGGAGGGGCGCGCGGCCCATCCCTGGCCACCTCTCCTATCTCCCACTAGGGCCCACTAAGGCCCATATACCTCCCGGGGGGTTCCGATAACCTCCCGGTAATCCGATAAAATCTCGATTTCACCCGGAACGCTTCCGATATCCAAATATAGGCTTCCAATATATCAATCTTTATGTCTCGACCATTTCTAGACTCCGCGTCATGTCCGTGATCACATCCGGGACTCCGAACAAACTTCGGTACATCAAAATGCATAAACTCATAATATAACTGTCATCGTAACCTTAAGCGTGCGGACCCTACGGGTTCGAGAACAATGTAGACATGACCGAGACACGTCTCCGGTCAATAACCAATAGCGGAACCTGGATGCTCATATTGGCTCCTACATATTCTACGAAGATCTTTTATCGGTCAGACCGCATAACAACATACGTTGTTCCCTTTGTTATCGGTATGTTACTTGCCCGAGATTCGATCGTCGGTATCCAATACCTAGTTCAATCTCGTTACCGGCAAGTCTCTTTACTCGTTCCGTAATACTTCATCCCGCAACTAACTCATTAGTTTCAATTCTTGCAAGGCTTTAAGTGATGTGCATTACCGAGAGGTCCCAGAGATACCTTTCCGACAATCAGAGTGACAAATCCTAATCTCGAAATACGCCAACCCAACATGTACCTTTGGAGACACCTGTAGAGCTCCTTTGTAATCACCCAGTTACGTTGTGACGTTTGGTAGCACACAAAGTGTTCCTCCGGCAAACGGGAGTTGCATAATCTCATAGTCATAGGAACATGTATAAGTCATGAAGAAAGCAATAGCAACATACTAAACGATCGGGTGCTAAGCTAATGGAATGGGTCATGTAAATCAGATCATTCAACTAATGATGTGATCCCGTTAATCAAATGACAACTCTTTGTCCATGGTTAGGAAACATAACCATCTTTGATTAACGAGCTAGTCAAGTAGAGGCATACTAATGACACTCTGTTTGTCTATGTATTCACACATGTATTATATTTCCAGTTAATACAATTCTAGAATGAATAATAAACATTTATCATGATATAAGGAAATAAATAATAACTTTATTATTGCCTCTAGGGCATATTTCCTTCAGTCTCCCACTTGCACTAGAGTCAGTAATCTAGATTACACAGTAATGATTCTAACACCCAGAGTTCACATCACCATGTGATTAATACCCATAGTTCACATCGTCATGTGACCTATACCCAAAGGGTTTGCTAGAGTCAATAATTTAGTTCACATCATTTATGTGATTAACACCCAAAGAGTACTAAGGTGTCTGTCACATACAGATCCGTAAGTATTTTGCGAATTCTATGTCTACAATGCTCTGCACGGAGCTACTCTAGCTACTTGCTCCCACTTTCAATATGTATCTAGATCGAGACATAGAGTCATCCAGATCTGTGTCAAAACTTGCATCGACGTAACTTTTTACGACGAACCTTTTTTCACCTCCATAATCGAGAAATATTTCCTTATTCCACTAAGGATAATTTTGACCAATGTCCAGTGATCTACTCTTAGATCACCATTGTAATCCCTTGCTTAACACAGTGTAGGGTATACAATAGATCTGGTACACATCATGGCATACTTTATAGAACCTATGGCTGAGGCATAGGGAATGACTTTCATTCTCTTTCTATCTTCTGCCGTGGTCGGGTTTTGAGTCTTACTCAATTTCACACCTTGCAACACAGGCAAGAACTCTTTCTTTGACTGTTCCATTTTGAACTACTTCAAAATCTTTGTCAAGGTATGTACTCATTGAAAAAACTTATCAAGTGTCTTGATCTATCTCTATAGATCTTGATGCTCAATATGTAAGTAGCTTTACCGAGGTATTTCTTTGAAAAAAAATCCTTTCAAACACTCCTTTATGCCTTGTAGAATAATTCTACATTATTTCCGATCAACAATATGTCATACACATACACTTATCAGAAATGCTGTAGTGCTCCCACTCACTTTCTTGTAAATACAGGCTTCACCGCAAGTTTGTATAAAACTATATGCTTTGATCAACTTATCAAAGCGTATATTCCAACTCCGAGATGCTTGCACCAGTCCATAGATGGATCGTTGGGGCTTGCATATTTTGTTAGCACCTTTAGGATTGACAAAACCTTCTGGTTGCATCATATACAACTCTTCTTTAAATCCATTAAGGAATGTAGTTTTGTTTATCCATTTGCCAGATTTCATAAAAATGCGGCAATTGCTAACATGATTTGGACAGACTTAAGCATCGCTACGAGTGAGAAAACTTCATAGTAGTCAACACCTTGAACTTTGTCAAAAAACCTTTTTCGACAAGTCTAGCTTTGTAGATAGTAACACTACTATCAGCGTCCGTCTTTCTCTTAAAGATCCATTTATTTTCTATGGCTTGCTGATCATCGGGCAAATCCATCAAAGTCCATACTTTGTTCTCATACATGGATCATATCTCAAATTTCATGGCCTCAAACCATTTCGCGGAATCTGGGCTCATCATCCCTTCCTCATAGTTCGCAAGTTCGTCATGGTCTAGTAACATGACTTCCAGAACAGGATTGCCGTACCACTCTGGTGCGGATCTCACTCTGGTTTACCTACGAGATTCGGTAGTAACTTGATCTGAAGTTACATGATCATCATCATTAGCTTCCTCACTAATTGGTGTAGTAGTCACAAGAACAGATTTCTGTGATGAACTACTTTCCAATAAGGGAGAAGGTACAATTACCTTATCAAGTTTTCTACTTTTCCTCCCACTCACTTCTTTCGAGAGAAACTCCTTCTCTAGAAAGGATCCATTCTTAGCAACGAATGTCTTGCCTTCGGATCTGTGATAGAAGGTGTACCCAATAGTCTCCATTGGGTATCCTATGAAGACATATTTCTCCGATTTGGGTTTGAGCTTATCAGGATGAAACTTTTTCATATAAGCATCACAATCCCAAACTTTAAGAAACGACAACTTTGGTTTCTTGCCAAACCACAGTTCAGATTGTGTCGTCTCAACGGACTTAGATGGTGCCCTTTAAAACGTGAATGCAGCTGTCTTTAATGCATAACCCCCAAACGATAGTGGTAGATCGGTAAGAGACATCATAGATCGCACCATATCTAATAAAGTACGGTTATGATGATCGGACACACCATTACACTGTGGTGTTCCAGGAGACACCTGTAGAGCTCCTTTATAATCACCCAGTTACGTTGTGACGTTTGGTAGCACACAAAGTGTTCCTCTGGCAAACGGAAGTTGCATAATCTCATAGTCATAGGAACATGTATAAGTCATGAAGAAAGCAATAGCAACATACTAAACGATCGGGTACTAAGCTAATGGAATGGGTCATGTCAATCAGATCATTCAACTAATGATGTGATCCCGTTAATCAAATGACAACTCTTTGTCCATGGTTAGGAAACATAACCATCTTTGATTAACGAGCTAGTCAAGTAGAGGCATACTAATGACACTCTGTTTGTCTATGTATTCACACATGTATTATGTTTCCAGTTAATACAATTCTAGCATGAATAATAAACATTTATCATGATATAAGGAAATAAATAATAACTTTATTATTGCCTCGAGGGCATATTTCCTTCAGGGCTAACGACCTCAGGACAACCAAAGAATGGGCCATGTTTACCATGCCCCACGTCATACACACGAAGGAATACTCTGAAGACATGGCACCTACTTTAAGACATGTTCAAATATTCTTCATGCTTATACCTAGATGTAAGCTACCTACGTATGACCGTAGGTAACCCTAGTGCCTATATAAGCAGTGGGGTTTTAGACCATAGGGAAAAAGTTAGCCTCATTCACATACGATCTCGAGGTAACTCATCATGTACTTTGTACTCCATCACAATCAATATAATCGAAGCAGGATGTAGGGTTTCACCTATCCGAGAGGGCCTAAACCTGGGTAAAAACCTGGTGTCCCTGTTTGTCCTGTTACCATGTAGCCAAGATCATCAGCTCGAGACTTGATTCAACTTCGATATTGGTGGCCCATATAGGTCCCGTTTGTGCGGTCAGGGTGGCTCGATGGCTCATCCTCGGGTCAACGACATCATTGGCTGTGGAATTCTTCAAGGGGTCGGTGCTACATAATTCCGCTAGCCGGAGACCTATCTTTGGAATGCTAGGTCGTTACCTTGTCCTGGCCCTAGGTAACATACTGAAGAATAAAGAAGAAGGGGGTTGGGAGGAAAAGGGCCTAGTGTTGAAAATGCCTAAGACAGGCAGGTGGTTGAAATTTGGAAACTGGAAGGGTGGGGTCCCTGAATTAGGTCCAAAAGTTGTTTTTTTACTTGTATTTTGTCCAAACGATTTCTTCTTATTTTTTGAGTTCTATTTGGTCCAAAATTGAAGGTTTCAATTCACCAAAAAAATTCAAAATGGATATTATACATTTAGCTGGGTTCCAGTTGCATGTCGGAGGTCGTCTATGTCGCCCTTTTTGAAATAACAATTCAGAAATACACATTATTCGTGTAGTTTTACTCTTGCAGCATATTCTTTCTACGTGGCATCCATGTTAATGTTATTGGCGCAAATTTTTGATGATCATTATTTTACGGTAGTGCTCAGCTATCCGTTATGCGGCTGATTCGTTTGGCGCGAGAATAAATTAATTCTATTATACATGGCCGTTGGCATTGAAGTTATTGAAATATTATTGATACATGCAGAATCGCTTGGGCTTGAAATACTAAAATGGTTAACTATTACTTCATCTTGTAACACAACATCATCATATAACTTAATTACGAAAACCAAGATACTTCACGTTTAACAAAATGGCATGAAAACTATCCACTTTACTTCAATAGTAGATCATGTATTGCCTGGCTAGAGCCATGGCATAATGCAGCACATGAACGTGTCACCTTAGAACTAAGTAGCCGTTGCGGCTAGGTATAGGTAGGGTCTGAAAAGTTGTACCACATCTGGCACGGTGTTAGTTGGTCCCATAGTCGATTAAATATTTATTTTTTCTGTATCCTAGAATTACTATGAACTTAATTAAAGATAGTCCATATATATATATATATATATATATATATATATATATATATATATATATATATATATATATATATATGAGGATACACATGGTACCACATCTCGCGTTACCATAATTAAGGAAACTACTTATTGGCGGCCACGTATTTTCGTAAACCCAGAGACCTCAAGCGTTTATGTGTTACCAAAAATGTATTGTGTACATGGACCCTGTGTAATCTAATACCAATTAAGCCGCTGAGGAAAGCGATTAGATGCGCACATACTGCCTTTCTTGCTAAGTTATAGAAGGAAAGAAAAAGCATGTGGGACGAATATTACTAGGATAGCATAACCGAGCATTTTGTTCATACAGGCCTTTCTTGCTAAGTTATAAAAGGAAAGAAAAATCATGTGGGACGAATATTACTAGGATAGCATAACCGAGCATTTTGTTCATACAGGTCGGTCATCGCCCACGGGAAGGCCACATGTACGAGTGAATAGGGGGCACCTCGATCAAGCAGATGATGATGAGAGGGACGTACCCCGATGTCACCATGGGAATTGGCAAGTTGATTGCCAAAACATATATTAATTGACTGAATATAATACCCCATTGTCTCCACGGGTATCCATATGCAAGACATACATAACCAAACCTCAAAGAGCAAGACCCAATTTATCGCAAAAAATATAGAGAGGGAAAAACACCATATGATTCGACTATATTAACAAAGCCCATGGTTACATCAAGATCGTGCCGGATCAAGAACACTAGAGAGAGAGAGAACACACACACACACAGAGAGAGAGAGAGATCAAACACATAGATATTGGTACATAATCTCAGCCCCAAGGGTGAACTACTCCCTCTTCGTCATGGAGACCGCCGAGATGATGAAGATGGCCTCCGGTGATGATTTCCCTCTCCAGAAGGGTGCCAGAGAAGGCCTCCAGATGAGATCTCTTCGGTACAGATGGTTGAGGTGGCGGAGCGGAAGTTCTAGGTCTCTTTCTAGGGATTTTAGTATTTATAGAAATTTTTGGCATTTGTCTCACGTCAGGGGGGTCCACAAGGAAGCGACAAGCTCGGTAGGTCCTCCCTACCTCCAAGGGCACACATATTGAGCTTCTCGTGTCCTTGTGGATCTTCTGGTCCTTCCACGAAGCTTTGGGGGTCTCTTTTTGTCCATGAAAATCACCATAAATTTTCAGCCTAGTCAAGAATTTTTATTTCTGCACAAAAAATGACACCACAGTAGTTCTGCTGAAAACAACGTTAGTCCCGGTTAGTTCCATTCAAATCATACCAAAACCATATAAAAATTTGTAAACATGGATTGAATACTTCATTAAGTATAGATACATTGGAGACATATCAGCATCCCCAATCTTAATTTCTTCTCGTCCTCAAGTAGGTAAATGGTAAAAGAAATAATTTGTGAAGTGTGAATGCTAGCATAATGCATAAGTTTGATGAAGGATAATTTCAATCACATTTTCCAGCATCTTAACAACACACTTCCTCATAAAACTCATCATGATAAAGTGGCAATCAATGCACATGTGATGGCTCAAACAATGCTCACTCTTGAAACTTAACAACCTATGTTCTTTAGTCACCAAACAATTTCAATGCATCTTATTTTCAACAAAGTTTAAGTAACAGCTGCACACACTCAATTATTATATAGTCTTACAAGATTGCTAACACTCAAAGCATATTTTTAGAAAAAATAGCATCCATCAAACACAAAGAAATATAAGGGCTTAATGTTTCTCCTCCCAACTTACTTATCATGGTGATAATTTTCATAAATAATAATTCATGACCAAATATATTTGAATTGCCATATGTGAGTGGAACTTTCCCTAGCACATGATGCTTGCCAACTAGAGAATAGGTTGGAATGAGAAGTTGACTCAACAAAAAAATTGGCAGAAAAGAAAAGATAAGCCCTTCGCATAGGGAAGCATGGATTTGTAGAGGTGTCAGAGATCATTGTTTAAACAAAGATGAACACATTTTGAGTGGTGTGTCTTTCCTATCAATGTCACCACAATGAATTTCAATATCTTCCATTCTAAACACACTATTGGCGGTTCCCGTGCAGAAATGAAAATTTTAACTCCCTCTCAACCATTCAAACAGAAGCCATGGCGAGCCAAATTCACGGGTGCCGTACAAATTTTCAAGTTTTGAGGGGGGGCCTTCATTTATATATATATATATATATATATATATATATATATATATATATATATATATATAATATATATAATTTTATTTAAGCAACTCGGCATCCCGATTACCAGCCTCCCTCTCGTGCAAGGAAAAGTGAATAAAACACCACCATCATGAGAATAACCAACTTAGCATGGAAGATACTGACCGCCCCATTGCTCCATAAGCGGTACGGTGTTGCACCCCGGCTCAAAGAAACCGGAACACACCATATTCCAGACCAAAGATCAAGTCTTCTGAAATACGACACTGGTTGGCATAGAACAAATCATCTTTTTATTCACTACTTCAGGATGCTGCTAACGCGGCACTATGATCAAAGACCCTTTGATGAAACTGTGTGCGATGCACTAATCACAAACGGGGATGTAAAAAAACCGTCAAAAAAGGTGCAAAACGTTTGCTATGGAGGACGCATCATGGTTCAAATTTTAGTTGCGTGTGCGATGCTAGGCACATAGTTAACCCGTTCGAACTATTTGCGATGAGGCAGAACAACAAAAACGGGCAGCCATATTAATGTGTGTGCGATATATGACATACAGTTCTCTCCGATGAACTGTTTGCTATTAGGGAGTGCAACATAAACGGTTAGCCAGATCAAGGTGTGTTTGATATAGGGCATACAGTTCACTCGAACGAACTGTATTCGATTAGCGAACGCAACAGCAATGGTTCAACTTAACAAGATGTGTGTGATACGTGGCAAACAGCCGACTCAGATGAACTGTTTGCGACGAGAATTTACAACATAGACGGTTAATATAGTTAGTTCGTGTGCGATTCTGTGTGTACAAAAAACTTTGAAAAATGCAAACTAGTTGCTTGCGGTGGCTTGGAGTATTGCACACGATGCATCTGCGAGTACTCGTGTGCGATGATTAGTATGTTACATATGCATTTCCTTATTTTAACACTTGTGTGATAAATAACACGTGGCAACTACGTGACCAATCTTCTACCATCAACAAATTTTGACCTTGTTTCTCGTCACATTGCTGATTACAACGCAATAAGTAATTGCAAATCTGTTCACACCTATCAAACTAATATGTGTTCACACTTAGCACTGGGCTATAAAAACTACCCACTCGAAAATTACTTCACAATTCCTCTCCTCGTCACCCACACAACTGGTTTTTTCTGTCAAGTCATTCTGCCATGACCAGTAGGAGGAGTTTAGGGTGGACATATAACCAGGAAGCAAAGACCAAGGCTGCAGAAGCACTAGAGAGGTCCCGCCGTGAAGCCGCAGTCGTAGCAGAGATGTCTTGGCGCGCTGCGGAGCCCTTGAACGAGCTCTCATGGGCACGCGAGGACTCTCACAAGCGCATTCGCGGCGTCGGCCATCGCAACGAGCCAGCGTTCCTGAAGTCCTTCACCGGTGACGATGACATTCTCGCTGGCGTCACTCTGTAGCAGGAGCTGGTCGACGGCTTGATGAAGCTGCTCAAGATCAGCGATGCCTCGGTTGACAAGGTGACCGGCCTCGTCGAGCAACTCATGGGTGACAATGCAAAGGTCCTCAAGTTGGTCACCGAGAAGGATGAGGAGGCCGCCGGCTGGAAGATGTTGCATGAGCAGAGTAGTGCCTCGGAAATGACACTGAAAGCGGTCGTCGAGGAACTGATGGGTTCCTTGAGGAAGCTCCGAATCGAGCACAAGCAGGAGGTGGAGGAATCCGTGGCTGCTTTCAAGCGAAGTCGTGAGGAATTGAAGAAGGAGTTGGAGGATTTCGCCGCCCGGCGATCCATCGACGAGTAGAGATAGTAGCGACCCAGATCGTCGTCAGCAATTTCCTTCTTCTCTTGCCCCCGTGTCTTCCGGGCTTTGCCGCATGTGGCATTTTAAATTATCCAGAATAAGTAAGACAATTATTATCTGCGCCATTGTAAATTTGTCGTCGTATTATCCGTTGCCATTTTATTTGTGGTCGTATTATCCGTTGCCCTATGTGGCAATTTAAATTAGGGCTGAATATGAGTTGAAAACACGAATAAAGCAAATGCTGCCATGGGATCAAAAGCAAACACCCTATGTCCAGGTGCTTTAACTAACCCATTAATGGAGAAGTTGTGAGCGAGGTGGGCGGCGGCTGGTGCATGGAGGTTAAAGAGCTCGCTTCCCGGTGAGCATGGGCGGCCTTGCTGCTCGCAGGTGTGCTGTCGAGCCTGTGAGGTGGACAGGATGCACGCGTCCGGTCGAGCCTGTGCGGCAGACTGCTCCGACGCGTCCCGTCGATCCTGCATGGCGGACTTCTCTTGCTCGTTCCGTCTAATCAAACAGTTGCACGCACGCCACCGAGTATGGTTAAATCTCGACACGGTAAATATAATACAACCATTTGCGATATTAACGTGTCAGCTTTTTGTTTCAAAAAGGACTTCGTTGGCTACTAATGTATGCGCCTCTTCTCAAACTGGATGATTTTTTTACCACGACATATATGTGCCATGTCATGAAACCATGCCAAGTTTCTTGTTTTTTGGGTGAATTTTTTGATTTGCTGGGATTTAAAAACCAAGATTCTCGATGTTTCAGGACGACGACAAGTTTGTAATTCATTCTCATTCCTTAAACGAGACCTAAACATACACCCAATGACACGTACGATTTCCCACCTATTTTGCTTCACTGGAGCATGTGGTTGTAGTTCAAATTTGAATTATGGACTACATTAAATGCATGGAAAACTTAGTAATTAGTATTATATATATATATACAATGGCCAAACGAACCCTGGACAGTTTCAAATTTTAGCCCGACACTCCTGTTATTCTATGTTTCCTGTAGAAAACAAAGTTCTAGGCGAGAAAATGCAGCGATTATCGTCTAAATTTTAGCACGGATATCCTGTCGTTCCATGTTGCCCATAGAAGAAAATACAAGGAAAAAGGAGGCGGTGATTACGTTTCTCCCAGAAGGGGACACGTTTTCCTATAGGAACCACGAGGCTTCTTTGAGAGAAGCTACAGTTTTTGTAAGAGGTTTGTAATAAATCTTGGCCCGAATTGGACAATGTTTTTACCACGACATATATGTGTCATGACGTGACACCATGCCAGCTTTGATGACTTTCTGGTGAGTTCAGGATTTATGGGGACTTAAAAACCAAGATTCGAAATGTTTGAGGATGAGCCATGACACCGGTACGGTTGTAGTTTGCTCCCATTCCTGCCATGGGACCTAAACATGCATCCAAGAACACGTGTATAATTTTTCTAGGCATTTTGGTGAACTGGAGCATGTATTTGTAGTTCAGATTTGAATTGTGGACATTAAATGCCTAGGAAACTCAATTAGTGTATAAAAAGGCCAAACGAACCCTAAATAAGTTTAGATTTCAGCACGGATATCCTGTCATTCCATGTTGCCTGTGGAAGAAAATACAAGGCGAAAAGAGGCAGTGATTATGTTTCGCCGACAAGGGGAACACGTTTCCCTATCGTAACCATGAGGCTTCTTTGAGAGAAGCTCCAGTTTTTGTAAGAGGTTTGTAATAAAGCTTGGCCCAATTTGGACAATGTTTTTACCACGACATATATGTGCCATGACGTGACACCATGCCACCTTTGATGACTTTCTGGTGATTTTAAGATTTATGGGGACTTAAAAATGAAGATTAGAAATGTTTGAGGACGAGCCATGACACCGGTACGGTTGTAATTTGTTCCCATTCCTGGCATGGGACCTAAACATGCACCCAAGGACACATGTATAATTTTTCTAGCCATTTTGGTGAACTGGAGCATGTATTTGTAGTTCAGATTTGAATTATGGACATTAAATGCCTAGCAAACTCAATTAGTGTATAAAAAGGCCAAAGGAACCCTGAATAAGTTTAAATTTCAGCACAAATATCCTGTCGTTCCATGTTGCCCGTAGAAGAAAATACAAGGCGAAAAGGGGCAGTGATAACATTTTGCCCACAAGGGGGACACGTTTCTCTATCGGAACCACGAGGCTTGTTTGAGAGAAGCTCCAGTTTGTAAGAGGCTTGTCATAAAACTTGCGCCACAATAGACGAAAAAAATTCCTCGACATATAAGTGCCATGTCATGACACCATGGCAGGTTTCACGATTTTCAGCTTAGTTTTGGATTTACCGGGATTTAAAAACTGAGATTATTCTCACGAAATGTTTTCAAATAGCACACGGTTTGCTCACAAAAGACGATATTCAATGAAAACATCATGGAAACCATATTTTAAATTTTCATAAAAATCTTTAAAAAATGTGGGATGTTAAGAAGCTGATGTTTTATTGCGACTCAAAATTTCAAGTTGAAAAACATTACAAGGTGTGAGCTATGAAAAAGACAAATTCCACCCTGAATAGTGACATTACTATTCGGCACTATTCAACACTGATTTTGTCTTTTTCATACCTCACATCTCGTAATGTGTTTCAACTTGAAATTTTGTGTGGCAATAAAACATAATTCTCTTAACATCTTGCATTTTTTTGGAGTTTTTTTGAAACTTCAAAACAGCTTTTTCTCGTGGTTTTCACCGGTTTCCACCGAATGTTGGTTTCCGTATGATATCCCCCCCCCCCCCCCCCCCCCCCCCCCCCCCCCCGCGCGATCTGAGTCGTGCGTTCTGACTGGCCAGAACCCAAACCCCACGGATTGTACGTGTGCATAGTTGGATGCTCCCAGATAGAACGGCAACCATAAGCCCTTTCGACAGCACATGCAGTACATGGGTAAGCACTGTGTGCATGCGTCGTGTAGCTCACGCTTCCTTCTCTACTAGGTTTTCATTCAAAACAGGCTACCGTTTCTCGCCACTCCTCTCATCGGTTTCCCATCTCTTCTCCCAGATATTCATGATGTAGATGTTCATTTAATTCTTATAGTTCATCTCATCCAAAATCAATTAGTTTTATAAAAAACCTATTCTAAGATTCATGGAATTGTGCATTGTAAAGGTAAAAATAAAAAGTGACAATTCATTTAGAAAAAAAGGTTTGGGCAATTAAGATATGGAAGATTCTAGAGAACAAAGGATAAGTGCTTGAGTTTTGAGGTTTGTGCATTGTGCTTAAGTTCAACCATGGAGACTTCTAGATTGTACATATGGCAGAATCTGGTGGAATGTAGATGATATCCAACGGCCAGTAGTGCTCGGATTTGCCATCTCTGTACCGTCGGATTGGCTTCATCCAACGAGCAACTTTCAAAGTTATTCGCACACTATATAGGTGTATAGACATAGATGTATAGATATACATAGATGTGTCCCATGGTAGACAAAATAAAGTTTGAGCACATGCGTGGGACGACCCCCCCCCTACCGCCTAGAAGTTGGGAAACCGACATTATAGGTATTGAAACAGGCTTGGAGTCGGGTACGGTATTCGGTTTGTAATGTAGTTGGCATGGCCCATCGAAGTTGTGCATTTGGGATTTAAACACATCATACACCATCGTACCCATACATATTTTTGTGCCACATGCACTATATACGGGGTCTTCTGATCGACCACGTCTACCTTGTGTGGTTTTTTGTGACGACATGGATATCTGTGGGCTCCCAGAGTGTATATATATCATCCCTTTGACCGATAATCAGGGGTATGCGTTGGCCATGAATGGTTTCCTCCTAGTTCATGTTAGGGACGGTCACCGTCAAACGTCGGTCAACCAAAGCTTGAGCTCATGCGTGATACGTTTGCAACGTATCTATAATTTTTGATTGTTCCCTGCTATATTATATTCTGTTTTGGACATTATTGGGCTTTATTATACACTTTTATATTATTTTTGGGACTAACCTATTAACCGGAGGCCCAGCCCAGAATTGCTGTTTTTTTTGCCTATTTTAGGGTTTCACAGAAAAAGAATATCAAACAGAGTCCAAACGGAATGAAACCTTCGGGAACGTGATTTTCGGAATGAACGAATCCAGAGGACTTCGACCCTACCAGATACAGAGCCAAAACTCTAATTCCACCGTCGTAACTTTCTGTATCCACGAGATCCCATCTTGGGGCCTGTACTGGACCTCCGCCGGAGGGGGCATCGATCACGGAGGGCTTCTACATCAACACCATAACCCTTCCGTTGAAGTGTGAGTAGTTTACCTCAGACCTACGGGTCCATTGTTATTAGCTAGATGGCTTCTTCTCTCTTTTTGGATTTCAATACAAAGTTCTCCCCCTCTCTTGTGGAGATCTATTCGATGTAATCTTCTTTTGCGGTGTGTTTGTTGAGATCGATGAATTGTGGGTTTATGATCAAGTTTATCTATGAAAAATATTTGAATCTTCTCTGAATTCTTTTATGTATGATTGGTTATCTTTGCAAGTCTTTTCGAAATATCAGTTTGGTTTGGCCTACTAGATTGATATTTCTTGCAATGGGAGAAGTGCCTAGCTTTGGGTTCAATCTTGCGGTGTCCTTTCCCAGTGACAGTAGGGGCAGCAAGGCACGTATTGTATTGCTGCCATCGAGGATAACAAGATGGGGTTTATTTCATATTGCATGAGTTTATCCCTCTACATCATGTCATCTTGCTTAAAGCGTTACTCTGTTCTCTTGAACTTAATACTCTAGATGCATGCTGAATAGCGGTCGATGTGTGGAGTAATAGTAGTAGATGCAGGCAGGAGTCGGTCTACTTGTATCGGACGTGATGCCTATATACATGATCATACCAAGATATTCTCATAACTATGCTCAATTCTGTCAATTGCTAAATAGTAATTTGTTTACCCACCGTGAATACTTATGCTCTCGAGAGAAGCCACTAGTGAAACCTATGGCCCCGGGTCTATCTTCCATCATATTAATCACTCAATACTTAGTTATTTTTATTTCCTTTTATTTCACTTTGCATCTTTATCATAAAAACATCAAAAATATTATCTTATCATATCTATCAGATCTCACTGTCGTAAGTTACCGTGTAGGGATTGACAACCCCTTATCACGTTGGTTGCGATGATTTATTTGTTTGTGTAGGTGCGAGGGACTCGTGCGTGGCCTCCTACTGGATTGATACCTTGGTTCTCAAAAACGGTGGGAAATACTTACGCTACTTTGCTGCACCACCCTTTCCCCTTCAAGGTAAAACCAACGCAAGTGCTCAAGAGGTAGCAAGAAGGATTTCTGGTGCCGTTGCCAGGGAGGTCTACGCAAAAGTCAACATACCAAGTACCCATCACAAACCCTTATCTCCTGCATTACATTATTTGCCATTTGCCTCTCATTTTCCTCTCCCCCACTTCACCATTGTCATTTTATTCACCCTCTCTTTCTCCATCCGCCCTCTCTTTCTCTATTTGCCTCTTTTTGCCCGTCTCTTGTTTGCTCGTGTGTTGGATTGCGTGCTCGTCATTATGGCTAGTCCCTTATCTTCTCCGTTGTCTCCCGAAAATGAAGTTCTTAATTTTAAGCAAAGGGAAGGAGAAAACCTAAAAGACGCTTGGTATAGAATTTGCAATGCTCAAAATAGATCCACCAGGAAACAATCTACTTCTATTCTTCTTCGCAATTTTTATGTAGGTGCTATTCCTTGGCATAGATATGTCCTTGACACCATTACCGGAGGGAACTTCTTGGGTAGGCACACTTTTGATTCTTATAATGCTATGATAGATTTGTTTGGCTCACCCCCTCTTTTTGTTAATGGAACTATGTTAACTTTGGAGCATGTAATGCAAAAGCTTGAAATTATTGAAAATAAAGTTGCTACCGTTGAGTTAATTGAAAATTTTGATAAAAAGATCCACAACCAAATTACACAATATGGATCTAAAGTAGAGTAACTTTGAAAAATATTAAAGAGAAGGAACCTATAGTTAATGAAAGAATAAATCATGATTCCACTAGAATCGATAAACTTGAGGGTATCATTGGCAAGCTTATGTATGTTCCTAAAAATAAGGGTGAATCCTCTAGCAAAGAAACCACGGATCTTAAATCTATAAGTATTCATCCTAATCTTTTCACTACCATTAAGGAACCATTTGCCACTAATGATTTTTTTCGATTCTATGCCTAGAAGTTTGATTATTGATAAAAGGAAAGAAACCCCTAAAGGTGATAGATGTCTCATTAAATAATTACCAATTAAAGATACCTAAATATATCGTTGCTTTTATGCCTAGCTAGGGCATTAAACGATAGCGCTTGTTGGGAGGCAACCCAATTTTATTATTATTCCTTGCTTTTTGCTCCTGTTTAGTACTCCCTCTGTAAACAAATATAAGAGTGTTTAGATCACTATTTTAGTGATCTAAACGCTCTTATATTTCTTTATGGAGGGAGTAATAAATAATTTATATAGCCTTTGTTTTGGTTCTGTTTTTTGTGTTTAATTAGTGTTTGTGCCAAGTAGAACCGTTGGGAAGACTGGGGGAAAGTCTTTTTAAACTTGCTGTAAATAACAGAAACTTTAGCGCTCATGATAACTGCTGCCATTCTTATTTGGAAAGTGATATTTAGTTAATTATTTTTGAAGATGATTAATAGATAAATTCCTCACGTCCATAAATTTATTTTAGAATTTTTGGGTTTCCAGATATTGCGTTAGCTACATATTACTACAGACTGTTCTGTTTTTGACAGATTATATTTTTCGTGTGTTGTTTTCTTATTTTAATGAATCTATGGCTAGTAACATAGTTTATAAACCATAGAGAAGTTGGAATACAGTAGGTTTAACACCAATATAAATAAATAATGAGTTAATTACAGTACCTTGAAGTGGTGTTTTGTTTTCTTTCGCTAACAGAGCTCACGAGATTTTCTACTTTAAGTTTTGTGTTGTGAAGTTTTCAAGTTTTGGGTAAAGATTTGATGGATTATGGAACAAGGATTGGAAAGAGCCTAAGCTTGGGGATGCCCATGGCACCCCCAAGATAATCTAAGGACACCTAAAAGCCAAAGCTTGGGGATGCCCCGGAAGGCATCCCCTCTTTCGTCTACTTCTATCGGTAACTTTACTTGGAGCTATATTTTTATTCACCACATGATATGTGTTTTGCTTGGAGCGTCTTGTATTTTTTGAGTCTTTATTTTTTATTTCTCCACAATCATACTTGCTGCACACACCTTTTTGATAGAGACACACACGATTCAGAAATTATTAGAATACTCTACGTGCTTCACTTATATCTTTTGAGTTATATAGTTTTTGCTCTAGTGCTTCACTTATATCTTTTAGAGCACGGTGGTAGATCTGTTTTATAGAAACCTTTGTTCTCTCATGCATCACTTAGATTATTTTGAGAGTCCTACAAAAAAGCATGGTAATTTCCTTTAATTATTTTAGGCATTCAAGATTAATAATAATATTTTTCTTATGAGTGTATTGAATACTATGAGAAGTTTGAAACTTGATGATTGTTTTGAGATATGGAGATGGTGATATTAGAGTCGTGCTAGTTGAGTAGCTGTGAATTTGAGAAATGCTTATGTTGAAGTTTTTGATTCCCGTAGCATGCACGTATGGTGAACCGTTATGGTAAGAAGTCGGAGCATGATGTATTTATTGATTGTCCTCCTTATGAGTGGCGGTCGGGGACGAGTGATGGTCTTTTCCAACCAATCTATCCCCCCTAGGAGCATGCGCGTAGTACTTTGCTTCGATAACTAATAGATTTTTGCAATAAGTATGTGAGTTCTTTATGACTAATGTTGAGTCCATGGATTATACGCACTCTCACCCTTCCACCATTGCTAGCCTCTCTAATACCGCGCACCTTTCGCCGGTATCATACACCCACCGTATACCTTCCTCAAAACAGCCACCATACCTACCTATCATGGCATTTCCATAGCCATTCCGAGATATATTGCTATGCAACTTTCGACCGTTCCGTTTATCATGACATGCTCCATCATTGTTGTCGTGGAATTGTCACGGCAGATGTCCTTAGTGTCAGGACTTAGTTGCGAGGCCAACGCATCTATGCGGTAGCTTGAAGGGGTTGGTCAGAATCGACAGACGCACGGCGGATCAACACACAAGACAAGGGTTTAGACAGCTTCGGGCCCCGGGAAACATCATCCGGTAACAACCCTACATGCTGTTTGTGGCTAAGTCTCATTATGATCATGAGGGAGTCGGCGGTAGGCCGGCTCTTGTGTCTAGCCCTAGAGATTGTTTCTTGTTGCTTGTCCCTCTTTGGCGAGCCCTGCCCCTCCTTATATAAGTTAGAGGGGCGGGTTACATGTGGAGTCCTAGTAGGACTAGGATTAGTCTATCTTCTCTTACAAGTTGATTACAAGTCCGGGTCTTGCTTCCTCGTAAGGGAGATATTCCTCACGCCTTTCCTCTTAAGCCGGCCTACCATAACGTAGCCGGCCTTCTGGGCCTTGAGCCTCTTGGGCCCCCGGGTCTTGTCGCTCCTTTGATCCGCTTGTCAGGTCACCCATAAGTCGCCAGGCTCGGGCGGGTCACTTAGTGAGTCGTCCAGTCAGGGCGGGTCATTAGTGAGTCGCCAAGTCCAGCCGGGTTATACATCTGGCCGGGTCATACCGCGGGGTATATCCCCGACATTAGCCCCCAAGTTTAATTTGGATTTATCCATGTTAAACTGATCTGCAACATAAACACAAGAACAAATTGACAGGTTGCACTCCGGGTTAAATATTCTTGTAAGCCGGCACTTGATCATTCTTAAGTCCTTGTCATCTCCTCCTTCTGGAAAATCCGGGTCAATGGACCAACTTCGTAGTCAATTTTCTTGTAGAAGAAATATTGTAAATAAAGCATCCATTTGAGTCGGCCTTCAATGCTCTGACTTGACAAAAATATTGGTCTTCAAATATTCAACTAATATTCAGCCGACTTGAGATATAAAACTTGCCGGTTTATGATTACCAAAATTGCCGGGTTATAAAGCGATGATGCCGAGTCATAATTGTCGCCGACGTCGGTTTATGATTTTTGCACACACCGGGTCAATCTGATTTACTCAAACTGAAAATTTGAAGATATTTCTCCCTTATATCCATAATACCTGTACCCCCAAGGGCCGGTTTAATCAGCATGAATAAGCCGGGACTTATCACCATGGCTTTAAATGAAATCGAGTTGTGTAGCCCCCATGAGTCGGCTATAGTCATAGTAGTGTAGCCGGGTCATCCTAGAATTGTCTTAAGCAAAGAGCAATATGCATTAGCCCCCAAGTGTCGGGTCATTATGTAATAATGAGCAGGGACTTTGTAAATATGATGATGTAAATTTGAGTAGTAACGTGTAGCCCCCAAGGGCCGGCTTAGTAAGATAGTACTAAGCTGGGACTTTTCATTGAAAATAATATCATATGATGTAACCCCCATCCCGAGGCTTGAACCCACGTCCACAAGGTTAAGAGCTTTATGCTTTACCAACTGAGCAGTGGATCCTTCAATATATAATGGAATAAGGCTTGTGTATCTTGAATTTTAACAGGAGCAATTGGTAGCCCCCAAGGGCCGGCTCATTACAATGGGATGAGGCGGGTCTTCAATAAGGCCAATAAAAATGACTTTGCATTAGCCTCCAAGTGTCATGGTGCATGCTTGCAGCGACATGAGACTTGCATATTTGATGTAACCTCAACTTGAATAATGTAGCCCCCAAGTGCCGGGTCGTAAGCCTGCAGCGACTCGGGACTATTTCCTCCATTGTAAAATAAATCATGCCCATTGATAAAGATAATAGGTGTGGCGCTAAAGCGACTTTGAAAACCTCAATCATAATACTGGTTATTGATAATCATAATAGAAATCCAGCCATGTTGGCTATTCAAAATTTGAATAATATAATCCGGTATGAAAACCTCAATCATTCAATATCATCATTGAAAATCCAGCCATGTTGGCTATTTAAAGAATTCAAATACCTTATCTGTTGACAAGTAAATCCGGAGTTTAAATACACGGCGGCTCTTGGCCGATGGCGATTCAATATGCCTTCATTGTAAACCGGAATTTTCATGACCCGGCGGCTTATAGCTTTTTGAGAAAAATCCAGAACAGATAATCATTTTGAAGCATCAACTTTGGTAACGAGCTTGAACTTAATCCTTTACATGTCATATTTCTGCAAATCCTGCAGAGAATTTAAACAACATATGCCCTGGCGACTTAGCGTCAAAACCAGGGTGGGTCATAATATCTCACATATAACTACTGTATTATTGAATTGTACTGCCGGCTTACATAACCTGTGCAGTAATGGTGATAACCCAATCCTTAGAAGCCAATGCTTCCACATAGATGATGCTTGTCATAAACTGGCGACTTATAGTCAAAAGTCAAGCCGGGTTAAGCATGAAACACTTATATATATTTGAGATATAATCCCAAAAAGGTCTCGAGTTAAGTAATTGTGGCTGCAATAAACTTTACCAGAGACAGAATAAAACTTTTTGAGGCTTCTGATTCGGATACGATCAGTAAACCGTTCCAAAGGGGTTAAGCTAAGATTCGAATACGATCATATAGCCCCCAGTGGCTTTGGTGACGCCGATCAAGAGGGTATCGACAACTATGTTCTCTTTGGTTCGAATACGACCTATGTTTGAACAGGAAGCCCCCAAATGACCTTAAGAGTTGTTTAACGACACTGATTCGAATATGATCCACGTCGATTCCCAAAGGGGTTGAGCTATGATTCGGATACGATCAAGAAGCCCCAAAGTAGGTTCGGCAGTTTGCCAATCAAAAGGGTATCGACAGCTATGTTCTCTTTGGTTCGAATACGACCTATGTTTGAACAGGAAGCCCCCAAGTGACCATATAAATTTTGGCATTGCGTCGATCAAGAGGGTATTGATAGCTATGCTCGATGAGCAGGAAGCCCCCAAGTGATCATAATAAGATAAACCGTAAGGCAGGATATCCAAGTTTGAACCGCGCATCATGGCAGCAAGTTCTTTTGTCAACCTTTAATTTTTCTGAGAACTCGAACTTGCGAGAGATTTAAATCTTTTTGAATCGGAACTTTAAACCGGATTTTAAAGACTTTAAAACTTTGTCAGAGACAAGTTTACCTTGAGCCGGATTTTGAACCGGATTTGATAGCTTCAAAGCCTTGCGGGAGAGAGATGTCTCTTGAGCTATATTTTAAACTGGAATCTTCGTTTTGAGCCGGAAATTTTTCTGACGGCCTTTAAATATTCGCCAATAAAGAGTAGCCTCCGGGGCCGGGTTATCTTCCCTTCAATAACACGGAGTTCTTGAATTCATTGAAACCAGCTAATTTTGCCGAGCAATACCATTGTAGCCCGCGAGTCTCAAGATGACTCGAAGAGTTGGCTTGAGATTGTCCATATTTGACCATAGCAGAAGGTGTATATCATTGGCGTTGATAATGGGATGTGAATCCACAGAAGGTTGAGGTGACTGCGGCGGGTTATAAATGATCCCGTATGAGCCGTGTCAGCAACTCGGCCAATGGTTCCTTCCAACCGGTTGTTTGAAGCTTAACCAAACTGTAGTGGCGGCGATTTGTGCGCCTGCCCATTGAGACATCCAGTGTAGACGGCGGCTGATAATACATGATAATTTGCCTCCAATTTGTTGGATGAAAACCGGCTTGCCAAGCAGTGACTTGCTCATACTTAATAAACAGCTCATGCAGACAGGTGCAGCCCGATGTGTTCATGTAGACCAGGCCGCGAGAGACGGACGGTAAAGATGACCGTAACATCAGAGGCGGCATATACAGATGAACCGCCGTGGCGTTGTAAGGTGGTGTGGACGGGTAAGTTGTCTTCCTTGTTGTAAGCCAGCGCGGACGCGTGAATCGGCCGCGAGAGCGGACGGGCGAGTTGTCTGTGGCCTTGTACGCTGGTGTGGTCGCGAGAGAGGGCCACGACATTGTAAGCCGGTGCGGGAGTCCGTTGAGTAACGACAATCACCTGTGCCGAATGCTGTTGGCTCGCCTCCATCTCCACAGTATAATGCCACATTGTAATGAATAATTATCCTGCATATAAAATATAGTAGGGCAAAGTAGTTTTGCTTGGAAGAATTAAGATATACTTAAAAATAAATAGGGTAAATAGCACCTGGCATTTGTTGGATGAATGAGTATCATAATACTTGCAGCACTGTCCAGGCCTGCCCCGGGTCTCCGTGTGACTATATAGTAGTGAAAATTCCTCCGAACATGAAGTGAGTAGTAGAAATATGTGTAGGGCCTCAGGACTTGGCCACTTGACTTTTCGTCCAACCAAATCTCGTCTTATCTCTTTATTCTCTTTGACAGGGGAGCGCACGGGAGTAAAAGGCCTGGGCGGCCCGTGGCCATAGCCCATAGCAGAAGGGCGCTAGACACGGCAGCTCGGGCGGAACCAACAGGGCCGCGGTGGTTCGACAGTGAGGCCGCGGCGGCTCGACGGAGTCCATCTCATTCATGGTGGTTTTGAGGAAATCAAACAGAGGGGCAGCTCACAACCGGGAAGCGTCAGGGCGGCATAAAGCCACTCTGGCAAGGGCGAATCATCACTGCGGACATGAGCTCGCGCGGTGTTGGCGTGGAGTAAAATTGTGGCGACTTGGGTCGCGGCCATACTTGGCGACTCAACCAAGGCACAAGGTAATGCCGCGGCCTCAGCAGCAGAACTGCAGAAGCGGTCAGCGTTTTTGAGACGGACAATAGCGTTCTGCAGTAGAAGCGGCCGACGGCTCGAGGAACGGCAAGTCACGGCGGCGGCAACTGACGGGACAGCGAAGGCGGCTCCAGGCACGGACGACGGAGGCAACCCAGGCGGCCGGTCAGCCGTGGAGAGAGAGAGACGGTTCAAGACCGCGAGCCCGGGAGGCTCAGAAACAGCGCAGCGAAAACGGGGTCGCAGGGGCGACGTAGTCCCGCCGGCGAGGCAAAGGTTTGCCGGCGATTTTGACGAAGGCGAGGCGAGGTTGCACGAGGTCGACCCGCAGACCCGGCGGCCAGGCCGGTGATGCTCGAGGCGGACGGCATCCGTGTCCATACCTACGATCCCATCCTCTTCCGGGTTGCGGTCTGTATGCACACCCCCTTTTTTTTGTAGCAGATATGTGTGGTAGTACTGCAAAAACTGTATGTTGATTGCAGTTTATCTGAACGTTTCCGGCGGCTATCCTCCCCTGATGCAGTACTTAGTAGCTATGCATGTGATCGTTCCATCAAAAACTGCCAACACACATGTCCTGATAATATAGCTGACTGATTGACTTGATCAAAAACTGCCAGCAAGGGAGACCGGCAACGGGCGGCTCGAAGCGGAGGCAAGGCGGAGGCGTGCAGCTCGACGCGAGGTCCGCGGCGAGGGTTGCCACAGCGGCTCAAAAAGCTAGCGATTCAGCGGAAGCGGCAAGTCCAGGAGGCGAAACGGCCCCGTGCAGCAGCTTGAGGTGGCTCGAGGCCGCAACGGCGCCTTGGAAGCGGGCGACTCGTGGTCATTTAGGCGAAGGTGATTTGAGCGAAGGTCGGCTCGATGTGTCAGCCTCGGCCAGAGAACCAGGCAGCAGCGATTTAACCACGGCCGTGAAGGTAGGCGGCGCTCGGGGTCAGCAGTTCCAAGGTGTACGAAGGCGGCGGCTCAGGGGCGGCGCCCCGGCGGACATAAGCCCGAGGCGCGGGGCGGCTCTCTACGGGGGGCGAGGCCATGTCAATGGCGACTTAGAAACAGGCGACGGAGGTTGTGGCCGGCTGAGGGCGTAGTACGACGGTGGCTCCTGCAGCCGGTCTACGGCGGCGATGGCGACTCAAGGCAGAGGGCGAGTCAGTTTGGTGGCGGCTCAACGAAAGTGCATGAGCCGGAGAGATTTCGGCGAGTCCGAGATGGAGCGTGCGCGCCCAGGCGAGCCCGAGGCAAACACCAAGTCTTGCTTTCCCTTTTTTCAATCTTCTCTGATGAACTTGCAGTCCGTGTAAATCCTTCCATGTACATCCCAGCGAGGAAGCAGGGGCTTGACCGGGCGGCCACTCAGCAAATTTAACAGAGGCTCTCCAAGGGTCACCGCAACGGCGGGTCACAACAGCCATATTTTCAACGTAGCAGATACTGATTCGTCTTTTGACTCGGCGGATCGCCGGATCATGATCAACCGTCGTACTGCAAGCGACCCTAAATTTCATCGAAGGCAGATCTCGTGGATTGCAAACGTAGACCCTTCCAAACAGGTTCTTCTTCATCCGGAAATTTACGAACTTCTTGAAATCTTGGTAAAAGATCTCTCCAAGAAGTCAACACCACCGTGCGCAGGCCCCAGGGTGGGCGCCAACTGTCGTGGAATTGTCACGGCAGATGTCCTTAGTGTCAGGACTTAGTCGCGAGGCCAACGGATCTATGCGGTAGCTTGAAGGGGTTGGTCGGAATCGAGAGACGCTCGGCGGATCAACACACAAGACAAGGGTTTAGACAGCTTCAGGCCCCGGGAAACATCATCCGGTAACAATCCTACATGCTGTTTGTGGCTAGGTCTCATTATGATCATGAGGGAGTCGCCGGTAGGCCGGCTCTTGTGTCTAGCCCTAGAGATTGTTTCTTGTTGCTTGTCCCTCTTTGGGGAGCCCTACCCCTCCTTATATAAGTTAGAGGGGCGGGTTACATGTAGAGTCCTAGTAGGACTAGGATTAGTCTATCTTCTCTTACAAGTTGATTACAAGTCCGGGTCTTGCTTCCTCATAAGGGAGATATTCCTCACGCCTTTCCTCTTAAGTCGGCCTACCATAACGTAGCCGGCCTTCTGGGCATTGAGCCTCTTGGGCCCCCGGGTCTTGTCGCTCCTTTGATCCGCTTGCCAGGTCACCCATAAGTCGCCAGGCTCGGGCGGGTCACTTAGTGAGTCGTCCAGTCAGGGCGGGTCATTAGTGAGTCGCCAAGTCCAGCCGGGTTATACATCTGGCCGGGTCATACCGCGGGGTATATCCCCGACAATTGTCATGTTGCTTTGTATGATCATCTAGTTGACATTTATGTTGTAGCATAGCCACCGTTCATAATTTTTTCATATAAGCCACTCATGCATCACTGATATCCCGATACACCGCCGGAGGCATTCATATAGAGTCATACTTTGTTCTAGTATCGAGTTGTAATCATTGAGTTGTAAATAAATAGAAGTGTGATGATCATCATTCATAGAGTATTGTCCCTAAAAATAAGAGAAATGCCAAAAAATATATAAATAAAAAGGGGCAATACTACTATCATTTTTCCACACTTGTCCTTCAAAGTAGCACCAAGATCTTCATAATAGAGAGTCGCCTATGTGATCACTTTCATATACTAGTGGGAATTTTTCATTATAGAACTTGGCTTTTATATTTCAACGATGGGTTCCTCAAAATGCCCTAGGTCTTCATGAGCAAGTAAGTTCGATGCACACCCACTTAGTTTCTTTTTGTTGAGCTTCCATATACTTATATCTCTAGTGCATCCGTTGCATGGCAAACCCTACTCACTCACATTGATATCTATTGATGGGCATCTCCATAGCCCGTTGATACGCCTAGTTGATGTGAGACTATCTTCTCCCTTTTTGTATTCTCCACAACCACCATTCTATTTCACCTATAGTGCTATGTCCATGGCTCACGCTCATGTATTGCGTGAAGATTGAAAAAGTTTGAGAACATTAAAAGTATGAAACAATTGCTTGACTTGTCATCGGAGTTGTGCATGATTTGAATACTTTGTGTGGTGAAGATGGAGCATAGCCAGACTATATGATTTTGTAGGGATAACTTTCTTTGGCCATGTTATTTTGAAGAGACATAATTGTTTAGTTAGTATGCTTAAAGTATTATTATTTCTATGTCAATATTAAACTTTTGTCTTGAATCTTTCGGATCTGAATATTCATACCAAAATTAAGAGATTTACATTGAAATTATGCCAAGTAGCATTCCACATCAAAAATTCTGTTTTTATCATTTACCTACTCGAGGACGAGCAGGAATTAAGCTTGGGGATGCTTGATACGTCTACAACGTATCTATAATTTTTTATTGTTCCATGCTATATTATATTCTGTTTTGGACATTATTGGGCTTTATTATACCCTTTTATATTATTTTTGGGACTAACCTATTAACCGGAGGCCCAACCCAGAATTGTTGTTTTTTCTGCCTATTTTAGGATTTCGCAGAAAAAGAATATCAAACGGAGTCCAAACGGAATGAAACCTTCGGGAACGTGATTTTGGGAACGAACATGATCCAAAGGACTCGGCCCGACGTTAAGACATCAACCAGGAGGCCACGAGGTAGGGGGGCGCGCCTACCCCCCTGGGCGCACCATCCACCCTCGTGGGCCCCCCTGTTGCTCCACCAGCATACTCCTTCCTCCTATATATACCTACGTACCACCAAACTACCAGATACAGAGCCAAAACCCTAATTCCACCACTATAACTTTCTGTATCCACGAGATCCCATCTTGGGGCCTGTTCCGGAGCTCCGCCGGAGGGGGCATCGATCACGGAGGGCTTCTACATCAACACCATAGCCCTTTCGATGAAGTGTGAGTAGTTTACCTCAGACCTACGGGTCCATAGTTATTAGCTAGATGGCTTCTTCTCTCTTTTTGGATCTCAATACAAAGTTCTCCCCCTCTCTTGTGGAGAACTATTCGATGTAATCTTCTTCTGCGGTGTGTTCTTTGAGATCGATGAATTGTGGGTTTATGATCAAGTTTATCTATGAACAATATTTGAATCTTCTCTGAATTCTTTTATGTATAATTGGTTATCTTTACAAGTCCCTTCGAATTATCAGTTTGGTTTAGCCTACTAGATTGATCTTTCTTGCAATGGGAGAAGTGCTTAGCTTTGGGATCAATCTTGCGGTGTCCTTTCCCAGTGACAGTAGGGGCAACAAGGCACGTATTGTATTGTTGCCATCGAGGATAACAATATGGGGTTTATTTCATATTGCATGAGTTTATCCCTCTACATCATGTGATCTTTCTTAAAGCGTTACTCTGTTCTCTCGAACTTAATACTCTAGATGCATGCTGGATAGCGGTTGATGTGTGGAGTAATATTAGTAGATGCAGGCAGGAGTCGGTCTACTTGTCTCGGACGTGATGCCTATATACATGATCATACCTAGATATTCTCATAACTATGCTCAATTCTGTCAATTGCTCAACAGTAATTTGTTTACCCACCGTGAATACTTATGCTCTTGAGAGAAGCCACTAGTGAAACCTATGGCCCCCCGGGTCTGTCTTCCATCATATTAATCTTTAAATACTTAGTTATTTTATTGCCTTTTATTTTACTTTGCATCTTTATCATAAAAATACCAAAAATATTATCTTATCATATCTATTAGACCTCACTCTCGTAAGTGACCGTGTAGGGATTGACAACCCCTTATCGCGTTGGTTCCGAGGATTTATTTGTTTTTGTAGGTGTGAGGGACTCATGCGTGGCCTCCTACTGGATTGATACCTTGGTTCTCAAAAACGGAGGGAAATACTTACCCTACTTTGTTGCACCACCCTTTCCCCTTCAAGGGAAAACCAATGCAAGTGCTCAACATGTAGCAATGCGTTGTCAGGATTCCCTCCCAGATGCTCGGATTGCGGGGTTCAACCTACATCAAAGCCTGCGTACGTACCTCAACCTTAACTACCTTGCCTTCATGGTTGTTGTCTGTATCGAGAGGTAGGCGCCACATCTAAATTTTACATTATTCTATATTGAAAACACACATCACCCCTTCCCAACGTACATCATTTTGGGCCTCATGCAGGAGGTGCTGGTTCTGTGGTCCCTCTCGTGCGATTTTTATGATGGTTCAATCTATTGGCCCTGGTCCATCTTATGGTAGGTCATGGTGACATGCATGTATGATAGAAGTATCGATCATTACATGCATCCACCGAGCTAACACAAAGTGGGAGGTGGTGGGCCAAGCATCCCAGCTAGGTACGACATTATGTCATTATATATATCCTAGCTAGGTGGTTGTTAGGGTGCTTTCAGGTTTGCGAAGCAGGTGCGACCAAAGTTATGCATTGTGTATTTAAAGTTTTAAACATCCCCAATATTTGTACATATATTTGGCCACTTTCAGGTGGTTCTGGACTTGTGGCCCCTCTCATCGATCTTCCACGACGCGCCCAAGTGTGGGCCCACGGGGTCAAAGTTGTGCATTGGAATTTTGAATATCATGGACCACCCTTTTCACTCATATATATTTGGGCCACATGCTGGTGTGGCTGTCTTTTGACCCTCTCTAACGTTATTTTTTGCTGCAAAGACTCTGATGACTCTCAACGGACACGGAGTATAATATCTTAACCATGTGCGATACAAGTGCGATGTGAATCACCACGCATGCGCAAGCGCGAGAAAATTAAGGTGGAGGTATGATACGTCTCCAACGTATCTATAATTTTTGATTGTACCATGCTATTATATTATCTGTCTTGGATGTTTAATGGGCTTTAATATGCACTTTTATATTATTTTTGGGACTAACCTATTAATCGGAAGCCCAGTGCCAGTTGACGTTGTTCGCCTATTTCAGTGTTTCGCAGAAAAGGAATATCAAACGGAATCCAAATGGAATGAAACCTTCGCGATGATCTTTTTTGGAACAAACGCAATCCAGGAGACTTGGAGTGGAGGTCAAGGAAGCAACAAGGCGGCCACGAGGTAGGGCGGCGTGCCCCCCACCCTCGTGGTCCCCTCGTAGCTCCACCGACCTACTCCCTTCGCCTATACATAGTCTTATACCCTGAAAACATCCAGGGGAGCCACGAAACCACGTTTCCACCGCCGCAACCTTCTGTACCCGTGAGATCCCATCTGGGGACCTTTTCCGGCGATCTGGCGGAGGGGGATTCGATCACGGAGGGCTTCTACATCAACACCATAGCCTCTCCGATGATGTGTGAGTAGTTTACCACAGAGCTTCGAGTCCATAGTTATTAGCTAGATGGCTTCTTCTCTCTCTTTGGTTCTCAATACAAAGTTCTCCTCGATGATCTTAGAGATCTATTCGATATAATTCTTTTTGCAGTGTGTTGGCCGAGATCCGATGAATTGTGGGTTTATGATTAAGATTATCTATGAACAATATTTGATTCATCTCCGAATACTCATATGCATGATTTGATATCTTTGCAAGCCTCTTCGAATTATCAGTTTGGTTTGGCCTACTAGATTGATCTTTCTTGCAATGGGAGAAGTGCTTAGTTTTGGGTTCAATCTTGCAGTGTCCTTTCCCAGTGACAGCGGGGGCAGCAAGGCACGTATTGTGTTGTTTCCATCGAGGATAAAAATATGGGGTTTATATCATATTGCTTGAGTTCATCCCTCTACATCATGTCATCTTGCCTAATGCATTACTCTGTTCTTATGAACTTAATGCTCTAGATGCATGTTGGATAGTGGTCGATGTGTGGAGTAATAGTAGTAGATGCAGAATTGTTTCGGTCTACTTGAAATAGACGTGATGCTTATATTCATGATCATGCCTAGATATCATCATAACTATGCGCTTTTCTATCAATTGCTCGGTAGTAATTTGTTCACCCACTGTAATATATGCGATCTTCAGAGAAGCCACTAGTGAAACTTATGGCCACCGGGTCTACTTTACATCATATAAGTTTCCAATCTACAATTCTAGTTTACTATTTATTCTGCAATCTCTTCTTTTCAATCTATACAACAAAAATATTTATCTTATTATCTTTATCAGAACTCACTTTTGCAAGTGGTTATGAAGGGATTGACAACCCCCTTTATCGCGTTGGTTGCAAGCTTCTTATTTGTTTGTGCAGGTACTAGGCGACTTGCGTGTAGTCTCCTACTAGGTTGATACCTTAGATCTCAAAAACTGAGGGAAATACTTACTCTACTTTGCTGCATCACCCTTTCCTCTTCAAGGGAAAACCAACGCATGCTCAAGAGGTAGCAAGGTACTGGCTCAACCATGGGCGATGCAAGTGCGCTGAAATCACCACGACCACGCAAGCGTAAGCAAATGGTGGAGGTACTGGCTTAACCATGTGCGATGCAAGTGCGCTATAAAACACCAACTTTGCAAACTAAAGGCGGGTAAGTTTATTTGGAAATTAGGACGAACCATGTGCGATAGACCATCTAGCTAGAAATATAAAAAACAAATTACCCTCCTTGAGCGTTGCAAATATTGGCGGATCCGCGCCACTTTTCCTTATTATCGTACACGCATATTGTTATTGGACCGTCTGCGATCTTGGGCACTCCCGCCCCGCATCAATTCCTTTACCAAAATTTTAGTAGCCCCCATACTTCAACCTTCGCCCACACTCCTCCAGCACCGACCTTATAATAAAATTGCAGTAGCCTAGGCATTTGAACCGTCACCCTCCCTCATCCACCACCATCTCCACCCACCATTACTAAAAATTTTAGTAGCCGCGGCTTATCCTCAAACACCACCCCCCCTCCATAGTCCCCCACCCGCCCCAACACCCCCTCAAACCATAGCTCGCGGACGCCGCCGGCGCCGCCGCCAACCCCTGCCGGTCTGCCCGTTCCTCGTAGCTTAGATAATAAAGTTCAGGTTACCCAGTGATTCCCATACAGTCGCCCCACTCCTATGAATTTTTAGATGAGGCCTGCGGTATCCTCCCCACCAATCTGTCTGCTTTGTGGGAACGGGGGTCCCCTGACTTGCCTGCCTGCGGCCCACAGCGTGGCTCTGCAAGTGGGCCAGTATGGCCCATCTTCACCAACAAGCATTCAAGACCCTCGCGAGGGGCCAAGCCTCGCGAGGCGGACGACACAAGACCTCCTTAGGAGCGGCCTCACCAGGCTAGCTCACGAGGGGCGGAGAGATCAAGGCCAGGCAAACCTCGCGAGGTTCCTATGACGTGAGCCATGACGATCGAGACCAGGCGGGTGCCAGCGCTCATAGTGTCCTTGTTTCCTCGTTGGTGTTAAGGATGTAAGCGCAGACGAAGAGTACCGAGACATCAAGAAATGGTTTCCATATCGGTGCAACGAGACCAAGACCAGCAGGACGGCAGGATGGAGGTCACCGTGGAGCCCAAGACGACGTCACAACCAGAGCCTTTGGCAGCGCGAAGACTAGTTTTGTCAGGATAACTTGTACTAGCTGTCCCCTTTCAAATTGGCCGTTGTTGGCTCCCTTCCCGCTCAATATTTGGGGAGAGGACCAGGGCCTCTATAAATAGGATTAGCCACCACCATTGCGAGCGAAAAGAGGAGAGAGGCCTAGATCCAACCCATCCACACACTCACCTAGCACAAGAACACCTCACCTCAGGAGGCTGTTCTTCCCCTTGTACTGTTCATCATCAGCCCAAGAGGCAATCCACCACACCACACTAGAGTAGGGTATTAAACCACAATGGTGGCCCGAACCAGTATAAACCTTATGTCTCTTGTGTCCTGAGTTCGTCAAGCTAGCCTTTAGAATCGCGAAGTGCTTGGGGGCATGATCGGTGATGAAGAGATCTTCGCGTGCACCCAAATGTTCGGACCTTAAGGGTTTTGCCGGAACCCGAAATCCGACATTTGGCGCGCCAAGTAGGGGGTGCGCCGAAGCCTTCTTCTTCGTCGACCCATGCTTCGTCACTCCACCAAGCTCATGGTCGATGATCGCCGAGCTCACGTTGAGCACCGGGCCGCACTCCCCGCCCGTGTTGCTCAGACGGCTCCCGTCGGCGGGCCTCCCCGTCGTTCGCTGTCACCGGTCCGGTGGCAAACGAGTAGCAAGCATCTTCACTGCATCCTACCGTGCGCCGGGACGGCCACATCGCCATCCCATTGCTGACTCCGGCCGGCTCGTCATCTCACGCTCGCCGCACCACCACGGACGCGCAGGCCGCGCTGCTCATGGCACGCCAGCTCCTGCGTTACCGCTCGGTCGACAACCTCTACGAGGACAGGTCGGACTGCATCGTCGAGCTCATCAGCGCCGCAGAAGGCTGTCCTGCACCGTCCCTCTCGTTACCTTGACCTCCGCCAGCTGCGGGCGACATGGCTCCCGGGGCGCCTCCGCCTCCTCCGCAACAAGATGGCGCCCTTGCGCCAAGGCGTGCAGCTCAGGGAGCACCTTAGCCTCCCCCGCGCTAGGGTGGCGTCTTCGCTCCAAGATGCACGGTCCAGTGGCGCGACCCACCGCGCCGCATGCCGGTGCACGAGGAAAGAAGCTGCCAAGAGATTCCCCGTCCCCAAGGAAGTGCTCCACCACTCCCAGCTCAGCTACGCTAGGATTGCTTGCTGCGACAGGGCCATGCGCCACGTGCGGCGGCGGCGCAGGGACACCACGACCAGGCTCCACCTCCAAGGCGAGCCCCGGTGACCACGGTCGGCTGCCGCACCTTCACTCTCGAGCTGCGTAGCGTCGCCTGGCCAGGCAAGTTCAAGCCAGATCCGCCTCCGCGCTACCACGGCACCCTCGACCCCGCGGAGTTCTTGTAGTTCTACGAGCTGAGCATCGTGGCGGCGAGCGGCGACGAGAAGGTCATGGCGAACTGGTTCACCATGGTTCTCAAGGATGGAGCCCACTCCTGGTTCCTGAACCTCCCTCCTGGCTCCATCTCTTCCTGGGTCGAGATGCGCAACTGTTTCGTCGCCAACTTCCAGGGCACTCGCGACCACACCCCGGCCATGGGTGACCTGTGCCGCGTCAAGCAACAACCAGGAGAGACCCTCCAGAAGTACATCCAGCGGTTCAACAACGTTGTCTCAAAATCCCCAAGGTGACGAACGAGGCCTTCATCTCTGCGTTCTCCGATGGCGTTGGCGACATCAAGATGAAGAAGGAGCTTGCCATCCATGAGGAGCTGTGCACATCCCTGGAGCTGTTCAACCTGGCAAACAAGTGTGCAAGGGCTGAGGAAGGTCGCCTTTCTCTCCTCGAGCTCCCAGCTGCCGACCCGGAGGAGAAGAAATCCAAGGCCAAGGACGTGAAGCGCAAGGGAGTCGCCGTGCATGCGGAGGAGCCGGACACGAAGCGCGGCATTGACGAGCCTGAGTCATCCAAGGGTAGCCGACCGTTCGGCGCCTTACACAATATACACAGCCACAACACCAACGATTGCCAAGAGCTCAGAGCCATGCGCGACGGACGCTTCAGTCGACGCCCCAAGCGCAACGACCGAGGAGGAGGACGCGGCGAAGGACGCTGGGATGACTGGGGCCCATGCTAGGAGTGGCGCGACCGGCCTCGTGAGGACCACTGGCAGGATCACCCTCGCGAAGGTGCCTGGAGGGATCAGCATCGCGAGGACCGCCCTCAGGGCAATGCTAGGCTTCCTCCATTGCCGCCACCAAGAAGGAACAACCACCACCACCAAGACGATGGGGCTGGGGACTTCCAGGAGCCGCGTGCTATCACCTGCATCTTGGGCGGAGCTCAAGCCCCAGCCTCACAGCGTATCTTCAAGCAGTTTGCTCGCGAGGTTAACGCAGTGCTTCCCAAGCTCGAGGCTACATGCCCGGTCAGGTGGTCCAAGTGTGCTATTACCTTCAGCTCAGCAGATCAGCTCAAGTGCGCGGCCACCGCTGGCGCTCTCCCAATGCTTTGTTCACCCGTCATCAGCAACATGCAAGTCACCAAGACCCTTATCGGCGGCGGCGCAGGGCTCGACGTCCCGTCCGTCGAGACGTTCGACAACCTTCAAGTGCCATACGATCAGCTTCATCCTACCAAGCCTTTCTCAGGAGTGACCGACGGCTCCACCACGCCGATAGGTCAGGTCCTCCTCCCAGTCACCTTTCGAGAACGCAACAACTATCGCACCGAGCTCATCAACTTCGACGTCGCCCACATTTGTATGCCGTACAATGTCATCCTCGGATATTCGGCCCTAGACAAGTTCATGGCAGTGACCCACCATGGCTACAACGTCCTCAAGATGCCAGGAAGCGGCGGGATCATCGCAGTCCCCTGCGAAGAAAGAGATGTGGTGTGCTCCCTCGAGCGCGCCTTCCAAGCAGCGTCAATCTAAGCCCCTAACAACAATGCATGTCGGTACACTCCTGAGGTCGTCCCCAAGAAGAAGAAGCAGCTACTCCGTGCCGGACCTTAGGAGGGAAGCGCCACCAGTGGTACCTCATCAGGATCAGCGCCTGCGCCTGGGGCACCTCCCTCTGTCGCATAGAAGGTGCGCCCAGTGCCCTCCTCAGGCAAGGCTCGGGGACTCTCTTCTAGAAGGCCTCAGACGTCACCAACGTCACGAGCGAGGCGCTCGGGCACCACTTGGAGGCGTGTTTCGCGGCACGACTCCCTCAGGAGGACACTGGGCAAGGAGCGCCCGGCGCTGAGGAGTTCATCACCAAGGTATCTCAGGAGCTTCAGGAAATAAGAGGAATACGCAGAGACCGTCGCCCACCTGGTGTTGCTCCCCACCCAGGCGAGGGTGGTGAGCTGCGCGTCTGCATCGACATACCAGGGCTCAAATGTGCCGCATCTCAGGAGCGCTTCTGGCCTTCGCGTGTTGGACGATGCGAAGGTCCACCTCACAGCTACGTTCGCATGTCGTTTGGCCTGCCGAGTGTGGCTGCTGCCTTCTAGCGCAACCTGCGGAGCGTCATGGCGAGTCAGGAGGCCAGGCACCATGCAGTCCTGGCAGAGATGGCGACGGTCCTCAAGGAACCGCCTGGACCCCCAGGGCATCCCGAGGCTCGGGGGCCAGGTGGCTCGTGAGGAGCAACCCCTTCACCGTGTGCCTTCAGCTGCCTCAACGCCCCTTCATCAATGGAACTAGGTGACATTTTCCAAGTTTATTTAGCTGGGAGCGCCCAGGGGCTACATTATTCCTAGGCTGCGTGGGTCCGTCCCTGTGGCATGTATCCCTACTTTTTTATGTCCTTAACTTACATTGCTGGGGGCGCCCCTCGGGCTACATCATCCCCAAGCCGCTCGGGCTGGACCCAGTGGCCCGTATCATTCATGCATTTACCTGAGCTAGTTTTCCTTCCATGCTTAATCTATCTATGATTATCACCTGCTAGATTGTCGCCCACCGCGGGAGCCATGCGCCGGTCGTCGTTCTTCAGGACCCTTCATGTGAGAGGGTTAGGCACGGCATCTATGCTCGGGTCGGTCCCTGCAGCATTAAATCCAATGACTGAGCTCTGTCTGGCGGGCCGGCCCCGTTCACATCACCTCCTGGGGCCGTTGGTGCTTGGATTTCTCATGCGATAACCTGAGGAGATTCTTTCGGTGTAGGTTGTCTGACCACCTCGTAGAACCAACACAGCGAACAAGAATCAAGATTAGGTGCAACCCGCCTTGAGGTAGGGCCTCGTGAGTCCCGCGCTGGCTCACGAGTGCCCAGACACACCTCGTCTAGCCCTACCATGCAAGCCACGTGTCAGGGCGGGGCTGTACACGCCTCAGGGGCTCTCTGCAGTAGGGAGTCCCCTCCCACGTACCAGTGGAAGCACCATGCTCGCGCTGGTGAGCGCCATGGTCCGTCCTGGTGATAAACAACTGAGGGCGGCCCCACGGCCGTATCAACCTCAGGGAGCCTCCGGGGTCGGTGTCTAGCCTCAACGCAACACCTCCCCTCGGGAGAGCCTCGCGAGGGTGCTGGGCACGGGGGCTGCGCTCGGGTCACGCCCAAGCGTACCCTACCCCGCCAGGTCCCTCGGACCTGGTCGTCGCGTGCCCTCCCAATAGGAGCTAAGGTATGAAGGTCGTTTGAACATCAAGGAGGACTCCTGAGCATCGTGACCCAAGAGCCTAACTGACCACATAGCCCTCACTCCTTGGCCGTCCTGGTGATCCGGTCGGACCAATGGCGGTTGAGGTATGCGCGGAGTCGGGCCATGCCGACGTAGAACCCAAGCCCTACCATCACATCTCCTTTCCACAAGTTGTTTGCATGTCAAGGGGGACTCCTGAGCATCGCGACTCAGAATCCGAACTGACCACGTAGCGCCTCACTCCTTGGATCGTCCTGGTGATCCGGTCGGCCCAACGGCGGTTGAGATATGCGCGGGGTCGGGCTCTGCCTACTTAGAATGTAAAGAAAACGGGAAGGAAACCGCAAAATCTCAAAGCAAATATTACAAGACATATTGTTCTCCGAATATCAAACACAAGTTTAAACGCCTCCACGAGGCATGCTACTTGCTGTAGGAGCTTCAACATGAAAGGAGCCGCAAGCCAGTCATCCCTTGATACTGCCAGAACCTGCAAGAGGTGCCCCCTCCTGGGTGGCGTCGCCTTCACCTGCACCACCGGTCGAAGGCGCGGGGGCGAAGGCGTCGAACTTCTCCAGTAGGGCTTCCACCTGACCTTTCACGGCTGCGGGGGCGGCTGCACGGTGTTCATCAGCCATGGGTCCAGCAGCTCATCAAGGCGGGCGGCAGGATCGCAAACATGGAGGTGGCTGAAGACGCGGGCCTGTCCCTCTGCCATGCAGCCGATGTCGCGCATGACTTCCTCAAGCACCTCGACCAGGTAGGAAAGCAACTGGGCGGGGCCGTCCTCGTTGGTGGCCAACGGCTTCTCCAAGCCCTTCTTATAGAGTGACTTCAGGGCCTCGCAATACCTCTTCTCCACAAGCGCGAAGGCCGCGCAGTCCTCGGCCCGAACCTTCGCCTTGACATCGAGCTCTGCCTTTTCAGCCCGCACCTTTTGCTCCAGCTCCTTTAGCCAGCCGCGCTCAGCGGCCTGCGCCTGTGCCAGCTACTTCAGCTCAGTGTCGCAACCCTTGACGGCGTCCTCCCGGGCCTTCATCTTCTCTTCCTCCGCCTTACGGCCACATGCAACTTTAGCACGCTCATTGAGGGAGTCCTGGATTAGGGGGTCTCTGGATAGCCGGACTATATCCTTTGGCCGATTGTTGGACTATGAAGATACGAGATTGAAGACTTCGTCCCGTGTCCGGATGGGACTTTACTTGGCGTGGAAGGCAAGCTAGGAAATATGGATATCTATATCTCCTCCTTTTTAACCAACCTTGTGTAACCCTAACCTCCTCCGGTGTCTATATAAACCGGAGGGTTTTAGTCTGTAGGACAACATACAATCATACCATAGGCTAGCTTCTAGGGTTTAGCCTCTCTGATCTCGTGGTAGATCAACTCTTGTACTACTCATATTATCAAGAATAATCAAGCAGGACGTAGGGTTTCACCTCCATCAAGATGGCCCGAACCTGGGTAAAACATCGTGTCCCCTGCCTCCTGTTACCATCCGCCTTAGACACAGAGTTCGGGACCCCCTACCCGAGATCCGCCGGTTTTGACACCAAAATTGGTGCTTCCATTGAGAGTTCCTCTGTGTCGTCACCGTTAGGCTTGATGGCTCCTTCGATCATCGATAGCGATGCGGTCCAGGGTGAGACTTTTATCCCCGGACAGATCTTCGTATTCGGCGGCTTCTCACTCTGGGCCAACTCGCTTGGCCATCTGGAGCAGATCGAGAGTTACGCCCCTGGCCACCAGGTCAAGTTTGGAAGCTTAAACTACACAGCTGACATCCGCAGAGACTTGATCTTCGACGGATTCGAGCCCCTGCCGAGTGTGCCGTACGGTCACGATGAGCATGATTTAGCTCTACCATCGGACAGCGTTTAGGAGATCGCACCGGTGACCGCTCCGACCCTCAATTCGGCGCCAATTGCGCCATCCATGGACGGGTGGATAGACCCTGCCACGGAGGTCGCACTCTCATCGGCGATAGAGCCGAATATCGACCTTACCCTTCACGAGAGCCGTGACGCCGAACTATCGGATTCTTCCCCGGCCACGGACTCCGAACCGCCTACGCCCGTTCCTATCAAATCCGACTGGGCGCCGTTCATGGAGGTTACCTCCGCGTATATCTTTCAGCACTCGCCCTTCGGCGACATACTAAACTCATTAAGGTCTCTCTCCTTGTCAGGAGAGTCGTGGCTGAACGATGTCCGGCAGGATTAGGATGCAGATGACGAAGAAATTCGCCGCCTACCCACCACCCACTTAGTAGCCACTGTCGACGATTTGACCAACATGCTCGACTTCGACTCTGAAGACATCGACGGTATGGACGACGATGCAGGAGACGAACAGGAACCACTGCAAATAGGGCACTGGACGCCCACTTCATCATATGACATATACATGGTGGACACACCCAAAGAAAACGACGACGAGGAGCGGAAGGACGCAACGAAGGGTTGTTCCCTCGAGAAGCAGTCAAAGCGGCGGCTTAAGCGCCGCTCCAAATCCCGCCTCGGCAGAAACAACTATCATATAGACCCAGCGTTAGAGCAGGGTGAACCATCGGCCGACCACGGCAACACGGAGAATCAAACCGAACAACCCAACTCCGTCGAAGATAACAGTCCGGGTGACATCACACCGGACAGGCACCCGGAGGAACAGAATGCCCATCAAAGGCTTCTTGCCACTACGAGGAGTCTGAAAAAGCAGAAGCAAAGGCTCGGGGCTGCACAAGACACACTCAGAATAAGATGGAGTGAAGTACTCAACACTGCAGCGAAGTACAGCGGTAATCGCCACACCAAGAGCTACCCGAAGCAAAAGTTGCTACCCGAATTCGATGAGGAGGCCTTAGATCCCCCGCAATTAAAAAACAAAACGGCCATCCGGTCGGATAGACGACCTCGTGACCAACATAGAGTGGCAAACGATGCCACACATAAGCCAGTACGCGATCCACGCGAGGGCTCGCATCAAAAGGACGGCGCAACCAGATCCATCTACGGGCCACGCAAGCGCGCTCCAGTATGCAATGCAACACTACAAACATCCGAACACCACGGTACACCCAAATACAGGGGTGCCACACACCCCCTATGTTTCACTGATGAGGTGCTAGACTATGAATTTCCAGATGGATTCAAACCCGTAAACATAGAGGCGTACGACGTAACGATAGACCCTAGGGTCTGGATTGAGGACTACATCCTCCATATCAACATGGCTCGAGGAGACGATCTCCACGCCATCAAGTACTTACCCCTCAAGCTCAAAGGGCCAGCTCGACACCGGCTTAAAAGCCTCCCCGAAAACTCCATTGGAAGATGGGAAGAGATCAAAGACGCTTTTCAGGCAAATTTTCAAGGGACTTATGTTCGACCACCGGATGCAGACGATTTGAGTCATATAACTCAACAGCCCAGAGAGTCACTAAAAAGAACCAAATAGTCGACTGTCCGAACGCTGAAGCCTTAGCAGCTTTCAACCATAGCGTTCGAGACGAATGGCTTTCCAGACACCTCGACCATGAAAAGCTGAGAACAATGGCAGCATTAACAAGCCTCAAGACCCGCTTTTGCGCGAGCGAAGACAGCTGGTTAGCCCGATGCAGCACCAGCGACCCAAGTACATCCGAAGTCAGGGACGGAAACGGGAAATCATGACGCAGCAAAAACAAGCGCCAGAATAAAGAAGGTAGCCCGAAGAGCACAGCGGTAAACGCCGGATTTAGAAGCTCGCGGCCAGGTCAACAAAAGCTGCCCTCCAAAGGCAATAGAGACGAACTGTCCAGCCTAAACAAGATTCCGGATAATATATGCCAGATCCACAGCACCCCCGATATGCCTGCAAATCATACCCATAGAGAATGTTGGGTTTTCAAGCAGTCCGGCAAGCTCAATGCCGAACATAAGGGGCAGGATACACCAAGTGAAGACGAGGACGAGCCTCGCAAGCAAAGCACTGGGGAACAGAAGAAATTCCCACCAGAAGTCAAAACAGTCAACGTGTTACATGTGATCACTTGTAGACAAAGGGTCAAACGTGAAGCACATTAGTGCCGGTTTGTATTTGAGCCGGCACTAATGTATACATTAGTGCCGGTTCCAACGGCTAGCCGGGCCGCTTTCATTTTACCGGTTCGTGGCGAACCTTTAGCACCGGTACTAATGAGAGTGGTGGCAGGATGTTGTCAGACTGGGGCCCCTCCAGCCCCTTTAGTACCGGTCTTTGGCACGAACCGGTACTAAAGGTCGTCCTTCATAAACCCTTCGTCCACCCGAGAGCACGGGCTCGCTCTGTTCTTCCCCTTTCCCCTCTCCTCTCTCTGTTCTTCCCCTCTTCCTCTCGAGCTCATCACACATTTTGCCCAAAATTTGTCAAGATTTGAAGGCCCCCATCCATTCAAATGATCACAAAGGTTAGCAACTTTGTCCTTTCATCTCTCATTGCTAGATTAGCTCTTGCAATGCTTTATATAGTGATTAATTTGTGAGTTTAGTAATTTGGGAGGATATATATATATATATATATATATATGTGCTAGTATTTGATTTGTATGCAATTTGAGGTCAAAAATAACACTTAGTTTGGATATGTAGGTGTGGTTTACTTAGTGCCTTCTAAATCTCCGTCGTAACCACCGTCGATCGCCCGCACCGTCCCGTCGCCGACACCACCTTGTGGTGAGCCTCTTGTTCATGAAATTTTATATAAAAATTGATGTTTGTGTGATTTGGATATATAGTTACTCGTATAATTATCTTACCCGTACATTGTTTGTTATACATATAGTGCCATGGTTTTGATATCCGTCCCCGTCGGCCCTCGTCCTTGTTATGATTCGGTTGTGGTATATATATTCTCTTTTAAAACTAGTTGCATTTCGTGTTTATGACAAATTATGCCCATCAAGTTGACATAGAAATTTTTTCTAGGAGGTATGTGAACCGGAAATTCCAACTGACCCTATTCTCGAGAGGTTAAATTTAGTTGAAAGAGAAAACGAGTACTTGAAAGAAAAATTGAAAAGAATTGAGGGGGAGAAGATGGAATTGGACTTGCATGTTGCCGATGTCGTCGATGATCACAAGATCAAGATGGAGAAAATGCGCTTGAAGATTAGAAAGATTAGAAAATATGCCATCGATAGTGAGGCTTGGTATCATTATGCTGTTGGATCCATTGTTACCTTAGTTGAGATCTTGATCGCATTTGTTGTTGCATTTAAATGCTTTAGCTAGAGAGTTATTTGTTTGTTGCATTTAAGTGTTGTATGAACTTTATGTATGAACTTGTATTAATTTGGTCTATTTGGTGTTGTGTAATGAAGATGAGCCGGCAATGGATGTACGATGACCGATGCTCTCCCCAGTTCGTTGAGGGCGTGCATACTTTTCTGCTTGCGGTTGAGGCAAACAAGCGGACGGATGGTTTTATGCCTTGTCCATGTGCTGGCTGTAAGAATGGTCACAATTACTCTACGTCAAGAACCATTCACGTCCACCTGTTTAAGTCCGGTTTCATGCCCCACTATAATGTTTGGACCAAGCACGGAGAAAGAGGGGTTATGATGAAAGACAATGAAGAAGAAGAGGACGACGACAGCTATCCTGGCCATGGGTTCCCTGAATACGATGATACAACAATGGGGGAAGAAGCTAAGCCGGTAATGCGGGAAGAAGATGAGCCGGCAATGTGGGAAGAAGCTGAAGAAGAGGCATCAGATGAGCCCATTGATGATCTAGGTCGGGCCATTGCCGATGCAAAGAGAAACTGCGCAAGTGATTTGGAGAAGAAGAAGTTGCAGCGCATGTTAGAGGATCACAAAAAATTGTTGTACCCGAATTGCGTAGGTGACAAGAAAAAGCTGGGCACCACACTGGAATTGCTGCAATGGAAGGCAGAAAATGGTCTATCTGACAAGGGATTTGGAAAGTTGCTGGTAATGATAAAGGATATGCTTCCAAAGGACAACGAATTGCCCGAGAGTACGTACGAAGCAAAGAAGGCTGTCTGCCCTCTAGGGTTAGAGGTGCAGAAGATACATGTATGCCCTAATGATTGCATCCTCTACCGCGGTGAGTACGAGGATTTGAACGCTTGCCCGGTATGTGGTGCATTACGCTATAAGATCAGCCGCGATGACCCTGGTGATGTCGAGGGCAAGCGCCCCAGGAAGAAGATTCCTGCCAAGGTGATGTGGTATGCTCCTATAATACCACGGTTGAAACGTTTGTTCCAAACCAAAGAGCATGCCAAGGCGATGCGATGGCACAGAAAAGACCGTAAGAAAGACGGAAAGTTGAGAGTACCCGCTGACGGGTCGCAGTGGAGAAAAATCGAAAGAAAGTACGGGAAGGAGTTTGCTGATGACGCAAGGAGCGTATGGTTTGGTCTAAGCGCAGATGGCATTAATCCTTTTGGGGAGCAGAGCAGCAACCATAGCACCTGGCCTGTGACTCTATGTTTGTATAACCTTCCTCCTTGGTTGTGCATGAAGCGGAAGTTCATTATGATGCCAGTGCTCATCCAAGGCCCTAAGCAACCCGGCAACGACATTGATGTGTACCTAAGGCCATTAGTTGAAGAACTCTTACAACTATGGAATGGAACAGGTGTACGTGCGTGGGATGAGCACATGGGGGAAGAATTTGACCTAAAGGCGTTGCTGTTCATGACCATCAATGATTGGCCTGCTCTCAGTAACCTTTCAGGACAGACAAACAAGGGATACCGCGTATGCACACACTGTTTGGACGATACCGACAGTATATATTTGGCTAATTGTAAGAAGAATGTGTACCTGGGACATCGTCGATTTCTTCCGAGCAGGCATCCCGTAAGAAAGAAAGGCAAGCATTTCAAAGGTGAGGCGGATCACCGGACGAAGCCTCGCCACCGTACTGGTGCTGATGTACATGATATGGTCAAGGATTTGAAGGTGGTCTTTGGAAAGGGTCCTGGTGGACAACCTATTCCGAATGACGCTGACGGACGCGCACCCATGTGGAAGAAGAAATCTATATTTTGGGACATTCCCTATTGGAAAGACCTAGAGGTCCGCTCCACAATCGACGTGATGCACGTGACGAAGAATCTTTGTGTGACCCTGCTTGGCTTCTTGGGCGTGTATGGGAAGACAAAAGATACACCTGAGGCACGAGAGGACCAGCAACGTATGCACGGAAAAGATGGCATACATCAGGGTCATGCAAGCTACGCTCTTACCAAAGAAGAGAAGGAAATCTTCTTTGAATGCCTGCTCAGTATTAAGGTACCGTCTGGCTTCTCGTAGAATATAAAGGGAATAATAAACATGGCAGAGAAAAATTTCCAGAACCTAAAGTCTCATGACTGCCACGTGATTATGATGCAACTGCTTCCGGTTGCATTGAGTGGGCTTCTACCGGAAAGCGTTCGATTAGCCATTGTGAAGCTATGTGCATTTCTCAATGCAATCTCTCAAAAGGTAATCGATCCAGAAATCATACCAAGGTTAGAGAATGATTTGGTGCAATGTCTTGTTAGTTTTGAGTTGGTGTTCCCACCATCCTTCTTCAACATCATGACACACGTCCTAGTTCACCTACGCGAGGAGATTAACGTTTTGGGTCCTGTATTTCTACACAATATGTTCCCCTTTGAGAGGTTCATGGGAGTCTTAAAGAAATATGTTCATAACCGTGCTAGGCCAGAAGGAAGCATCTCCAAGGGCTGTCAAAATGAGGAGGTCATTGAGTTTTGTATTGACTTTATTCCTGACCTTAAGCCGATTGGTGTTCCTGAATCGCGGCATAAGGGCAGACTGGATGGAAAAGGCACGCTAGGAGGGGAACAAATAATATGTATGGACGGACATTCTCTCACTGAAGCACACTACATAGTTCTACAGAATTCCGCCTTGGTGGCTCCGTATATGGATGAACACAAGAATTTGCTACAGTCCAAACACCCGGAGCGGTCTGATGACTGGATTACACGTGAACAAACTGGGAGTTTCGCCAGCTGGTTGCAGACACGTACCATGCATGACACCTCTATTGAAGATGACCTGTACTTGCTGTCCCAGTTACCATCTTCGAATATAATGACTTTCAAAGGGTACGAGATAAATGGTAATACATTTTACACGATCGCCCAAGATAAGAAGAGAACCAACCAAAACAGTGGTGTCCGCTTTGATGCAGACACCAAGACGGGAAAGGAAACATATTATGGTTATATACAGGACATATGGGAACTTGACTATCGACGTGCTTTGAAGGTCCCTTAGTTTCGGTGCAAATGGGTCAATATGACACGAGGCGGGGTAACGGAAGACCCGCAGTACGGAATGACAACAGTGGATCTCAACAATCTTGCGTATGCAGACGAACCATTCGTCCTAGCCAATGATGTGGCACAGGTTTTCTATGTGAAGGACATGTCTACCAAGCCAAGAAAAAGAAAAGATAAGGAAGCGAATGCATCGTACGATGAGCCAAACCGGCACATAGTTCTTTCTAGGAAGAGAAACATCATGGGAGTGGATGACAAGACAGACAAGTCAGAAGATTATGAAAAGTTTGATGAAATTGCTCCATTCACAGTGAATATTGACCCGAGCATCCCGTTAAATGATGAAGATTTTCCATGGTTACGACGCAAAGGGACACACGCGAAGAAAAAGTTTCACACCCAAAGATCTGGGATGTGATCGGCTTCACTATCATCACTTTCTTCTGTGTTTCACACCCAGAAGGGAATCTTTGTAATAGTTAGGGTACTTAATTATGTGTTTTGGCATTTGAAACGCGAAGAAATTTTATGTGCAAACAAATTATTTCATGGCTTTACTGATTTTTAAAGTTAAGTTATTCACAAACTAGTGATTCACACTCATTTCAAATAATTCAAAATTTAAACTATTCAAATTTGAAAACTACGGGCACTAACAGAAATTTTGTAATTTTTTGTACCTAAAGCAAAAATATTCACAAAGAAACTCTAAATACACAAAAAAACCACTCAAAAATAAATAAAGCAAAAAAATATATAAAAAAAGCCCGCCTACTAGGCCAGAGCGGCCTGCATACTACTAGAAACCCAACCTGTTGTTGGGCCAGGATGCAGGCCCGTAAATGCCCAGTAGGCCAACAGGGCAGCACAGAACATGTAGGCCCAGTAGGCCTGCTTTGGAGAGGAGCTCGAGAGAGCTACCGCACGGGGGTTTATAAACCAGTGCGGTCGCCCCTCGGCTAGCGAGGTGGGACTAAACTTACGCACCGCACCTGCGCCAGCGCACCCCCTTAGTACCGGTTCGTGGCACCAACCGGTACTAAAGGGGGGCCTTTAGTACCGGTTGGAGCCACCAACCGGTACTAAAGGGGGTGCGGTTCCCGCCGCTTGGCCTGGCCAAAACAGGCCTTTAGTACCGGTTGGTGGCTCCAACCGGTACTAAAGGTGCCTTCTATATATACAACACTTACGAAAATTTCATTCTCCCTCTGTTTCTTCCTCTGTTTCCCCATTGAAGCACCGCCCGTGCGCCCCGATCGATCGACACCGTCGCCGTCGCCGCCCCCGTCCCCGTCGCCGCCCCCGTCCCCGTCGCCGCCCCAGGCTCGTCCCCGTCGCGTCGTCCCCGCGTCGCCGCCCCCGCGTCACGCCCCGGCCCGTCGCCGCCCCCGGCAGTCGCCTCACCGTCGCCATCGCCCCGCTATGAGCTCTCCCCCTCTAACCCCTCTCCCTCGCCCCCGGTGGCCACCATGGGCGTCGCCCCTCCCCGAGCCCATACACACACACACAAGCATGATGAACACACACACACACACACACACGTACATATGTATGAATTAATGCATGTATATACTAGTATATACGTATTTTGTATGTTTAATTAGTTTAGATTTTTTAGATTATCATTTTTTCACTAGTATATATGTATGAATGCATGTTAGATGGATATAATTAGTGTTTAATTAGTATGGAAATTTTTTATATAATGTTGTTTTTCAGTTTTTTAATGGATGTATAAAAGTTGTGTTTTCTGTTTTTTAGTGTTAGATGCTTAATTAGAATGAAATAGCATATAGAATTTTGACATATGCAATGATAGCATAATTAGTGTTATATAGAAATGTAAGAAATTTTAGTTATCAAAATCCAATCATTAAAAAAATGTTACTTTTTGCGGGCATATAGCTAGTATTTGTTCTCGACGATGACCGGCCCGCATCCTCGCCGTCGACCCGTCCGCGACGACGTCCGACTGACCCATGTCTGGGACTGGGCTCTGCCGGGCTGGCACTGGGAGTTGCTGCCTGGAGGGGTGCGCCACTTGATGAGGAACCCGGCCCCGGGTCCCGTCGTCGACTCTGATCTCGTTTGGTGGCGTTCGCGTGGGCCAGTTTCAGTGCGGAGGGAGCCGGCCCCGCCAGAGGTGGTACGTCGCCGTGTCAGGGAGGAGGACGAGCACGTCCATCGCTACATGGTTGCGTTAGAGGGCGGCAGGTTCTCCAATACCTGGCAGTTTCTTCAGGGATCTCACTTCAACTATGATCCTGTGAGGGTTCCTTCTCTTTGGGTGTCCACCGCCCGCGCCGCAGGAACCGCGAGTGTCCTAGATTCTTCTGTAGTATTCGATCTTTAATTAGCTACCTAGCCAGTGATGTACTATTCAATATTATATATTATTCGAGACGATGAATTCGAGATTATATCTATTATTCGAGACGATGTATTCGAGATTATATCTATTATCCGAGAGGATGTATTCGAGATTATATCTATTATTCGAGATGATGTAATTTGAATACTAAATTGTTTTATATTTCTTTTGGCATAGTTAAATAAAAGCTATGGCGGACAATACCGACAGAGAGGGAGAACAGACCATGTTCGATATAATACGTGGGCCAGATGATGATCAGAATGAAGAAGATTATGACGGCTCCGAATTTCTAAACAACACCGGAGAGGGTGATATGATATTCGATCGCGACGACCGAATTGATGAAGTCATGACCGGCGAGGTATATATATTTATATAAGCAGGCATCTGGTGATCATCACATGTTTTAAATGAGTTGAAGATATATTAAAAAATCGATCTTTCTTCTTTCAGCCATCCGGATCGAGCAAATCTTCAGGCAACAAGACAAAACGAGGCCCGAACAAAAAGTTGAAGGAGGGCGTAAAGTCTAATATCGAGGCAATCAAACCTAATGGCGAACCATTAGCGCCTAAGAAGATTGCGGACAAGTTCGTTCATCAGTGCGGAGTTCTTGTGAAGGACCAACTCCCGATCTCCCTTCAAGAATGGAGAGAGCCAGCAAAGCCACGTCCAGATCTTACTTTTGTCGATGACAGACAAAAAAGTCTGCTTTGGGATACTCTCATGGAACATTTCACCCTACCAAATAATTTCACAGAAGCAGATGTGCAGAAAGTCAAGGACGCTACTTTTAGGAAGATGGCGGTTGCATTCAAGAACCACAAGAATCGTGAATGGGACAAGTACGTCAAGGGAGGAAGGAAGACTCCAGTATTCGAGGGAACACTAGAGAATCAAAGTGCTCATTGGGACGATTTCATGAAATTCAAGGATTCAGAATTAGCTAAGGAACGGTCGAGAATAAACAAGAAGAATGCCGAAAAAAAGGATAAGTTCATAAGCTGGGGCCAGGTGGCTACGCGGTGGCAATGCCTAAGTGGGATAAGTCTGAGAAAGAGATGGAGGATGCAGGTGTCACTCCGGTTACTAAGAGCTGGCCCCCCAGGTGCAGGACTTGGTTCTATGCGCATGGGGGGGAGTTGGACCCAAAGACAGGCAAAGTTTGGAAGAAGGCATGTCTGAACGGAGCCGACGATAATATACTTGTTGCAATAGAAGAGGCTCGAACGGGGGTGTTCCAGCCCAACAGAGAGAACGACGAGCTTACGCGTGCCCTGGGAAATCCTGAACACCCGGGAAGAACACGAGGCAAGGGCGCTATTCCGTGGTATGAGGGGTTTTCGGACTGGAACGCCGACTATAGAACCCGTGCGAGAAGGAAGATTGCGGAGGAGAAGCAGAGGAAGATGGAGAAGGAGAAGTGGAAGCTGGACTATGAACGCCTTCAAGGCCTAGAATCAGCGCAGGCGGACTTGGTAGTCAAATTCCATCGGCAGCAGGAGCAGATCGACTCACTCAGCCAACAAAGGGGGTCTCAGCAGCTGCAGCAGCTAGCGGATGATCCAGCATTGGATACCACCGCCCCATCCATGCCGAGAAGCAGCGTGGGTTCCACCCCGTTTGACGCAATGCTGGATAGCTACCTCGTGGATGACATCGCGAAGAACACTAACTGCGAGCTATACTTCAAAATTAAGAACATATCCTTGAAGGTGGCGGACGGTGTTGCTTATACAAATTCCCCTGATGCAACCTTCCATTGCAACCCGATTCCAGCAGGCTATGCTCGTGTCGTGGTTGATGAGGTGGTGGACCAATATTCGGGGCTAGAGCTTGACATTCCTGGAGGTGACGAGGAGCACACACTCGGAGATGCCAAACATCGTATCATCCTATGGAGAAAGGATTGCATCATCTTTCGAAGGCCACCGACACCGCGTCACCCGACTCCTCGTCGAAGTCCGCAACGAGTCAGCAGACTCCCGCTCCTCCAAGTCCACCAACGCGTGAGGCCACTCCTCCTCCTCCTCCAAGTCCGGCAAAGTGTCAGGCCCCTCCTCCTCCAAGTCCGACATAGCGTCAGACGTCCACTCCTCCTCCAAGTCCGGCACAACCTCAGGCCACTCCTCCTCCAAGTCCGGCACAGCTTCAGGCCACTCCTCCTCGTCCAACTCAGCCCCGTCAACCGTCTCCGCCGCCTCAGCAATCGCAGAAGAGACACCCCGCAGCTATGGTGTGTAGCGATACGAGTCGAGGTCATAGTACAGGAAGTACAGGCGGAGGCAAGCAATATAAATATGGTCCAAACCTCACTACTCCTCTTCCTGAGAGGGCTTACGACAGGACTGAGGAGCAAACCAATGCCATAGTGCGGGCAGAAGTCAACGCCCATTTTGGACCAAAACCGCCACCGCCGCCAAGGGAGAAAGTGCCTGTGGAAGTAGTTGACCACTTCATTCGTGTGGCTCAACCACCAGCTCCTAAGCCTGTTGACACAGACTATGAGCGCCACATCAGGAAGTTAGATCGACAACGTCTACAGAAGGAGGCGAGCTCGAGCTCAAGCAAACAACAAGCAGCTATCAAAAAATGTGGGAAAACCGTTGCCCAGCTGGGAGAACAGGCGGCGCAATCGATCCCCCTGTTTGTTGTGCCGCCAACAACACGTGACAGTACGCGCGCCCAATATTATTGTGGGCAAACAGTTTACGTTCCCTAGGTGGGCGATGTGGTAATAACCCAGGAGCATATAATGCAGGCTGAAACTCTCAACATCACTGTTGGAAAACTCCTCGATATCGAGGACATGCCTGTGCTTACAGAGGAGGAAATAAAACGGAAATATGCCCGGGCCAACCTTTGGCCAAGCCAGAAGAGGTCAAGAAGCTCCCAACGAGAATGTATGAATAGCATCAATGGTATATGGACATTACCAAGAGATCCGATCGAGAGTCCCTCATGGTGCAAGTCAAGAAGGATCATTACTACCATTAGAAACCTGTGACCGTTGAGTATTCTGAACTGTTTCAGTTATACAATCAAGACGCACTCGACAAATCTATCGTCAGTTGCTATTGTCTGTAAGTGACTTCTTTCTGTAATTTAAGTCTCAAGCTAGCTGTAGTGATCCTTTTGATCAATCATTACCTGTAATTATCCTCACTATATTCTTTTCTGTGGTATTATGCAGGATGAAGATGTATGAAATGAGAAAAGGTGGACGCTATGGCATTGGGTTAATGAATACAATGAAGATAGAGGACAGCATGGAAAATAAACAAGGTTAATGAATACACATGGAAAATAAAAAAGCATCATGAAAAGCAGGTAGAGGACAGTATGCTAGAGTTCTTGAAGCGCCTCAAATACAATGAAGATATACTACTTCCTTACAACTTCCAGTGAGTCCCACTTTCTTGTACTACAAATTCTCTGTTTTTGCCTACTAGCTAGCTACATGTTTTTGCTTACATATGCCCGCTTAATTAAGACATGCAAACATGTGTGCATGCAGATTTCACTGGATCTTGTGTATCATTAAAGTTGACGCCGGAACAGTTGAAATACTGGACTCACTACTCAAAGCAAATAGTGACTATAACATCTTGTTTGGGATAGTCAACAGGTAATTTCAATCATTATTAACTATATATCTCGGC